>NC_080052.1:12497120-12627120 GCF_026212465.1 Amaranthus tricolor
GGTTTCTCTTTTGATCTCTTTATCTTGGATTTTGTCAACGAGATCAAAAAGAAATTCCACATTATTCTCTTTATCTGTTAAAACATTAATGCATTTGATAGGAGAGGAAGAAATCGAAGATTTAGAATCAGAAGTTTGATCATTAATTTGTAAAATTTCGTCATCTTCCTTTTTTGAAGAAGAAGAAGAAGAAGAAGTAGACTCAGGAGTTTGTAATAATATTTTGGATATTCTATCTCCTAGCTCAGAGTCGTTAATAAATAATTCTTGAATCTTTTTCAGTGTGGTACAAGCATTTGCTTTATGCCCAGGTTTTCCACACGAATAACAAAAGATTTTGAAAGCTTTGTTTGATTTTCGGAAATTTCCGAAATTTTTCTTTCCTCGTTTCTTTCGATAATAAGAGGGATAAGAATTTTTATTTTTATCTTTTGAAAATTTAGAAAATTTTTTTTTAATTTCCTTTTTTGTAGAGGGAGCTCTAATAGCTTCCATACCAAATGCTTCACAGAAACATCCAATTTCTTTCCTAGATTGTTTCTTTTCAGAGGTATATTTGGCTTGGAGCTTGAGTTCTTCACATAAAGAAAGACCTTCATTTTTAATGAAAGCGAATAGTCCTCCATAAGTAGTATTATTAAGAGATTGTTCTTTATCTGTATCATGTTCAGCTATTTTTCTAAAAATTCTTTGAGCAAATAATTTTGGTACTCCTGATATAAATTTTTCTTTCCAAAAACTTTGATTGAAATCTTGTCTTTGTAAAACATAACTAAAGAAGGTATCTTTATAACATCTATAGTCACTTAAAGTTTGGCAACGTAAATTTTGTAAAATCGTTTCTCCAGAAGAAAGAGTTTGAGTAGGGTTACTGACAAAATGAAAGGCAATAACTATGATTAAGAAATCACCGTATTCAGATTTTTTATATACATTTCCTTGATCATCCATGATGTCAGTAGCATGATTCAAAATTTCTAATCTGTCTTGCAAAGTGAGAAGATTATCCCACCAGCTTTTTAATTGCCCAGTAAAACCTGATATAATAAAACCAAAAATTATTTGTTCATCCAAAGGTTTTGCTTTGTAAGCTACAATAGCCATTCCCATACTTTGAAGAGTATTAAGAATTTCATAAGCAGATTTTCCATCTATGTTCCATTCATGGATCATATCTGGAGAAAAGGATTTGGAGGTAAATGTAGACCTTTGTTCATATTGAAGATCAACAGGATTAGGCCGAGGATAATAGTTTTTTGTAGGGATATTCTTCCAAGATGATCGTATTTTATTAATTTGACGAGGATCATTATCAGATTCTTGAAATTGCTTTGTAACTTTTGAAATGATTAAAGACTCAGAATTTTCTTCATCAGAAGATATCTCTGAACTTTGATATTTACTCCAAACCTTAATACGACTTGGACTATCTGCTAATTTTTGTAAGATTTTTGAATTTTATCTAACACTGCAGAATTAGAGTTAAAAGAAGTAAAACCATTTTTTGCAAACATTTGAGTCATAGGTATAGTTAATCCTGGTGGTTTGAAATGCGGTGCAGAAACCTTATCAGATCCTAATGATGCAATCGTATTAGGGGCTATGGATCTAGAGGTTTCTTTTTGTAAATTATCAACCTTATTTGAAAGTTGTTCTACTTGTGTAGCAACGGTATGAAGGATTTGATTTGTAAAATTATTTTGATGATAAATTTTAATGATGTCTTCGACATTTGGAGTTTTATCTGTTTGATCTATTCTTCCTTCTTTAAAAGGACTAGCCTTTATTTCACGGTCATAATAGGGAAAAGTAATATTTTGTAATGGTGGATGAACTGAACTAATTGTTTGTCCATCTTTCAAAACCCAATTTTTTTGAAGTTTGGTTTGTATAAATATGTGATTTTGAGAATATGGATTAGCAATACCCTGTTTTTCACAAAACAATAAAAACCATGTAAAAAACGGGATATTAATTCATCTCTTAGATAGTTTATACCATACATCTCTTATTGAGTCTTTAAAGGAGCGTGAAAAAGATCTAAACCAATCTCGATGTTCAGCATTGTGAGAGGAATTAAATTCATCTCTTAGATAGTTTTTATCTATTTCAAAATCTTTAGTAATTGTATTGATAGAGTCAAAATTTTCCATATCAGACATTGTGGGAGATGCAGGTCTAGATGAAGAGATTTGAGAAGTTTGCGAAGCATTTGGATCATATTCAGGAATAGTAGATTTATATCTGACTTTGATTGGTTCAGAAATGACTGAAGTTGTTTAAATTGATTAATTGATAACGGATTCTAATTTATATCCACTATAGTTTACAATGAACGATGAAGAATGAACAAGAATTAATGATCAATGAAGAATGAACAAGGATCAATGATTAATGAACAATGAACGATGAACAATGAACAAGGATCAATGATTATTGAAGAATAAATGATGAAGAATGAACAAGCATCAATGATCATTAACGAATGAACGAAGAAGAATGAACGAGGTTAAATGATAAATGAATAATGAACGATGAATAATTAACAACGATCAATGATAAATGAAGAATGAACGTTGAAGAATGAACTAGGATCAATGTTCAATGAACAATAAACGATGAACAATGAACAAGGATTAATGATCAATGAACAATGAATGATGAAGTATGAACAAGGATCAATGATCATTGAACAACGAATGATGATGAATAAACAAGGATTAATGATTAATGATCAATAATCAATGAAGAATGAACAAGGATTAATGATCATTGAAGAATAAACGATGAAGAATGAACAAGGATAGATGATCAATGAACAATGAATGATGATCAATGAACAAGAATCAATGATCAATGAAGAATCAACGATGAAGAATGAACTAGGATCAATGATCAATGAAGAATGAACAAGGATCAATAATCGATGGAAAATGAACGATGAGTAATGAACAAGAATCAATGATAAACGAAAAATGAACGATGAAAAATGAACAAGGATCAACGATCAATGAACAATGAACGATGAAGAATGAACAAAATCAATGATCAATGAACAATAATCGATGAACAATGAACAAGGATTAATGATCAATGAATAACGAACAATGAAGAATGAACAAGGATCAATGATCATTGAACAATGAACGATGAAAAATGAACAAAGATTAATGATCAATGAACAATAGACGATGAAAAATGAACAAGGATGAATGATTATTGAAGAATAAACGATGAAGAATGAACAAGGATCAATAAAGAATGAACGATGAAGAATGAACAAGGATCAATGATCAATCAACAATAAATAATGAACAATGCACAAGTATTAATGATAAATGAACAATGAAGAATGAACGATAAAAAAGGATCAATGATCATTGAAGATTGAGCAATGAAGAATAAACAAGGATCAATGATCAATGAACAATGAATGACGAAAAATGAACAAGGATCAATGATCAATGAAGAATGAACGATGAAGAATGAACAACGATCAATGATAAATGAAGAATGAACGATGAAAAATGAACAAGGATCAATGATCAATGAACAATGAATAATGAACAATGAACAATGAACAAGGATCAACGATCAATAAACAATGAACGATGAACAATGAACAAGAATCCATGTTCAACGAATTTTGAACGAATAGCAATGAACGAGGATCAATGATGAATAAAAAATAAACAATGAACAATGAAGAAGGATCAATGATTAACGGACTATGAACGATGAACAATGAACAAGGACCCACGATCAATGAACAATGAACGATAAACAATGAACAAGGATGAATGATCAATGAACAATGAAAAATAAACAATGAACAATGAACAATGAACAATGAAGAATGAATGATGAACAAATGAACAAGGAACAATGAACAATGATGATGAACAATGAACAATTATTGATTATTAATAAACAATGAATGATGAATATTAAACAAGGATCAATGATCAGTCAACAATGAACGATGAAGAATGAACAAGGATCAATGAACAATGAACAATGAACGATGAAAACAGAACTATGAACAATGAACAATGAATGATGCACAATGAATAATGAACAAGAAATAATGAACAATAAATGATGAACAACGAACAGTGATTAATTCTTAATGAATAATAAGCGATGATGATAGAACAAGGATCAATGATATATCAATAATGAATGATAAACAATGAACAAGGATGAACGATCATTAAAGAATGAATTATGAAGAATGAACAAGGATCAATGTTCAACGAACAATGAACGATGAACAATGAACAAGGATCAATGATGAATGAACGATAAACGATAAAAAATGAACAAGGATCAATTATCATTGAAGAATGAACGATGATGAATGAACATGTGTCGTTGATCAATGAACAATGATTGATGAACAATAAACAAGGATCAAGATCAATGAACAATGAACGATGAATAATTTACAAGGATCAATGATCATTGAACAATGAACAAACAATGAGAATTAAACTATAAACAATGAATAATGAATGATGAAGAATGAACAATGATCAAGAAATAATGAACAATAAAAGATGAACAACGAAAAGTTATTAATTATCAATGAAAAATGAACGATGAAGATAGCACAAGGATCAATGATATTTGAACAATGACCAATAAATAATGAACAAGGGTCAATGATCATTGAAGAATGAACGATGAAGAATGAACAAGGATAAATGATTATTGAAGAATGAACGATGAACAATGAACAAGGATCCATGTTCGACGAACTATAAACGATGAGCAATGAACAAGGATCAATGATGAATAAAAAATGAACGATAAACAATGAACAAGTATCAATGACTAACGGATTATGAACGATGAACAAAGAACAAGGATCAATGATCAATGAATATTCAACAATGAGCAATGAACAATGAACGATGAACAATGAACAATGAACAAGGAACGATGAACAATGAACAATGAATGATGAACTATGAACAATGAAAAAGGAACAATGAACAATCAATGATGAACAATGTAAAAATATTAATTTATTAATAAACAATGAACGATGAAGATTTAACAAGGATCAATGATCAATCTACAATGAACGATGAACAATGAACAATGAACAATGAACATGGATAAATGATCATTGAAGAATGAACGATGAAGAATGAACACGGATCAATGATCAATAAACAATGAACAAGAATCAATTATTAACGGACTATGAACGATAAAGAATGTACAAGGATCAATGATTACGGACAATGAACAATGAACAAAGATCGAAGATCAAAGAAAAATGAACAATGAGCAATGAACAATGAATGATTAACAATGAATAACGAACAAGTAACATTGAACAATGAATATAAACAATAAACAATTATTAATTATTAATAAACAATGAACGAATAAGATTTAACAAGGATCAACGATTAATCAACAATGAACGATGAACAATGAACAAGGATCAATGATCGTTGAAGAATAAAGGGTGAAGAATGATCAACGATCAATGATCAAATAATGAAGGATTAACGATGAATAAGGATCAATGATCAATGATCAATGAACAATGAACGATGAACAATGAACAAGGATCAATGATCAATGAACAATGAACAATGAACGATGAACGATGAAAACTGAACTATGAACTATGAACAATAAATGATGCACAATGAAAAATGAAAAAGAAATAATGAACAATAAATGATGAATAATGAACAGTGATTATTTATTAATGAATAATGAACGATAAAGATTGAACAAGGATCAATGATCAATGAACAATGAACAATGAACGATGAACAATGACAAGGATAAATGTTGAATCAACAATGAATGATATAAAATGAACAAGGATCAATAATCAATGAAAAATGAACGATAAAAAATGAACAAGGATCAATGATCATTGAATAATGAATGATGAGGAATGAACAAGTGTCGTTGATCGACGAACAATGATTGATGTACAATGAACAAGGATCAATGACCTATGAAAAATGAAGTATGAACAATGAACAAGGATCAATGATCAACGAACCATGAACGATGAATAATGAACAAGGATCAATGATCAATGAACAATGAACAATGAACAATGAACAATGAATGATGAACAATGAACAATTATTGATTATTAATAAACAATGAACGATGAAGATTGAAGAAGGATCAATGATCAGTCAACAATGAACGATGAACAATGAACAACTATGAACAATGAACAATAAATGATTCACAATGAACAATGAACAAGAAATAATGAACAATAAATGATGAACAACGAACAGTGTTTAGTTATTAATGAACTATGAATGATGAAGATAGAACAAGGATCAATGATCAATGATCAATGAATAATGAACGATAAACAATGAACAAGGATTAATGATCATTAAAGAATAAATTATGAAGAATGAACATCAATGATCAGTAAACAATGAATGATTAACAATGAAAAAGGATAGTTGTTCAACGAACTATCAACAATGAACAATGAACAAGGATCAATGATCATTGAAGAATGAACGATGAACAATGAACAAGGATAAATGATCAATTAACATTGAACGATGAATAATGAACAAGGGTCAAAGATCATTGAACAATGAACAAAACAATGAGAATTGAACTACAAACTATGAATAATGAATGATGAACAGTGAACACTGATCAATAAATAATGAACAATAAAAGATGACCAACTAATAGTCATTAATTATCAACGAAGAATGAACGATGTACAATGAACAAGGATCAATGATTACTGAAGAATGAATGATGAACAATGAACAAGGATCTATGCTCGACGAACTATGAACGATGAGCAATGAATAAGGATCAATGATGAATAAATAATGAACGATGAACAATGAACAAGGATCAATGATTAACGGACTATGAACGATGAACAATGAACAAGGATCAATGATTTGTGAATAATGAACAATGAGCAATGAACAATGAATGATAAACAATGAACAATGAACAAGAAAATTTGAATTATGAATAATGAATGATGAACAATGAACAATGAACAAGGAACAATAAACAATCAATGATGAACAATGAACATTTATTAATTTATTAATAAACAATGAACGATAAAGATTGAACAAGGATCCATGATCAATCAACAATGAACGATGAACAATGAACAAGGATCAATGATCGTTGAAGAATGAAGGGTGAAGAATGAACAAGGACCAATGGTCAATAAACAATGGACAATTACTAATTATTAATAAACAACGAACGATGAAGATTGAACAAGGATCAATGATCGTTGAAGAATGAAGGGTAAAGAATGAACAAGAATCAATGATCAATAAATAATGAAGGATTAACGATTAACAAGGATAAATGATCAATGAACAATGAAAGATGAACAATTAACGATGAACAATGAACAAGGATAAAAGATAATTGAAGAATGAATGATGAAGAATGAACACGGATCAATGATCAATAAACAATGAACAAGGATCAATGATCATCGAAGAATGAACAAGGATCAATGATCAATGAACAATGAACGATTAAAAATGAACAAAGATCAATGATCATTGAACAATGAATGATATACAATGACAAGGATCAATGACCTATGAAAAATAAAGTGTAAACAATGAACAAGGATCAATGATCAACGAACAATGAACGATGAATAATGAACAAGGATCAATGATCAATGAATAATGAACAGAACAATGAAAAATGAACTATAAACAATCAATAATGAATGATTAACAATGAACAATGAACTAGAAATATTTAACAATAAATGATGAACAACGAACAGTGATTATTTATCAATGAACAATGAACGATGAAGATTGAACAAGGATCAAAGATCAACGAACAATAAATAATGAACAATGAACAATGAACAATGAATAATGAACAATGAACAATGAACAAGGATAATTGATCAATAAACATTGAACGATGAACAAGGATCCATGTTCAATGAACTTTGAACGATTGGAAATGAACAAGGATCAATGATGAGTAAAAAATAAACGATGAACAATGAACAAGGATCAATGATTAACGGACTATGAACGACGAACAATGATCAATGATCAATGATCAATGAACAATGAACAATGAACAATGAACAATGAACAATGAACAATGAACAATGAACAATGAACAATGAACAATGAATGATGAACAATGAACAATTTTTGATTATTAATAAACAATGAACGATGAAGATTGAAGAAGGAACAATGATCAGTCAACAATGAACGATGAATAATGAACTACGATCAATGAACAATGAACGATGAACAATTAACGATGAAAATTGAACTATGAACAATGAACAATAAATGATGCACAATGAACAAAGAACAAGAAATAATAAACAATAAATGATGAACAACGAATAGTGATTAATTATTAATGAACAACGAACGATTAAGATAGAACAAGGATCCATTATCAATGAATAATGAACGATAAACAATGAACAAGGATTAATGATCATTAAAGAATGAATTATGAAGAATGAACAAGGATCAATGATCAGTAAACAATGAATCATTAACAATGAACAAGGATCAATGTTCAACGAACTATGAACGATGAACAATGAACAAGGATAAATGATCATTGAAGAATGAACGATGAAGAATGAACAAGTGTCATTGATCAATGAACAATGATTGATGAACTATAAACAAGGATCAATGATCAATGAAAAATGAAGGATGAACAAAGAACAATGATCAATGATCAATGAACATTGAACGATGAATAATCAACAAGGATCAAAGATCAATGAACAAGGAACAAATGAATGAGAATTAAACTACAAACAATGAATAATGAATGATGAACAATGAACAATGAGTAAGAAATAATGAACAATAAAAGATGAACATCGAAAAGTGATTAATAATTAATGTTGAATGAACGATGAACAATGAACAAGGATCAATGATTATTGAAGAACGAATGATGAACAATAAACAAGGATCCATGTTCGACGAACTATGAACGATGAGCAATGAACAAGGATCAATGATGAATAAAAAATGAACGATGAACAATGAACAAGGATCAATGATAACGGACTATGAACGATGAACAATGAACAAGGATCAATGAACAATGAATAATAAACAATGAGCAATGAACCATGAATGATGAACAATGAACAAGGAACAATGAATAATGAACAATGAATGATGAACTATGAACAATGAACAAGGAACAATGAACAATCAATGATGAACAATGAACAATTATTAATTATTAATAAACAATGAACAACGAAGATTGAACAAGGATCAATGATTAATCAACAATGAACGATGAACAATGAACTACGATAATTGATCGTTGAAGAATGAAGGGTGAAGAATGAACAAGGATCAATAGTCAATAAACAATGGACAATTACTAATTATTAACAAACAACGAACGATGAAGATTGAACAAGGATCAATGATCGTTGAAGAATAAAGGGTGAACAATGATTAAGGATCAATGATCAATAAATAATGATGGATTAACGATGAACAAGGATCAATGATCAATGAAAAATGAACGATGAACAATGAACAAGGATCAATGATCAATGAACTACGAACTACGAACAATGAACAATGAAAACTGAACTATGAACTCTGAACAATGAATGATGCACAATGAAAAATGAAAAAGAAATAATGAACAATAAATGATGAACAATGAACAGATATTAATTATTCATGAATAATGAACGATGAAGATTGAACAAGGATCAATGATCAATGAGCTATGAAAGATAAAAATGAACAAGGATCAATGATCATTGAAATAATGACTGATGAGGAATGAATAAGTGTCGTTGATCAATGAACAATGATTGAAGTACAATGAACAAGGATCAATGATCGATGAAAAATGAAGTATGAACAATGAAGAAGCATCAATGATGAACGAACAATGAACGATGAATAATGAACAAGGATCAATGATCAATGAACAATGAAAAATGAACTATAAACAAGGAATAATGAATGATAAATGATGAACAACGAACAGTGATTAATTATCAATGAACAATGAACGATGAAGATTGTATAAGGATCAATGACCAATGAACAATGAATAATGAGCAATGAACTATGAACAAGGATAATTGATCAATAAACAATGAACGATGAACAATGAACAAGGATCCATGTTCAACGAACTATGAAAGATTGGAAATGAACAAGGATCAATGATGAATAAAAAATAAACGATTAACAATAAACAAGGATCAATGATTAACGGACTATAAACGATGAACAATGAACAAGGATCAATGATCAATGAAAAATGAACAATGAACAATGAACAATGAACAATGAATGATGAACAATGAACTGTGAATAAGGAGCAATGAACAATGAATGCTGAACATGAACAATTATTTATTATTAATAAATAATGAACGATGATTATTAAAGATTAATGAATGATCAGTTAACAATGAAGGATGAACAATGATCAAGGATCTATGAATAATGAACAACGAACAATGAACGATGAAAACTGAACTATGAACAATGAACAACGAATGATGCACAATGAACAATGAACAAGAAATAATGAACAATAAATGATGTACAACGAACAGTGATTAATTATTAATGAACTATGAACGATGAAGATAGAACAAGGCTCAATGATCAATGAATAATGAACGATAAACAATAAACAAGGATCAATGATCTGTAAACAATGAATGATTAACAATGAACAAGGATCAATGTTCAACGAACATGAACGATGAACAATGAACAAGGATAATTGATGAATGATCGATGAATATTGAACTATGAATAATGAACCATGTATGATGAACATTGAACAATGAACAATGAACAAGAACGATGAACTATGAACTATGAACAAGAACGATGAAATATGAACTATGAACAATGAACAATGAACAAGGATCAATGACCATTGAAGAATGAACAAGGATCAATGATCGATGAACAATGAACGATAAAAAATGAACAAGGATCAATGATCATTGAAGAATGAATGCTGAAGAATGAACAAGTGTCGTTGATCAATGAACAACGATTGATAAACAATGAACAAGGATCAATGATCTATGAAAAATGAAGGATGAACAATGAAAAAGGATCAATGATCATTGAACAATGAACAAAACGATGAGAATTGAACTATAAACAATGAATAACGAAAGATGAACAACGAACAGTGATTAATTATCAATGTACAGTGAATGATGAAGATTGAACAAGGATCAATAATCAATGAACAATGAATTATGAACAATGAACAAGGATCAATGATCGTTGAAGAATGTAGGGTGAAGAATGAACAAGGATCAATGGTCAATAAACAATGGACAATTACTAATTATTAATAAACAACGAACGATGAAGAATGATTAAGGATCAATGATCAATAAATAATGAAGGATTAACGATGAACAAGGATCAATGATCAATGAATAATGAACGATGAACAATGAACAATGATCAATGATCAATGAACAATGAACAATGAACGATGAGAACTGAACTATGAACTATAAACAATAAATGATGCACAATGAAAAATGAAAAACAAATAATGAACAATAAATGATGAACAACGAACAGTGATTAATTATTATTGAATAATGAACGATGAAGATTAAACAAGGATCAATGATCAATGAACAATGAACGATGAACAATGAACATGGATCAATGTTGAATCAACATTGAACGATTAACAATGAACAAGGATCAATGATCATCGAAGAATGAACAAGAATCAATGATCAATGAGCAATGAACGAAAAAAAATGAACAAGGATCAATGATCATTCAAAAATGAATGATGAGGAATGAATAAGTGTCGTTGATCAATGAAAAATCATTGATGTAAAATGAACAAGGATCAATGATCAATGAAAAATGAAGTATGAACAATGAACAAGGATCAATGATCAACGAACCATGAACGATGAATAATGAACAAGGATCAATGATCAATGAACAATGAACAGAACAATGAAAACTAAACTATAAACAAGTAATAATGAATAATGAACAATGAACAATGAACAAGAAATATTGAACAATAAATGATGAACAACGAACTGTGATTAATTATCAATGAACAATGAACGATGACGATTGAACAAGGATCAATGATCAATGAGCTATGAATAATGAGCAATGAACTATGAACAAGGATCATTGATTAATAAACAATGAACGACGAAAAATGAACAAGGATCCATGTTCAACGAACTATGAAAGATTGGAAATAAACAAGGATCAATGATGAATAAAAAATAAACGATGAACAATGAACAACGATCAATGATTAACGGCCTATGAACGATGAACAATGAACAAGGATCAATGATAATTGAACAATGAACAATGAACAATGAACAATGAACCACGAATGATGAACAATGAACAGTGAACAAGGAACAATGAACAATAAATGATGAACAATGAACAATTATTGATTATTAATAAAAAATGAACGATGAAGATTAAAGAAGGATCAATGATCAGTTAACAATGAACGATGAACAATGAACAAGGATCAATAAACAATAAACAATGAACAATGAACGATGAAAACTGAACTATGAACAATGAACAATGAATGATGCACAATGAACAATGAACAAGAAAGAGTGAACAATAAATGATGAACAACGAACAAAGATTGATTATTAATGATCAATGAACGATGAAGATAGCACAAGGATCAATAATCAATGAATAATGAATGATAAACAATGAACAAAAATCAGTGATCATTAAAGAAAGAATTATGAAGAATGAACAAGGATCAATGATCTGTAAACAATGAATTATTAACAATGAATAAAGATCAATGTTCAACGAACTATGAACGATGAACAATCAACAAGGATAATTGATGAATGAACGATGAACATTGAACTATGAATAATGAACCATGTATGATGAACAATGACCAATGAATAATGAACAAGGATCAATGATTAATGAACGCTGAACAATGAACTATGAACAATGAACACTGAACAAGAAAAATTAATAATGAATGATGAACAATGAACAATGATTAATTATTAATGAAGAATGTACGATGAGGATGGAACAAGTATCAATTATCAACAAACAATGAACAATGAACAAGGATCAATGATCATTGAAAAATGAACAAGGGTCAATGATCGATGAACAATGAACGATAAAAAATGAACAAGGATCAATGATCATGGAAGAATGAACCAGTGTCGTTGATCAATGAACAACGATTGATGAACAATAAACAAGGATCAATGATCTATGAAAAATGATGGATGAACAATGAACAAGGATCAATAATCAATGAACAATGAACGATGAATAATGAACAAGGATCAGTGATCATTGAACATTGAACAAAACGATGAGAATTGAACTATAAACAATAAATGAAGAACAACGAACAGTGATTAATTATCAGTGTACAATGAATGATGAAGATTGAACAAGCACCTATGATAAATGAACAATGAACAGAACAATGAAAAATGAACTATAAACAATGAATAATGAATGATGAACAATGAACAACGAACAAGAAATATTGAACAATAAATTTTGAACAACGAATAATGAGGAATCATTAATGAACAATGTTAGATGAAGATTCAATAAACATCATTGATCAATGAACAACAAACAATGAACAATGAACAACGAACAAGGATCAATGATCATTAAAGAATGAACGATGAAGAATGAACAAGGATCAATGATCAATAAACAATAAACGATAAACAATGAACAAGGATCCATATTCAACGAACTATGAACGATGAGCAATGAACAAGGATCAATGATGAATAAAATATAGAGGATGAACTATGAACTAGGATCAATGATTAACGGACTATGAACGATGACCAATGAACAAGGATCAATGATCAATAAAAATTGAAGAAACCAATGAACAATGAACAATGAATGATGAACAATGAACAATGAACAAGGAAGAATGAAGAATGAATGATGAACAATGAACGATGAAGAATGAACAAAGATCAATGATCGTTGAACAATGAAGGGTGAAGATTGAACAAGGATCAATGATGAATAAATAAGGAAGGATTAACGATGAAAAATGATCAATTTAATGATCAATGAATAATGAACGATGAACAATGAACAAGGATCAATGATCAATGAACAATGAACAATCAACGATGAATACCGAAAAATGAAATAATGAACAATTAATGATGAACAACGAACAACGAATAAGGATCAATGATCAATGAAAAATGTACGAATAAAAATGAAAAAGGATCAACGATCATCGAACAATGGTTGATGTACAATGAACAAGGATCAATGATCCATGAAAAATGAAGTATGAATAATGAATAAATGATCAATGATCAACGAACAATGAACGATGAATAATGAATAAGGATCAATGATCAATGAATAATGAACAGAACAATGAAAAATCAACTATGAACATTGAATAATGAATGATGAACAATGAACAATGAACAACAAATATTGAACAATAAATTATGAACTACGAACAGTGATTAATTATCAATGAACAATGAACGATGAAGATTGAAGAAGGATCAATGATCAATGAACAATGAATAATGAACAATGAACAATGAACACGGAAAATTGATCAATAAAAAATGAACGATGAACAAGGATCAATGATTAACGAACTATGAACGATGAAAAATGAACAAGGATCAATGATCAATGAACAATGAACAATGAACAATGAACAATGAATAATGAATGATGAACAATGAACACTGAACAAGGAACATTGAACAATGAATGATGAACAATGAACGATGAAGATTGAAGAAGGATCAATGATCAGTCAACAATGAATGATGAATAATGAACAATCATCAATGAAAAATGAACAATGATCAATGAACAATGAACGATCAAAACTGAACTTTGAACAATGAACAATGAATAATGCACAATGAACAATGAACAAGAAATAATGAACAATAAATGATGAACAGCGAACAGTGATTAATTATTAATGAACAATGAACGATGAAGATAGAAAAAGGATTAATGATCAATGAATAATGAACGATAAACAATGAACAAGGATCAATGATCATTAAAGGATGAATTATGAAGAATGAACATGGATCAATGATCAGTAAACAATGAATGATTAATAATGAACAAGGATCAATGTTCAACGAACTATGAACGATGAATAATGAACAAGGATGAATGATGAATGAACGATGAACATTGAATTATGAATAATGAACAATGTATGATGAACAATGAACAATGAACAATGAACAAGGATCAATGATTAATAAACGATGAACAATGAACTATGAACAATGTACAATGAACATGGAAAAATGAACAATGAATGACGAACAATGAACAATGATTAATTATTAATGAAGAATGAACGATAAGGATTGAACAAGTATCAATAATCAATGAACAATGGGTGATGTACAATCAACAAGGATCATTGATCGATGAAAAATGACGTATGAACAATGAATAAGGATCAATGATGAACGAACAATGAACGATGAATAATGAACAAGGATCAATGATCAATGAACAATGAATAGAACAATGAAAAATGAACTATAAACATTGAATAATGAATTATGAACAATGAACAATGAACAAGAAATATTGAACAATGATCAATGAACAATGAACGATGAAGATTGAACAAGGATCAATGGTCAATGAACAATGAATAATGAACAATGAACAATGAACAAGAAAAATTGATCAACAAACAATGAACGATGAACAATGAACAATGAACAATGAATGAAGAACAATGAACAGTTAACAAGGAA
Organism: Amaranthus tricolor; assembly: GCF_026212465.1. Classification (NCBI taxonomy): domain Eukaryota; kingdom Viridiplantae; phylum Streptophyta; class Magnoliopsida; order Caryophyllales; family Amaranthaceae; genus Amaranthus; species Amaranthus tricolor. The sequence continues at coordinate 12,512,965 of NC_080052.1, forward strand.
CAATGAACAATGAATAATGAACAATGAAAAATTATTGATTATTAACAAACAATGAACGATGAAGATTGCAGAAGGATCAATAATCAGTCAACAATAAACGATGAATATTGAACAAGGATCAATGAACAATTAACATTGAACAATGAACGATGAAAACAGAACTATGAACAATCAACAATGAATGATGCACAATGAACAATAAACAAGAAATAATGAACAATAAATGATGAACAACGAACAGTGATTAATTATTAATGAACAATAAACGATGAAGATAGAAAAAGGATCAATGATCAATTAATAATGAACGATAAACAATGAATAAGGATCAATGATCATTAAAGAATGAATTATGAAGAATAAAAAAGCATCAATCATCAGTAAACAATGAATGATTAACAATGAACAAGGATCAATGTTCAAAGAACTATGAACGATGAACAATGAACAAGGATCAATGATGAATGAACGATGAGCATTGAATTATGAATAATGAACAATGAACAATGAACAATGAACAATGAACAAGGAAAAATGAACAATGAATGATGAACAATGAACAATGATTAATTATTAATGAAGAATGAACGATAAGGATTGGAAAAGTATCAATAATCAATGAACGATGAACAATAAACAAGGTTCAATGATCATTTAAGAATGAACAAGGATCAATGATCAATGAACAATGAACGATAAAAAATGAAAAAGGATCAATGATCATTGACGAATGAACGATGAAGAATGAACAAGGATCAATGATCTATGATAAATGAAGGATGAACAATGAACAAGGATAAATGATCATTGAACAATGAACAAAACGAATAGAACTGAACTATAAAAAATGAATAATGAATGATGAATATTGAACAATGAACAAGAAATAATAAACAATAAATGAAGAACAGCGAACAGTGATCAATTATCAATGTACCATGAATGATGAAGATTAAACAAGGATCAATGAGCAATGAACAATGAACAGTGAAACATGAACAAGGATCAATGATCATTGAAGAGTGAACGATGAAGAATGATCAAGGATCAATGATTATTGAAGAATGAAAATTGAACAATGAACAAGGTTTAATGATCATTGAAGAATGAACAAGGATCAATGATCAATGAAAAATGTAGGATGAACAATGAACAAGGATCAATAATAAACGAAAAATGAACGATGAACAATGAACAAGGATCAATGATCAATGAACAATGAACAAAACAATGAAAAATGGACTATAACAATAAATAATGAATGATGAAAAATGAACAATCAACAAGATATGATGAACAACGAACAGTGATTAATTATCAATGAACAATGAACGATAAAGATTAAACAAGTATCAGTGATCAATGAACGATGAATAACGAACAATGAACAATGAACAAGGATCAATGATCATTGAAGAATGATCAGATGAAGAATGAACAAGGATCCATGTTCAATAAACAATGAACGATTAGTAATGAACAAGTATCAATGATGAATAAAAAAATATACGATGAATAATGAGCAAGGATCAATGATGAACGGACTTTGAACGATGAACAATGAATAATGATCAATGATCAATGAACAGTGAACAATGAACAATGAAAAATGAACAAGGAATGATGAACAATGAATAGTGAACAAGGAACAATGAACAATGAATGATGAACAATGAACAAATAATGATTATTAATAAACAAAGAACGATGAAGATTTAACAGGGATCAATGGTCAGTTAACAATGAACGATGAAAATTAACAATGAACAATGAACGATGAAAACATAACTATGAACTATTAACAATGAATGATGCACAATGAACAATGAACAAGAAATAATGAACATTAAATGATGAACAACAAACAGTAATTAATTATTAATGAACAATGAACGATGAAGATAGAACAAGGATCAATGATCATTAAAGAATGAATTATGTAGAATAAAAAAGGATCAATGTTCAACGAACTATTAACGATGAACAATGCACAATCAACAAGGATCTTTGATGAATGAACGATGAACATTGAATTATGAATAATGAACAATGTATGATGAACAATAAACAATGAACAATATACAGGGATTAATGATTAATGACGATCAACAATGAACGATCAACAATGAACAATGAACAAGGAAAAATGAACAATGAAAAATGAACTATGAACAATGATTAATTATTAATGAAGAATGAACGATGGGGAATGAACAACTATCAATAGTTAATGAACGATTAACAATGAACAAGGATCAATGATCATTGAAGAATGAACGATGAACAACTAACAAGTGTCGTTGATCAATGAACAATGATTGATGAACAATGAACACGGATCAATGATCAATAAAAAATGAAGGATGAAAAATGAACAAGGATCAATTATCGATGAACAATGAAAAATGAACTATAAACAATGAATAATGAGTGATGAATAATGAACAATGAACAAGAAATATTGAACAATAAATGATCAACAACGAATAGTGATGAATTATCAATGAACAATGAACGATGAAGATTGAACAAGGATCATTGATCAATGAATAATGAACAATGAACAATGAACAATGAACAATGAACAAGGATCAATGATCAGTGAAGAATGATCAGATGAAGAATGAACAAGGATCAATGATCAACAAACAATGAACGATGAACAAATGAACAAGAATCCATGTTCAACAAACTATAAAAGATGAGTAATGAATAAGGATCAATGATGAATAAAAAATAAACGATGAACAATGAAAAAGGATCAATGATTAACGGACTATGAACGATGATCAATGAACAAGGATCAATGATCAATGCACATTGAAGAATGACCAATGAACAATGACCAATGAACAATGAATAATGAATGATGAACAATGAACAATGAACAATTAATGATGAACACTGAACGATGAAGATTGAACAGGGATCAAGGATCTGTCAATAATGAACGATGAACAATGAACAAGGATCAATGAAGGGTGAAGATTGAACAAGGATCAAGGATCAATAAATAATGAAGGATTAACGATGAACAAGGATCAATGATCAATGAACTATGAACGATTAACAATGGACAAGGATCAATGAAGAATGAACAATGAACAATAATGAACGATGAAAAGATAACTATGAACTGTGAACAATGAATGATGCACAATGAACAATGAACAAGAAATAATGAACAATAAATGATGAACAACAAACAGTAATAAATTATTAATGAAAAATGCACGATGAAGATGGAACAAGGATCAATGATTATTAAAGAATGATTTATGTAGAATAAACAAGGATCAATGATCAATAAACAATGAATGATGAACAATGAACAAGGATCAATGTTCAACGAACTATAAACGATGAACAATGCACAATCAACAAGGATAAATGATGAATGAACGATGAACATTGAATTATGAATAATGAACAATGTATGATGAACAATGAACAATGAACAATGAACAGGGATTATTGATTAATGACGATGAACAATGAACGATCAACAATAAACAATGAACCAGGGAAAATGAACAATGAATGATGAACAATTAACAATGATTAATTATTAATGAAGAATGAACGATAAGTATTGAACAAGTATCAATAATCAATGAACGATGAACAATGAACAAGGATCAATGATCATTGAAGAATGAACAAGGATCAATGATCAATGAACAATGAACGATAAAAAATGAACAAGGATCAATGATTATTGGCGAATGAACGATGAAGAATGAACAAGGATCAATGATCTATGATAAATGAATTAAGGCTGAACAATGAACAAGGATAAATGATCATTGAACAATGAACAAAACGAATAGAACTGAACTATAAAATATGAACAATGAATGATGAACAATGAACAATGAAATAGAAATAATAAACAATAAATGAAGAACAGCGAATAGTGATTAATTATCAATGTACCATGAATGATGAAGATTACACAAGGATCAATGATCAATGAACAATGAACAATGAAACATGAACAAGGATCAATGATCATTGAAGAGTGAATGATGAAGAATGATCAAGGATCAATGATTATTGAAGAATGAACAATGAACAATGAACAAGGTTCAATGATCATTGAAGAATGAACAAGGATCAATGATCAATGAAAAATGTAGGATGAACAATGAACAAGGATCAATAATAAACGAATAATGAACCATGAACAATGAACAAGGATCAATGATCAATGAATAATGAACAAAACAATGAAAAATGGACTATAACAATAAATAATGAATGATGAAAAATGAATAATGAACAAGAAATATTGAACAAGATATGATGAACAACGAACAGTGATTAATTATCAATGAACAAGGAACGATAAAGATTAAACAAGTATCCATGATCAATGAACAACGAATAACGAACAATGAACAATGAACAAGGATCAATGATCAATAAACAACGAACGATGAACAATGAATATGGATCCATGTTCAACGAACTATGAACGATTAGTAATGAACAAGTATCAATGATGAATAAAAAAATATACGATGAATAATGAGGAAGGATCAATGATGAACGGACTTTGAACGATGAACAATGAATAATGATCAATGATCAATGAACAATGAATAGTGAACAAGGAACAATGAACAATGAATGATGAACAATGAACAATTAATGATTATTAATAAACAAAGAACGATGAAGATTTAACAGGGATCAATGGTCAGTTAACAATGAACGATGAACAAAGAACAAGAATCAATGATCGTTGAAGAATGAAGGGTGAAGATGGAACAAGGATCAAGGATCAATAAATAATAAAGGATTAACGATGAACAAGGATAAATGATCAATGAATAATGAATGATTAACAATGGACAAGGATCAATGAACAATGAACAATGAACAATGAACGATGAAAACATAACTATGAACTATCAACAATGAATGATGCACAATGAACAATGAACAAGAAATAATGAACATTAAATGATGAACAACAAACAGTAATTAATTATTAATGAACAATGAACGATGAAGATAGAACAAGGATCAATGATCATTAAAGAATGAATTATGTTGAATAAACAAGGATCAATGATCAATAAACAATGAATGATGAACAATGAACAAGGATCAATGTTCAACGAACTATGAACAATGAACAATGCACAATCAACAAGGATCTATAATGAATGAACGATGATCATTGAATTATAAATAATGAACAATGTATGATGAACAATAAACAATGAACAATGAAAAGGGATTAATGATTAATGACGATGAACAATGAACGATCAACAATTAACAATGAACAAGGAAAAATGAACAATGAATAATGAACTATGAACAATGATTAATTATTAATGAAGAATGAACGATGGGGAATGAACAACTATCAATACTTAATGAACGATGAACAATGAACAAGGATCAATGATCATTGAAGAATTAACGATGAACAACTAACAAGTGTCGTTGATCAATGAACAATGATTGATGAACAATTAACACGGATCAATGATCAATGAACAATGAACAGAACAATGAAAAATGAACTATAAACAATGAATAATGAGTGATGAATAATGAACAATAAACAAGAAATATTTAACAATAAATGATCAACAACGAATAGTGAGGAATTATTAATGAACAATGAATGATGAAGATTGAACAAGGATCATTGATCAATGAATAATGAACAATGAACAATGAACAATGAACAATGAACAAGGATCAATGATCATTGAAGAATGATCGATAAAGAATGAACAAGGATCAATGATCAATAAACAATGAACGATGAACAAATGAACAAGGATCCATGTTCAACGAACTATGAATGATGAGTAATGAATAAGGATAAATGATGAATAAAAAATAAACGATGAACAATGAACACGGATCAATGATTAACTGACTATGAACGATGACCAATGAACAAGGATCAATGATCAATGAACAGTGAAGAATGAATGATGAACAATGACCAACGAACAAGGAACAACGAACAATGAATGATGAACACTGAACGATGAAGATTGAACAGGGATCAAGGATCCGTAAATAATGAACGATGAACTTTGAACTAGGATCAATGATCGTTGAAGAATGAAGGGTGAAGATTGAAAAAGCATCAATGATCTATAAATAATGAAGGATTAACGATGAACAAGGATACATGATCAATGAACAATGAACGATGAACAATTAACAAGGATCAATGATCAATGATCAATGAACATTGAACGATGAAAACTGAACTATGAACAATGAACAATGTGATGCACAATGAACAATGAACAAGAAATAATGAACAATAAATGATGAACAACGAATAATGATTAATTATAAATGAACAATGAATGATGAAGATAAAACAAGGATCAATGACCATTATAGAATGAATTATGAATTATGAAGAATGATGAATGATCAATATACAATGAATGTTGAACAATGAACAAGGATCATTGTTCAACGAACCATGAACGATGAACAACGAACAAGGATCAATGATGAATGAACGAAACATTTAACTATGAATAATGAACAATGTATAATGAATAATGAACAAGGATAATTGATTAATGAACGATGAACAATGAACTAGGAACAATGAACAATGAACTTGGAAAAATGAACAATGAATGATGAACAATGAACAATGAACAATGATTAATTATTAATGAAGAATCAACGATGAGGATCGAACAAGTATCAATACTCAATGAACTATGAACAATGAACAAGGATCAATGATCATGAAGAATGAACAAGGCTGAATGAACAATGAACGAGAACAAATGAACATGGATCAATGATCATTGAAGAATGAACAATGAAGAATGTACAAGTGTCGTTGATCAATAATTGATGAACAATGAACACGGATCATTGATCAATGAAAAATGAACAAAACAATGAAAAAATTATCTCTAAATAATGAATAATGAATGATGAACAATGAACAACGAACAAGAAATATTGAACAATAAATGATGAGCAACGAACAGTGATAAATTATCAATGAACAATTAACCATAGAATTGAAAAAGGATCATTGATTATTGACCAATAAACAATGAACTATGAACAATGAACAAGGATCACTGAACAAAGAAAAAATTATCTCTAAACAATGAATAATGAATGATGAACAATGAACAGTAAACAAGGAACAATGAACAATGAATGATGAACAATGAAAAATTATTGATTATTAACAAACGATGAACAATAAAGATTGAAGAAGGATCAATGATCAGTCAACAATGAACGATGAATAATGAACAAGGATCAATGAACAATGAACAATGAACAATGAACAATGAACGATGAAAACTGAACTATGAACAATGAACAATGAATGATGCACAATGAACAATGAACAAGAAATAATGAACAATAAATGATGAACAACGAACAGTAATTAATTATTAATAAACAATGAATGATGAAGATAGATAAAGGATCAATGATCAATGAATAAAGAACGATTAACAATGAACAAGGATCAATGATCATTAAAGAATGAATTATGAAGAATGAACAATGAACAAGGATCAATGATGAATTTACGATGAACATTGAATTATGAATAATCAACATTGTATGATGAACAATGAACAATGAACAATGAACAAGGATCAATGATTAACGAACGATGAAAAATGAACTATGAAAAATGAACAATGAACAAGAAAAAATGAACGATGATTGATGAACAATGAACAATGATTAATTATTAATGAAGAATGAACGATAAGTATTGAACAAGTATCAATAATCAATGAACGATGAACAATGAACAATGATCAATGATCATTGAAGAATGAACAAGGATCAATGATGAATGAACAATGAACGATAAAAAATGAACAAGGATCAACGATCATCGAACAATGATTGATGAGGAACGAACAAGTGTCGTTGATCAATGAACAATGGTTGATGTTCAATGAACAAGGATCCATGATCCATGAAAAATGAAGTATGAACAATGAATAAGGATTAATGATCAACGAACAATGAACGATGAATAATGAACAAGGATCAATGATAAATGAACAATGAACAAAACAATGAAAAAATTAACTATATACAATGAATAATGAATGATGAACAATGAACAATGAACAAGAAATATTGAACAATAAATGATGAACAACGAATAGTGATGAATCATCTATGAACAATGAACGATGAAGATTGAACAAAGATCATTGATCAATGAACAATGAACAATGAACAATGAACAATGAACAATGAACAAGGATCAATGATCATTGAAGAATGAACGATGAAGAATGAACAAGGATCAATGATAAATAAACAATAAACGATGAACAATGAACAAGGATCCATATTCAACGATCTATGAACGATGAGCAATGAACAAGGATCAATGATAAACGGACTTTGAACGATGACCAATGAACAAGGATCAATGATCAATGAACAGTGTAGAATGACCAATGAACAATGAGTGATGAACAATGAACAATGAACAAGGAAGAATGAGCAATGAATGATGAGCAATGAACGATGAAGATTGAACAGGGATCAATGATCAGTCAACATTGAACGATGAACAATGAATAAGAATCAATGATCGTTGAACAATGAAAGGTGAAGATTGAACAAGGATCAATGATCAATAAATAATAAAGGATTAACGATGAAAAAGGATCAATCTAATGATCAATGAACAATGAACAAAGATCAATGATCAATCAACAACGAACAATGAACGATGAATACTTAACTAAGAACTATGAACAATGAATGATGCACAATGAAAAATGAAAATGAAATAATGAACAATAAATGATGAACAACGAACAGTGATTAATTATTAATGAATAATGAACGAAGAAGATTGAACAAGGATCAATGTTCAATGAACAATGAACGATGAACAATGAACAAGGATAAATGTTGAATCAACAATAAACGATTAACAATGAACAAGGATCAATGATCATCGAAGAATGAACAAGGATCAATGATCAATGAACAATGTACATAAAAAATGAACAAGGATCAATGATCATCGAACAATGATTGATGAGGAATGAACAAATGTCGTTGATCAATGAACAATGGACTATGTACAAGGAATAAGGATCAATGATCAATGAACAATGAACGATGAACAATGAACAAGGATCAATGATGAATAAAAAATAAAGGATGAACTACGAACAAGGATCAATGATTAACGGACTTTGAACGATGACCAATGAACAAGAGTCAATGATCAATGAACAGTGAAGAATGACCAATGAACAATGAGTGATGAACAATGAACAATTAACAAGGAAGAATCAACAATGAATGATGAACAATGAACGATGAAGATTGAATAGGGATCAATGATCAGTCAACAATGAACGATGAACAATGAACAAAGATCAATGATCTTTGAACAATGAAGGGTGAAGATTGAACAAGGATCAATGATCAATAAATAATGAAGGATTAACGATGAAAAAGGATCAATTTAATGATCAATGAGCAATTGACAAAGATCAATGATCAATGAACAATGAACAATGAACGATGAATACTGAAATAAGAACTATGAAAAATGTATGATGCACAATGAAAAATCAAAATGAAATAATGAAAAATAAATGATGAACAACGAACAATGATTAATTATTAATGAATAATGAACGATGAAAATTGAACAAGGATCAATGTTCAATGAACAATGAACGAGGAACAATGAACAAGGATCAATGTTGTATCAACAATGAACGATTAACAATGAACAAGGATCAATGATCACCGAATAATGAACAAGGATCAATGATCAATGAACAATGTACGATAGAAAATGAACAAGGATCAATGATCATCGAACAATGATTGATGAGGAATGAACAAGTGTCGTTGATCAATGAACAATGCACGACGTACAATGAACAAGGATCAATGATCTATGAACAATGAATGATGAACAATGAACAAGGATCAATGTTGAATCAACAATGAACGATGAACAATGAACAAGGATCAATGATCATCGAACAATGATTGATGAGGAATGAACAAGTGTTGTTGATCAATGAACAATGGTTGATGTACAATGAACAAGGATCAATGATCCATGAAAAATGAAGTATGAACAATGAATAAAGATAAATCATCAACAAACAATGAACGATGAATAATGAACAAGGATTAATGATCAATGAATAATGAACAGAGCCATGAAAAATGAACTATAAACATTGAATAATGAATGATGAAAAATGAAGAATGAACAAGAAATGTTGAACAATAAATGATAACCAACGAACAGTGATTAATTATCAATGAACAATGAATGATGAATATTGAACAAGGATCAATGATCAATGAACAATGAATAATGAACAATGAATGATGAAGATTGAAAAAGGATCAATGATCAATGTACAATGAATGATGAAGATTGAACAAGGATCTATGATAAATGAACATTGAACAGAACAATGAAAAATGAACTATAAACAATGAATAATGAATGATGAACAATGAACAATAAACAAGAAATATTGAACAATAAATGATGAACAACGAATAGTGAGGAATCATCAATGAACAATTAATGATGAAGATTGAATAAAGATCATTGATCAATGAACAATGAACAATGAACAATGAACAATGAACAAGGATCAATGATCATTAAAGAATGAACGATGAAGAATGAACAAGGATCAATGATCAATAAACAATAAACGATGAACAATGAACAAGCATCCATATTCAACGAACTATGAACGATGAGCAATGAACAAGGATCAATGATGAATAAAATATAAAGGATGAACTATGAACTTGGATCAAAGATTAACGGACTATGAACGATGACCAATGAACAAGGATCAATGATCAATGAAAAGTGAAGAATAACCAATGAACAATGAATGATGAACAATGAACAATGAACAATGAAGAATGAACAATGAATGATGAACAATGAACGATGAAGATTGAACAGGGATCAATGATTAGTCAACAATGAACGATGAGCAATGAACAAGGATCAATGATCGTTGAACAATGAAGGGTGAAGATTGAACAAGGATCCATGATCAATAAATAATAAAGGATTAACGATGAAAAAGGATCAATTTAATGATCAATGAACAATGAACGATGAACAATGAACAAGGATCAATGATAATTGAACAATGAACAAGGAACGATGAATACTGAACTATGAACTATGAACAATGAATGATGCACAATGAAAAATTAAAATGAAATAATGAACAATTAATGATGAAAAACAAACAATGAATAAGGATCAATGATCAATGAACAATGTACGATAAAAAAAGAACAAGGATCAATGATCATCGAACAATGATTGATACGGAATGAAAAAGTGTCGTTGATGAATGAACAATGGTTGATGTACAATGAACAAGGATCAATGATCAATGAACAATGAACGATGAACAATGAATAAGGATCAATGTTGAATCAACAATGAACGATGAATAATGAACAAGGATCAATGATCATCGAAGAATAAACAAGGATCATTGATCAATGAACAATGTACGATAAAAAATGAACAAGGATCAATGATCATCGAACAATGATTGATGAGGAATGAACAAGTGTCGTTGATCAATGAACAATGGTTGATGTACAATGAACAAGGATCAATTATCCATGAAAAATGAATTATGAACAATGAATAATGATCAATGATCAACGAACAATGAACGATAAATAATGAATAAGGATCAATGATGAATGATGAATGATGAACAATGAACAACGAACAGAACAATGAAAAATAAACTAGCAACATTGAAGAATGAATGATGAATAATGAACAATGAACAAGAAATATTGAACAATAAATTATGAACAACGAACAGTGATTAATTATCAATGAACAATGAACGATGAAGATTGAACAAGGTTCAATGATCAATGAACAATGAATAATGAACAATGAACAATGAACAATGAACACGCAAAATTGATCAATAAACAATGAACGATGAATAATGAACAAGGATCAATGATTAACAGACTATGAACGATGAAAAATGAACAAGGATCAATGATCAAGGAACAATGAACAATGAATAAGAATCAATGATCGTTGAACAATGAAGGGTGAAGATTGAACAAGGATCAATGATCAATAAATAATAAAGGATTAACGATGAAAAAGGATCAATTTAATGATCAATGAACAATGAACAAAGATCAATGATCAATCAACAATGAACAATGAACGATGAATACTAAACTAAGAACTATGAACAATGAATGATGCACAATGAAAAATGAAAATGAAATAATGAACAATAAATGATGAACAACGAACAGTGATTAATTATTAATGAATAATGAACGATGAAGATTGGACAAGGATCAATGTTCAATGAACAATGAACGATGAACAATGAACAAGGATCAATGTTGAATCAACAATGAACGATTAACAATGAACAAGGATCAATGATCATCGAAGAATGAACAAGAATCAATGATTAATGAACAATGTACGATAAAAAATGAACAAGGATCAATGATCATCGAACAATGATTGATCAGGAATGATGAAGTGTCGTTGATCAATGAACAATGGACGATATACAATGAACAAGGATCAATGATCAATGAACAATGAACGATGAACAATGAACAAGGATCAATGATGAATAAAAAATAAAGGATGAACTATGAACAAGGATCAATGATTAACGGACTTTGAACGATGACCAATGAACAAGGATTAATGATCAATGAATAGTGAAGAATGACCAATGAACAATGAGTGATGAACAATGAACAATGAACAAGGAAGAATGAACAATGAATGATGAACAATGAACGATGAAGATTGAACAGGGATCAATGATCACTCAACAATGAAAGATGAAATTTGATCAAGGATCAATGATCGTTGAACAATGAAGGGTGTAGATTGAACAAGGATCAATGATCAATAAATAATGAAGAATTAACGATAAAAAAGGATCAATATAATGATCAATGAACAATCAACAAAGATCAATGATCAATCAACAATGAACAATGAACGATGAATACTGAACTAAGAACTATGAACAATGAATGATGCACAATGAAAAATGAAATGAAATAATGAACAATAAATGATGAACAACGAACAGTGATTAATTATTAATGAGTAATGAAAGATGAAGATTGAACAAGGATAAATGTTCAATGAACAATGAACAATGAACAATGAACAAGGATCAATGTTGAATCAACAATAAACGATTAACAATGAACAAGGATCAATGATCATCGAAGAATGAACAAGGATCAATGATCAATGAACAATGTACGATAAAAAATGAACAAGGATCAATGAACAATGATTGATGAGGAATGAACAAGTGTCGTTGATCAATGAACAATGGACGATGTACAATGAATAACGATCAATGATCAATGAACAATGAACGATGAACAATGAACAAGGATCAATGATGAATAAAAAATAAAGGATGAACTACGAACAAGGATCAATCATTAACGGACTTTGAACGATGACCAATGAACAAGGATCAATGATCAATGAACAGTGAAGAATGACCAATGAACAATGAGTGATGAACAATGAACAATGAACAAGGAAGAATGAACAAGGAATGATGAACAATGAACAATGAAGATTGAATAGGGATCAATCATCAGTCAACAATGAACGATGAACAATGAACAAGGATCAATGATCTTTGAATAATGAAGGGTCAAGATTGAACAAGGATCAATGATCAATAAATAATGAAGGATTAACGATGAAAAAGGATCAATTTAATGATCAATGAACAATTGACAAAGATCAATGAACAATGAACGATAAATACTGAATTAAGAACTATGAACAATGAATGATGCACAATGAAAAATCAAAATGAAATAATGAAAAATAAATGATGAACAACGAACAATGGTTAATTATTTTTGAATAATGAACGATGAAGATTGAACAAGGATCAATGTTCAATGAACAATGAACGATGAACAATGAACAAGGATCAATGTTGAATCAACAATGAAAGATTAACAATGAACAAGGATAAATGATCACCGAATAATGAACAAGGATCAATGATAAGTGAACAATGTATGATAAAAAATGAACAAGGATCAATGATCATCGAAGAATGTTTGATGTGGAATGAATAAGTGTCGTTGATCAATGAACAATGCACGATGTACAATGAACAAGGATCAATGATCTATGAACAATGAACGATGAACAATGAACAAGGATCAATGTTGAATCAACAATGAACGATGAACAATGAACAAGGATCAATGATCATCGAACAATAATTGATGAGGAATAAACAAGTGTCGTTGATCAATGAACAATGGTTGATGTACAATGAACAAGGATCAATGATCCATGAAAAATGAAGTATGAACAATGAATAAGGATAAATCATCAGCAAACAATTAACGATGAATAATGAACAAGGATCAATGATCAATGAACAATGAACAGAGCCATGAAAAATGAACTATAAACATTGAATAATGAATGATGAACAATGAAGAATGAACAAGAAATATTGAACAATAAATGATGACCAACGAACAGTGATTAATTATCAATGAACAATGAATGATGAAGATTGAATAAGGATCAATGATCAATGAACAATGAATAATGAACAATGAACAATGAACAAGGAAAATTTATCAATAAACAATGAACGATGAACAATGAACTAGGATCAATGATTAACGGACTATGAACGATGAAAAATGAACAAGGATCAATGATCAATGAACAATGAATAATGAACAATGAATAATGAATGATGAACAATGAACAGTGAACAAGGAACATTGAACAATGAATGATAAACAATTAAAAATTATTGATAATAAATAAAAAATGAACGATGAAGATTGAAGAAGGATTAATGATCAGTCAACAATGAATGATGAATAATGAACAAGAATCAATGAACAATGAACAATAAACAATGAACAATAAATGATGAACAGCGAACAGTGATTAATTATTAATATACAATGAATGATGAAGATTGAACAAGGATCTATGATAAATGAACATTGAAGAGAACAAGGAAAAATGAACTATAAACAATGAATAATGAATGATGAACAATGAACAATGAACAAGAAATATTGAACAATAAATGATGAACAACGAATAGTGAGGAATCATCAATGAACAATGAACGATGAAGATTGAATAAAGATCATTGATCAATGAACAATGAACAATGAAAAACGAACAATGAACAAGGATCAATGATCATCGAACAATGATTGATGAGGAATGAACAAGTGTCGTTGATCAATGAACAATGGTTGATGTACAATGAACAAGGATCAATGATCCATGAAAATTGAATTATGAACAATGAATAATGATCAATGATCAACGAACAATGAACGATGAATAATGAATAAGGATCAATGATGAATGATGAATGACGAACAATGAAGAATGAACAGAACAATGAAAAATAAACTAGGAACATTGAAGAATGAATGATGAACAATGAACAATGAACAAGAAATATTGAACAATAAATTACGAACAACGAACAGTGATTAATTATCAATGAACAATGAACGATGAAGATTGAACAAGGTTCAATGATCAATGAACAATGAATAATGAACAATGAACAATGAACAATGAACACGGAAAATTGATCAATAAACAATGAACGATGAATAATGAACAAGGATCAATGATTAACGGACTATGAACGATGAAAAATGAACAAGGATCAATGATCAATGAACAATGAATAATGAACAATGAATAATGAATGATGAACAATGAACAGTGAACAAGGAACATTGAACAATGAATGATAAACAATTAAAAATTATTGATAATAAATAAAAAATGAACGATGAAGATTGAAGAAGGATCAATGATCAGTCAACAATGAATGATGAATAATGAACAAGAATCAATGAACAATGAACAATAAACAATGAACAATAAATGATGAACAGCGAACAGTGATTAATTATCAATGTACAATGAATGATGAAGATTGAACAAGGATCTATGATAAATGAACATTAAACAGAACAATGAAAAATGAACTATAAACAATGAATAATGAACGATGAACAATGAACAAGGATCAATGTTGAATCAACAATGAAAGATTAACAATGAACAAGGATCAATGATCACCGAATAATGAACAAGGATCAATGATAAATAAACAATGTATAATAAAAAATGAACAAGGATCAATGATCATCGAACAATGATTGATGAGGAATGAACAAGTGTCGTTGATCAATGAACAATGGACGATGTACAATGAATAAGGATCAATGATCAATGAACAATGAACGATGAACAATGAACAAGGATCAATGATGAATAAAAAATAAAGGATGAACTACGAACAAGGATCAATCATTAACGGACTTTGAACGATGACCAATGAACAAGGATCAACGATCAATGAACAGTGAAGAATGACCAATGAACAATGAGGGATGAACAATGAACAATGAACAAGGAAGAATGAACAAGGAATGATGAACAATGAACGATGAAGATTGAATAGGGATCAATCATCAGTCAACAATGAACGATGAACAATGAACAAGGATCAATGATCTTTGAATAATGAAGGGTGAAGATTGAACAAGGATCAATGATCAATAAATAATGAAGGATTAACGATGAAAAAGGATCAATTTAATGATCAATAAAAAATTGACAAAGATCAATGAACAATGAACGATAAATACTGAATTAAGAACTATGAACAATGAATGATGCACAATGAAAAATCAAAATGAAATAATGAAAAATAAATGATGAACAACGAACAATGATTAATTATTTTTGATTAATGAACGATGAAGATTGAACAAGGATCAATGTTCAATGAACAATGAACGATGAACAATGAACAAGGATCAATGTTGAATCAACAATGAAAGATTAACAATGAACAAGGATAAATGATCACCGAATAATGAACAAGGATCAATGATAAGTGAACAATGTATGATAAAAAATGAACAAGGATCAATGATCATCGAAGAATGTTTGATGTGGAATGAACAAGTGTCGTTGATCAATGAACAATGCACGATGTACAATGAACAAGAATCAATGATCTATGAACAATGAACGATGAACAATGAACAAGGATTATTGTTGAATCAACAATGAACGATGAACAATGAACAAGGATCAATGATCATCGAACAATAATTGATGAGGAATGAACAAGTGTCGTTGATCAATGAACAATGGTTGATGTACAATGAACAAGGATCAATGATCCATGAAAAATGAAGTATGAACAATGAATAAGGATAAATC
This sequence comes from Amaranthus tricolor, assembly GCF_026212465.1. Lineage (NCBI taxonomy): Eukaryota > Viridiplantae > Streptophyta > Magnoliopsida > Caryophyllales > Amaranthaceae > Amaranthus > Amaranthus tricolor. Next base: position 12,530,303 of record NC_080052.1, read on the forward strand.
ATCAACAAACAATGAACGATGAATAATGAACAAGGATCAATGATCAATGAACAATGAACAGAGCCATGAAAAATGAACTATAAACATTGAATAATGAATGAAGAACAATGAAGAATGAACAAGAAATATTGAACAATAAATGATGACCAACGAACAGTGATTAATTATCAATGAACAATGAATGATGAAGATTGAATAAGGATCAATGAGCAATGAACAATGAATAATGAAGAATGAACAATGAACAAGGAAAATTTATCAATAAACAATGAACGATGAACAATGAACTAGGATCAATGATTAACGGACTATGAACGATGAAAATTGAACAAGGATCAATGATCAATGAACAATGAATAATGAATGATGAACAATGAACAGTGAACAAGGAACATTGAACAATGAATGATAAACAATTAAAAATTATTGATAATAAATAAAAAATGAACGATGAAGATTGAAGAAGGATCAATGATCAGTCAACAATGAATGATGAATAATGAACAAGAATCAATGAACAATGAACAATAAACAATGAACAATAAATGATGAACAGCGAACAGTGATTAATTATTAATATACAATGAATGATGAAGATTGAACAAGGATCTATGATAAATGAACATTGAACAGAACAAGGAAAAATGAACTATAAACAATGAATAATGAATGATGAACAATGAACAATGAACAAGAAATATTGAACAATAAATGATGAACAACGAATAGTGAGGAATCATCAATGAACAATGAACGATGAAGATTGAATAAAGATCATTGATCAATGAACAATGAACAATGAAAAACGAACAATGAACAAGGATCAATGATCATCGAACAATGATTGATGAGGAATGAACAAGTGTCGTTGATCAATGAACAATGGTTGATGTACAATGAACAAGGATCAATGATCCATGAAAAATGAATTATGAACAATGAATAATGATCAATGATCAACGAACAATGAACGATGAATAATGAATAAGGATCAATGATGAATGATGAATGACGAACAATGAAGAATGAACAGAACAATGAAAAATAAACTAGGAACATTGAAGAATGAATGATGAACAATGAACAATGAACAAGAAATATTGAACAATAAATTACGAACAACGAACAGTGATTAATTATCAATGAACAATGAACGATGAAGATTGAACAAGGTTCAATGATCAATGAACAATGAATAATGAACAATGAACAATGAACAATGAACACGGAAAATTGATCAATAAACAATGAACGATGAATAATGAACAAGGATCAATGATTAACGGACTATGAACGATGAAAAATGAACAAGGATCAATGATCAATGAACAATGAATAATGAACAATGAATAATGAATGATGAACAATGAACAGTGAACAAGGAACATTGAACAATGAATGATAAACAATTAAAAATTATTGATAATAAATAAAAAATGAACGATGAAGATTGAAGAAGGATCAATGATCAGTCAACAATGAATGATGAATAATGAACAAGAATCAATGAACAATGAACAATAAACAATGAACAATAAATGATGAACAGCGAACAGTGATTAATTATCAATGTACAATGAATGATGAAGATTGAACAAGGATCTATGATAAATGAACATTAAACAGAACAATGAAAAATGAACTATAAACAATGAATAATGAACGATGAACAATGAACAAGGATCAATGTTGAATCAACAATGAAAGATTAACAATGAACAAGGATCAATGATCACCGAATAATGAACAAGGATCAATGATAAATGAACAATGTATGATAAAAAATGAACAAGGATCAATGATCATCGAAGAATGTTTGATGTGGAATGAACAAGTGTCGTTGAACAATGAACAATGCACGATGTACAATGAACAAGGATCAATGATCTATGAACAATGAACGATGAACAATGAACAAGGATCAATGTTGAATCAACAATGAACGATGAACAATGAACAAGGATCAATGATCATCGAACAATAATTGATGAGGAATGAACAAGTGTCGTTGATCAATGAACAATGGTTGATGTACAATGAACAAGGATCAATGATCCATGAAAAATGAAGTATGAACAATGAATAAGGATAAATCATCAACAAACAATGAACGATGAATAATGAACAAGGATCAATGATCAATGAACAATGAACAGAGCCATGAAAAATGAACTATAAACATTGAATAATGAATGAAGAACAATGAAGAATGAACAAGAAATATTGAACAATAAATGATGACCAACGAACAGTGATTAATTATCAATGAACAATGAATGATGAAGATTGAATAAGGATCAATGAGCAATGAACAATGAATAATGAAGAATGAACAATGAACAAGGAAAATTTATCAATAAACAATGAACGATGAACAATGAACTAGGATCAATGATTAACGGACTATGAACGATGAAAATTGAACAAGGATCAATGATCAATGAACAATGAACAATGAACAATGAATAATGAATGATGAACAATGAACAGTGAACAAGGAACATTGAACAATGAATGATAAACAATTAAAAATTATTGATAATAAATAAAAAATGAACGATGAAGATTGAAGAAGGATCAATGATCAGTCAACAATGAATGATGAATAATGAACAAGAATCAATGAACAATGAACAATAAACAATGAACAATAAATGATGAACAGCGAATAGTGATTAATTATCAATGTACAATGAATGATGAAGATTGAACAAGGATCTATGATAAATGAACATTGAACAGAACAATGAAAAATGAACTATAAACAATGAATAATGAACGATGAACAATGAACAAGGATCAATGTTGAATCAACAATGAAAGATTAACAATGAACAAGGATCAATGATCACCGAATAATGAACAAGGATCAATGATAAATGAACAATGTATGATAAAAAATGAACAAGGATCAATGATCATCGAACAATGATTGATGAGGAATGAACAAGTGTCGTTGATCAATGAACAATGGACGATGTACAATGAATAAGGATCAATGATCAATGAACAATGAACGATGAACAATGAACAAGGATCAATGATGAATAAAAAATAAAGGATGAACTACGAACAAGGATCAATCATTAACGGACTTTGAACGATGACCAATGAACAAGGATCAATGATCAATGAACAGTGAAGAATGACCAATGAACAATGAGTGATGAACAATGAACAATGAACAAGGAAGAATGAACAAGGAATGATGAACAATGAACGATGAAGATTGAATAGGGATCAATCATCAGTCAACAATGAACGATGAACAATGAACAAGGATCAATGATCTTTGAATAATGAAGGGTGAAGATTGAACAAGGATCAATGATCAATAAATAATGAAGGATTAACGATGAAAAAGGATCAATTTAATGATCAATGAACAATTGACAAAGATCAATGAACAATGAACGATAAATACTGAATTAAGAACTATGAACAATGAATGATGCACAATGAAAAATCAAAATGAAATAATGAAAAATAAATGATGAACAACGAACAATGATTAATTATTTTTGAATAATGAACGATGAAGATTGAACAAGGATCAATGTTCAATGAACAATGAACGATGAACAATGAACAAGGATCAATGTTGAATCAACAATGAAAGATTAACAATGAACAAGGATAAATGATCACCGAATAATGAACAAGGATCAATGATAAGTGAACAATGTATGATAAAAAATGAACAAGGATCAATGATCATCGAAGAATGTTTGATGTGGAATGAACAAGTGTCGTTGATCAATGAACAATGCACGATGTACAATGAACAAGAATCAATGATCTATGAACAATGAACGATGAACAATGAACAAGGATTATTGTTGAATCAACAATGAACGATGAACAATGAACAAGGATCAATGATCATCGAACAATAATTGATGAGGAATGAACAAGTGTCGTTGATCAATGAACAATGGTTGATGTACAATGAACAAGGATCAATGATCCATGAAAAATGAAGTATGAACAATGAATAAGGATAAATCATCAACAAACAATGAACGATGAATAATGAACAAGGATCAATGATCAATGAACAATGAACAGAGCCATGAAAAATGAACTATAAACATTGAATAATGAATGAAGAACAATGAAGAATGAACAAGAAATATTGAACAATAAATGATGACCAACGAACAGTGATTAATTATCAATGAACAATGAATGATGAAGATTGAATAAGGATCAATGAGCAATGAACAATGAATAATGAAGAATGAACAATGAACAAGGAAAATTTATCAATAAACAATGAACGATGAACAATGAACTAGGATCAATGATTAACGGACTATGAACGATGAAAATTGAACAAGGATCAATGATCAATGAACAATGAATAATGAACAATGAATAATGAATGATGAACAATGAACAGTGAACAAGGAACATTGAACAATGAATGATAAACAATTAAAAATTATTGATAATAAATAAAAAATGAACGATGAAGATTGAAGAAGGATCAATGATCAGTCAACAATGAATGATGAATAATGAACAAGAATCAATGAACAATGAACAATAAACAATGAACAATAAATGATGAACAGCGAACAGTGATTAATTATTAATATACAATGAATGATGAAGATTGAACAAGGATCTATGATAAATGAACATTGAACAGAACAAGGAAAAATGAACTATAAACAATGAATAATGAATGATGAACAATGAACAATGAACAAGAAATATTGAACAATAAATGATGAACAACGAATAGTGAGGAATCATCAATGAACAATGAACGATGAAGATTGAATAAAGATCATTGATCAATGAACAATGAACAATGAAAAACGAACAATGAACAAGGATCAATGATCATCGAACAATGATTGATGAGGAATGAACAAGTGTCGTTGATCAATGAACAATGGTTGATGTACAATGAACAAGGATCAATGATCCATGAAAAATGAATTATGAACAATGAATAATGATCAATGATCAACGAACAATGAACGATGAATAATGAATAAGGATCAATGATGAATGATGAATGACGAACAATGAAGAATGAACAGAACAATGAAAAATAAACTAGGAACATTGAAGAATGAATGATGAACAATGAACAATGAACAAGAAATATTGAACAATAAATTACGAACAACGAACAGTGATTAATTATCAATGAACAATGAACGATGAAGATTGAACAAGGTTCAATGATCAATGAACAATGAATAATGAACAATGAACAATGAACAATGAACACGGAAAATTGATCAATAAACAATGAACGATGAATAATGAACAAGGATCAATGATTAACGGACTATGAACGATGAAAAATGAACAAGGATCAATGATCAATGAACAATGAATAATGAACAATGAATAATGAATGATGAACAATGAACAGTGAACAAGGAACATTGAACAATGAATGATAAACAATTAAAAATTATTGATAATAAATAAAAAATGAACGATGAAGATTGAAGAAGGATCAATGATCAGTCAACAATGAATGATGAATAATGAACAAGAATCAATGAACAATGAACAATAAACAATGAACAATAAATGATGAACAGCGAACAGTGATTAATTATCAATGTACAATGAATGATGAAGATTGAACAAGGATCTATGATAAATGAACATTAAACAGAACAATGAAAAATGAACTATAAACAATGAATAATGAACGATGAACAATGAACAAGGATCAATGTTGAATCAACAATGAAAGATTAACAATGAACAAGGATCAATGATCACCGAATAATGAACAAGGATCAATGATAAATGAACAATGTATGATAAAAAATGAACAAGGATCAATGATCATCGAAGAATGTTTGATGTGGAATGAACAAGTGTCGTTGAACAATGAACAATGCACGATGTACAATGAACAAGGATCAATGATCTATGAACAATGAACGATGAACAATGAACAAGGATCAATGTTGAATCAACAATGAACGATGAACAATGAACAAGGATCAATGATCATCGAACAATAATTGATGAGGAATGAACAAGTGTCGTTGATCAATGAACAATGGTTGATGTACAATGAACAAGGATCAATGATCCATGAAAAATGAAGTATGAACAATGAATAAGGATAAATCATCAACAAACAATGAACGATGAATAATGAACAAGGATCAATGATCAATGAACAATGAACAGAGCCATGAAAAATGAACTATAAACATTGAATAATGAATGAAGAACAATGAAGAATGAACAAGAAATATTGAACAATAAATGATGACCAACGAACAGTGATTAATTATCAATGAACAATGAATGATGAAGATTGAATAAGGATCAATGAGCAATGAACAATGAATAATGAAGAATGAACAATGAACAAGGAAAATTTATCAATAAACAATGAACGATGAACAATGAACTAGGATCAATGATTAACGGACTATGAACGATGAAAATTGAACAAGGATCAATGATCAATGAACAATGAACAATGAACAATGAATAATGAATGATGAACAATGAACAGTGAACAAGGAACATTGAACAATGAATGATAAACAATTAAAAATTATTGATAATAAATAAAAAATGAACGATGAAGATTGAAGAAGGATCAATGATCAGTCAACAATGAATGATGAATAATGAACAAGAATCAATGAACAATGAACAATAAACAATGAACAATAAATGATGAACAGCGAACAGTGATTAATTATCAATGTACAATGAATGATGAAGATTGAACAAGGATCTATGATAAATGAACATTGAACAGAACAATGAAAAATGAACTATAAACAATGAATAATGAACGATGAACAATGAACAAGGATCAATGTTGAATCAACAATGAAAGATTAACAATGAACAAGGATCAATGATCACCGAATAATGAACAAGGATCAATGATAAATGAACAATGTATGATAAAAAATGAACAAGGATCAATGATCATCGAACAATGATTGATGAGGAATGAACAAGTGTCGTTGATCAATGAACAATGGACGATGTACAATGAATAAGGATCAATGATCAATGAACAATGAACGATGAACAATGAACAAGGATCAATGATGAATAAAAAATAAAGGATGAACTACGAACAAGGATCAATCATTAACGGACTTTGAACGATGACCAATGAACAAGGATCAATGATCAATGAACAGTGAAGAATGACCAATGAACAATGAGTGATGAACAATGAACAATGAACAAGGAAGAATGAACAAGGAATGATGAACAATGAACGATGAAGATTGAATAGGGATCAATCATCAGTCAACAATGAACGATGAACAATGAACAAGGATCAATGATCTTTGAATAATGAAGGGTGAAGATTGAACAAGGATCAATGATCAATAAATAATGAAGGATTAACGATGAAAAAGGATCAATTTAATGATCAATGAACAATTGACAAAGATCAATGAACAATGAACGATAAATACTGAATTAAGAACTATGAACAATGAATGATGCACAATGAAAAATCAAAATGAAATAATGAAAAATAAATGATGAACAACGAACAATGATTAATTATTTTTGAATAATGAACGATGAAGATTGAACAAGGCTCAATGTTCAATGAACAATGAACGATGAACAATGAACAAGGATCAATGTTGAATCAACAATGAAAGATTAACAATGAACAAGGATAAATGATCACCGAATAATGAACAAGGATCAATGATAAGTGAACAATGTATGATAAAAAATGAACAAGGATCAATGATCATCGAAGAATGTTTGATGTGGAATGAACAAGTGTCGTTGAACAATGAACAATGCACGATGTACAATGAACAAGGATCAATGATCTATGAACAATGAACGATGAACAATGAACAAGGATCAATGTTGAATCAACAATGAACGATGAACAATGAACAAGGATCAATGATCATCGAACAATAATTGATGAGGAATGAACAAGTGTCGTTGATCAATGAACAATGGTTGATGTACAATGAACAAGGATCAATGATCCATGAAAAATGAAGTATGAACAATGAATAAGGATAAATCATCAACAAACAATGAACGATGAATAATGAACAAGGATCAATGATCAATGAACAATGAACAGAGCCATGAAAAATGAACTATAAACATTGAATAATGAATGATGAACAATGAAGAATGAACAAGAAATATTGAACAATAAATGATGACCAACGAACAGTGATTAATTATCAATAAACAATGAATGATGAAGATTGAATAAGGATCAATGATCAATGAACAATGAATAATGAACAATGAACAATGAACAAGGAAAATTTATCAATAAACAATGAACGATGAACAATGAACTAGGATCAATGATTAACGGACTATGAACGATGAAAAATGAACAAGGATCAATGATCAGTGAACAATGAACAATGAACAATGAATAATGAATGATGAACAATGAACAGTGAACAAGGAACATTGAACAATGAATGATAAACAATTAAAAATTATTGATAATAAATAAAAAATGAACGATGAAGATTGAAGAAGGATCAATGATCAATCAACAATGAATATTGAATAATGAACAAGAATCAATGAACAATGAACAATAAACAATGAACAATAAATGATGAACAGCGAACAGTGATTAATTATCAATGTACAATGAATGATGAAGATTGAACAAGGATCTATGATAAATGAACATTGAACAGAACAATGAAAAATGAACTATAAACAATGAATAATGAATGATGAACAATGAACAATGAACAAGAAATATTGAACAATAAATGATGAACAACGAATAGTGAGGAATCATCAATGAACAATGAACGATGAAGATTGAATAAAGATCATTGATCAATGAACAATGAACAATGAAAAACGAACAATGAACAAGGATCAATGATCATCGAACAATGATTGATGAGGAATGAACAAGTGTCGTTGATCAATGAACAATGGTTGATGTACAATGAACAAGGATCAATGATCCATGAAAAATGAATTATGAACAATGAATAATGATCAATGATCAACGAACAATGAACGATGAATAATGAATAAGGATGAATGATGAATGATGAATGATGAACAATGAACAATGAACAGAACAATGAAAAATAAACTAGGAACATTGAAGAATGAATGATGAACAATGAACAATGAACAAGAAATATTGAACAATAAATTATGAACAACGAACAGTGATTAATTATAATTGAACAATGAACGATGAAGATTGAACAAGGTTCAATGATCAATGAACAATGAATAATGAACAATGAACAATGAACAATGAACATGGAAAATTGATCAATAAACAATGAACGATGAATAATGAACAAGGATCAATGATTAACAGACTATGAACAATGAAAAATGAACAAGGATTAATGATCAAGAAACAATGAACAATGAATAAGAATCAATGATCGTTGAACAATGAAGGGTGAAGATTGAACAAGGATCAATGATCAATAAATAATAAAGGATTAACGATGAAAAAGGATCAATTTAATGATCAATGAACAATGAACAAAGATCAATGATCAATCAACAATGAACAATGAACGATGAATACTGAACTAAGAACTATGAACAATGAATGATGCACAGTGAAAAATCAAAATGAAATAATGAAAAATAAATGATGAACAACGAACAATGATTAATTATTAATGAATAATGAACGATGAAGATTGAACAAGGATCAATGTTCAATGAACAATGAAGGATGAACAATGAACAAAGATCAATGTTGAATCAACAATGAACGATTAACAATGAACAGGGATCAATGATCATCGAAGAATGAACAAGGATCAATGATCAATGAACAATGTACGATAAAAAATGAACAAGGATCAATGATCATCGAACAATGATTGATGAGGAATGAACAAGTGTCGTTGATCAATGAACAATGCACGATGTATAATGAACAAGGATCAATGATCTATGAACAATGAACGATGAACAATGAACAAGGATCAATGTTGAATCAAAAATGAACGATCAACAATGAACAAGGATCAATGATCATCGAACAATGATTGATGAGGAATGAACAAGTGTCGTTGATCAATGAACAATGGTTGATGTACAATGAACAAGGATCAATGATCCATGAAAAATGAAGTATGAACAATGAATAAGGATAAATCATCAACAAACAATGAACGATGAATAATGAACAAGGATTAATGATCAATGAACAATGAACAGAGCCATGAAAAATGAACTATAAACATTGAATAATGAATGATGAACAATGAAGAATGAACAAGAAATATTCAACAATAAATGATGACCAACGAACAGTGATTAATTATCAATGAACAATGAACGATGAAGATTGAACAGGGATCAATAATAATTGAACAATGAATAATGAAAAATGAACATTGAACAAGGAAAATTGATCAATAAACAATGAACGATGAAAAATGAACTAGGATCAATGATCAACGGACTATGAACGATGAAAAATGAACAAGGATCAATGATCAACGAAAAATGAACAATGAACAATGAACAATGAATAATGAATGATGAACAATGAACAGTGAACAAGGAACATTGAATAATGAATGATGAACAATTAAAATTATTGATAATTAATAAACAATGAACGATGAAGATTGAAGAAGGATCAATGATCAGTCAACAATGAATGATGAAAAATGAATAAGAATCAATGAACAATGAACAATGAACAATAAATGATGAACAGCGAACAGTGATTAATTATCAATGTACAATGAATGATGAAGATTGAATAAGGATCTATGATAAATGAACAATGAACAGAACAATGAAAAATGAACTATAAACAATGAATAATGAATGATGAACAATGAACAATGAACAAGAAATATTGAACAATAAATGATGAACAACGAATAGTGAGGAATCATCAATGAACAATGAAAGATGAAGATTGAATAAAGATCATTGATCAATGAACAATGAACAATGAACAATGAACAATGAACAAGGATCAATTATCATTAAAGAATCAACGATGAAGAATGAACAAGGATCAATGATCAATAAACACTAAACGATTAACAATGAACAAGCATCCATATTAAACGAACTATGAACGATGAGCAATGAACAAGGATCAATGATGAATAAAATATAAAGGATGAACTATGAACTAGGATCAAAGATTAACGGACTATGAACGATGACCAATGAACAAGGATCAATGATCAATGAAAAGTGAAGAATAACCAATGAACAATGAACAATGAATGATGAACAATGAACAATGAACAATGAAGAATGAACAATGAATGATGAACAATGAACGATGAAGATTGAACAGGGATCAATGATTACTCAACAATGAACGATGAACAATGAACAAGGATCAATGAACGTTGAACAATGAAGGGTGAAGATTGAACAAGGATCCATAATCAATAAATAATGAAGGATTAACGATGAAAAAGGATCAATTTAATGATCAATGAACAATGAACGATGAACAATGAACAAGGATCAATGATCAATGAACAATGAACAATGAACGATGAATACTGAACTATGAACTATGAACAATGAATGATGCACAATGAAAAATGAAAATGAAATAATGAACAATTAATTATGAACAACGAACAATGAATAAGGATCAATGATCAATGAACAATGTACGATAAAAAATGAACAAGGATCAATGATCATCGAACAATGATTGATGAGGAATGAAAAAGTGTCGTTGATCAATGAACAATGGACGATGTACAATGAACAAGGATCAATGATCAATGAACAATGAACTATGAACAATGAATAAGGATCAATGTTGAATCAACAATGAACGATGAATAATGAACAAGGATCAATGATCATCGAAGAATTAACAAGGATCATTGATCAATGAACAATGTACGATAAAAAATGAACAAGGATCAATGATCATCGAACAATGATTGATGAGGAATGAACAAGTGTCGTTGATCAATGAACAATGGTTGATGTACAATGAACAAGGATCAATGATCCATGAAAAATGAAGTATGAACAATGAATAATGATCAATGATCAACGAACAATGAACGATGAATAATGAATAAGGATCAATGATGAATGATGAATGATGAACAATGAAGAATGAACAGAACAATGAAAAATCAACTATGAACATTGAATAATGAATGATGAATAGTGAACAATGAACAAGAAATATTGAACAATAAATTATGAACAACGAACAGTGATTAATTATCAATGAACATTGAACGATGAAGATTGAACAAGGATCAATGATCAATGAACAATGAATAATGAACAATGAACAATGAACACGGAAAATTGATCAATAAACAATGAACGATGAATAATGAACAAGGATTAACGATTAACAGACTATGAACGATGAAAAATGAACAAGGATCAATGATCAATGAACAATGAACAATGAAAAATGAACAATGAATGATGAATGATGAACAATGAATAGTGAACAAGGAACATTGAACAATGAATGATGAACAATGAAAAATTATTGATTATTCATTAACAATGAACGATGAAGATTGAAGAAGGATCAATGATCAGTCAACAATGAATGATGAATAATGAACAAGGATCAATGAACAATGAACAATGAACAATGAACAATGAACGATCAAAACTGAACTATGAACAATGAACAATGAATGATGCACAATGAACAATGAACAAGAAATAATGAAGAATAAATGATGAACAGCGAACAGTGATTAATTATTAATGAACAATGAACGATGAAGATAGAAAAAGGATTAATGATCAATGAATAATGAACGATAAACAATGAACAAGGATCAATGATCATTAAAGGAAGAATTTTGAAGAATGAACAAGGATCACTGATCAGTAAACAATGAATGATTAATAATGAACAAGGATTAATGTTCAACGAACTATAAACGATGAACAATAAACAAGGATCAATGATGAATGAACGATGAACATTGAATTATGAATAATGAACAATGTATGATGAACAATGAACAATGAACAATGAACAAGGATCAATGATTAATAAACGATGAACAATGAACTATGAATAATGTACAATGAACATGGAAAAATGAACAATGAATGACGAACAATGAACAATGATTAATTATTAATGAAGAATGAACGATAAGGATTGAACAAGTATCAATAATCAATGAACGATGAACAATGAACAAGGATCAATGATCATTGAAGAATGAACAAGGATCAATGATCAATGAACAATGAACGATAAAAAATGAACAAAGATCAATGATCATTGAACAATGGTTGATGCGGAATGAACAAGTGTCGTTGATACTTGAACAATGGGTGATGTACAATGAAGAAGGATCATTGATCCATGAAAAATGAAGTATGAACAACGAATAAGAATCAATGATCAACGAACAATGAACGATGAATAATGAACAAGGATCAATGATCAATGAACAATGAACAGAACGATGAAAAATGAACTATAAACATTGAATAATGAATGATGAACAATGAACAATGAACAAGAAATATTGAACAATGATCAATGAACAATGAACGATGAAGATTGAACAAGGATCAATGATTAATGAACAATGAATAATGAACAATGAACAATGAACAAGGAAAATTGATCAATAAACAATGAACGATGAACAATGAAGAAGGATAAACTATTAATGGACTAGGAACGATGAAAAATGAACAAGGATCAATGATCAATAAACAATAAACGATGAACAATGAACAATGAACAATGAATGATGAACAATGAACAATGAATAATGAACAATGAAAAATTATTGATTATTAACAAACAATGAACGATGAAGATTGAAGAAGGATCAATGATCATTCAAGAATAAACGATGAATATTGAACAAGGATCAATGAACAATTAACAATGAACAATGAACAATGAACGATGAAAACTGAACTATGAACAATGAACAATGAATGATGCACAATGAACAATAAACAAGAAATAATGAACAATAAATGATGAACAACGAACAGTGATTAATTATTAGTGAACAAAGAACGATGAAGATAGAAAAAGGATCAATGATCAATGAATAATGAACGATAAACAATGAACAAGGATCAATGATCATTAAAGAATGAATTATGAAGAATAAACAAGCATCAATCATCAGTAAACAATGAAGGATTAACAATGAACAAGGATCAACGTTCAACGAACTATGAACGATGAACAATGAACAACGATCAATGATGAATGAATGATGAACAATGAACAATGATTAATTATTAATGAAGAATGAACGACAAGGATTGAACAAGTATCAATAATCAATGAACGATGAATAATGAACAAGGATCAATGATCATTGAAGAATGAACAAGGATCAATGATCAATGAACAATGAACGATAAAAAATGAACAAAGATCAATGATCATTGACGAATGAACGATGAAGAAAGAAGAAGGATCAATGATCTATGATAAATGAAGGATGAACAATGAACAAGGATAAATGATCATTGAAAAATGAACAAAACGAATAGAACTGAACTATAAAAAATAAACAATGAATGATGAACAATGAACAATGAACAAGAAATACTAAACAATAAATGAACAACAGCGAATAGTGATTAATTATCAATGTACCATGAATGATGAAGATTAAACAAGGATCAATGATCAATGAACAATGAATAATGAAACATGAACAAGGATCAATGATCATTGAAGAGTGAACGATGAAGAATGATCAAGGATCAACGATTATTGAAGAATGAACAATGTACAATGAACAAGGTTCAATGACCATTAAAGAATGAACAAGGATCAATGATCAATGAAAAATGTAGGATGAACAATGAACAAGGATCAATAATAAACGAACAATGAACGATGAACAATGAACAAGGATAATTTATCAATGAACAATGAACAAAACAATAAAAAATGGACTATAAAAAATAAATAATGAATGATGAAAAATGAACAATGAACAAGAAATATTGAACAAGACATGAGGAACAACAAACAGTGATTAATTATCAATGAACAATAAACGATAAAGATTAAACAAGTAGCAATGATCAATGAACAACGAATAACGAACAATGAACAATGAACAAGGATCAATGATCAATAAACAACGAACGATGAACAATGAATATGGATCCATGTTCAACGAACTATGAACGATTAGTAATGAACAAGTATCAATGATGAATAAAAAAATATACGATGAATAATGAGCAAGGATCACTGATGAACGGACTTTGAACGATGAACAATGATTAATGATCAATGATCAAAGAACAGTGAACAATGAACAATGAAAAATGAAAAAGGAATGATGAGCAATGAATAGTGAACAAGGAACAATGAAAAATGAATGATGAACAATGAACAATTAATGATTATTAATAAACAAAGAACGATGAACAATGAACAAGGATCAATGATCGTTGAAGAATGAAGGGTGAAGATGGAACAAGGATCAAGGATCAATAAATAATAAAGGATTAACGATGAACAAGGATCAATAATCAATGAACAATGAACGATTAACAATGGACAAGGATCAATGAACAATAAACAATGAACAATGAACGATGAAAACATAACTATGAACTATGAACAATGAATGATGCACAATGAACAATGAACAAGAAATAATGAACATTAAATGATGAACAAAAAACAGTAATTAATTATTAATGAACAATGAACGATGAAGATAGAACAAGGATCAATGATGATTAAAGAATGAATTATGTAGAATAAACAAGGATCAACGATCAATAAAAAATGAATGATGAACAATGAACAAGGATCATTGTTCAACGAACTATGAACGATGAACAATGCACAATCAACAAGTATCTATGATGAATGAACGATGAACATTGAATTATGAATAATGAACAATGTATGATGAACAATAAACAATGAACAATGAACAGGGTTTAATGATTAATGACGATGAACAATGAACGATGAACAATTAACAAGTGTCGTTGATCAATGAACAATGATTGATGAACAATGAACACGGATCAATGATCAATATAAAATGAAGGATGAACAATGAACAAGGATCAATGATCAATGAACAATGAACAGAACAATGAAAAATGAACTATAAACAATGAATAATGAGTGATGAATAATGAACAATGAACAAGAAATATTGAACAATAAATGATCAACAACGAATAGTGATGAATTATCAATGAATAATGAACGATGAAGATTGAACAAGGATCATTGATCAATGAATAATGAACAATGAACAATGAACAAGGATCAATGATCATTGAACAATGATCGATGAAGAATGAACAAGGATCAATGATCAATAAACAATGAACGATGAACAAAAGAGCAAGGATACATGTGCAACAAACTAAGAATGATGAGAAATGAATAAGGATCAATGTTGAATAAAAAATAAACGATGAACAATGAACAAGGATCAATGATTAACGGACTATGAACGTTGACCAATGAACAAGGATCAATGATCAATGCACAGTGAAGAATGACCAATGAACAATGAATAATGAAGGATGAACAATGAACAATGAACAATGAACAAGGAACAATGAACAATGCATGATGAACACTGAACGATGAAGATTGAACAGGGATCAAGGATCCGTCAATAATGAACAATGAACAATGAAAAAGGACCAATGATTGTTGAAGAATGAAGGGTGAAGATTGAACAAGGATCAAGGATCAATAAATAATGAAGGATTAACGATGAACAAGGATCAATGATCAATGAACAATGAACGATTAACAATGGACATGGATCAATGAAAAATGAAAAATGAACAATGAACGATGAAAAGATAACTATGAACTATGAACAATGAATGATGCACAATGAATAATGAACAAGAAATAATGAACAATAAATGATGAACAAAAAACAGTAATTAATTAGTAATGAAAAATGAACGATGAAGATAGAACAAGGATCAATGATCATTAAAGAATGAGTTATGTAGAATAAACAAGGATCAAAGATCAATAAACAATGAATGATGAACAATGACCAAGGATCAATGTTCAACGAACTATGAACGATGAATAATGCACAATCAACAAGGATCTATGATGAATGAACGATGAACATTGAATTATGAATAATGAACAATGTATGATGAACAATGAACAATGAACAATGAACAGGGATTAATGATTAATGACGATCAACAATGAACGATCAACAATGAACAATGAACAAGTAAAATGGACAATGAATAATAAACTATGAACAATGATTAATTATTAATGAAGAATGAACGATGGGGAATGAACAGCTATTAATACTTAATGAACGATGAACAATGAACAAGGATCAATGATCATTGAAGAATGAACGATGAACAATTAACAAGTGTCGTTGATCAATGAACACTGACTGATTAACAATGAACACGGATCAATGATTAATAAAAAATGAAGGATGAACAATGAACAAGCATCAATGATCAATGAACAATGAACAGAACAATGAAAAATGAACTATAAACAATGAATAATGAGTGATGAATAATGAACAATGAACAAGAAATATTGAACAATAAATGATCAACAACGAATAGTGATGAATTATCAATGAACAATGAACGATGAAGATTGAACAATGATCATTGATCAATGAATAATGAACAATGAACAATGAACAAGGATCAATGATCATTGAACAATGATCGATGAAGAATGAACAAGGATCAATGATCAATAAACAATGAATGATGAACAAAAGAGCAAGGATACATGTGCAACAAACTAAGAATGATGAGAAATGAATAAGGATCAATGTTGAATAAAAAATAAACGATGAACAATGAACAAGGATCAATGATTAACGGACTATGAACGTTGACCAATGAACAAGGATCAATGATCAATGCACAGTGAAGAATGACCAATGAACAATGAATAATGAAGGATGAACAATGAACAATGAACAATGAACAAGGAACAATGAACAATGCATGATGAACACTGAACGATGAAGATTGAACAGGGATCAAGGATCCGTCAATAATGAACAATGAACAATGAAAAAGGACCAATGATTGTTGAAGAATGAAGGGTGAAGATTGAACAAGGATCAAGGATCAATAAATAATGAAGGATTAACGATGAACAAGGATCAATGATCAATGAACAATGAACGATTAACAATGGACATGGATCAATGAAAAATGAAAAATGAACAATGAACGATGAAAAGATAACTATGAACTATGAACAATGAATGATGCACAATGAATAATGAACAAGAAATAATGAACAATAAATGATGAACAAAAAACAGTAATTAATTAGTAATGAAAAATGAACGATGAAGATAGAACAAGGATCAATGATCATTAAAGAATGAGTTATGTAGAATAAACAAGGATCAAAGATCAATAAACAATGAATGATGAACAATGACCAAGGATCAATGTTCAACGAACTATGAACGATGAATAATGCACAATCAACAAGGATCTATGATGAATGAACGATGAACATTGAATTATGAATAATGAACAATGTATGATGAACAATGAACAATGAACAATGAACAGGGATTAATGATTAATGACGATCAACAATGAACGATCAACAATGAACAATGAACAAGTAAAATGGACAATGAATAATAAACTATGAACAATGATTAATTATTAATGAAGAATGAACGATGGGGAATGAACAGCTATTAATACTTAATGAACGATGAACAATGAACAAGGATCAATGATCATTGAAGAATGAACGATGAACAATTAACAAGTGTCGTTGATCAATGAACACTGACTGATTAACAATGAACACGGATCAATGATTAATAAAAAATGAAGGATGAACAATGAACAAGCATCAATGATCAATGAACAATCAACAGAACAATGAAAAATGAACTATAAACAATGAATAATGACTGATGAATAATGAACAATGAACAAGAAATATTGAACAATAAATGATCAACAACGAATAGTGATGAATTATCAATGAACAATGAACGATGAAGATTGAACAAGGATCATTGATCAATGAATAATGAACAATGAACAATGAACAATGAACAATGAACAATGAACAATGAACAAGGATCAATGATCATTGAAGAATGATCGATGAAGAATGAAAAAGGATCAATGATCAGTAAACAATGAACGATGAACAAATAAAAAAGGATCCATGAGCAACAAACTAAATATGATGAGTAATGAATAAGGATCAATGATGAATAAAAAATAGTGAACAATGAACAAGGATCAATGATTGACGGACTATGAACGTTGACCAATGAACAAGGATCAATGATCAATGCAAAGTGAAGAATGACCAATAAACAATGAATAATGAAGGATGAACAATGAACAATGAACAAGGAACAATGAAGAATGAATGTTCAACACTGAACGATGAAGATTGAACAGGGATCAAGGATCAGTCAATAATGAACGATCAACAATGAAAAAAGATCAATGATCGTTGAAGAATGCAGGGTGATGATTGCACAAGGATCAAGGTACAATAAATAATGAAGGATTAACGATGAACAAGGATCAATGATCGTTGAAGAATGAAGGGTGAAGATGGAACAAGGATCAAGGATCAATAAATAATAAAGGATTAACGATGAACAAGGATCAATGATCAATGAACAATGAACGATTAACAATGGACAAGGATCAATGAACAATGAACAATGAACAATGAACGATGAAAACATAACTATGAACTATGAACAATGAATAATGCACAATGAACAATGAACAAGAAATAATGAACATTAAATGATGAACAACAAACAGTAATTAATTTTTAATGAACAATGAACGATGAAGATAGAACAAGGATCAATGATGATTAAAGAATGAATTATGTAGAATAAACAAGGATCAATGATCAATAAAAAATGAATGATGAACAATGAACAAGGATCAATGTTCAACGAACTATGAACGATGAACAATGCACAATCAACAAGGATCTATGATGAATGAACGATGAACATTGGATTATGAATAATGAACAATGTATGATGAACAATAAACAATGAACAATGAACAGGGTTTAATGATTAATGACGATGAACAATTAACAAGTGTCGTTGATCAATGAACAATGATTGATGAACAATGAACACGGATCAATGATCAATATAAAATGAAGGATGAACAATGAAAAAGGATCAATGATCAATGAACAATGAACAGAACAATGAAAAATGAACTATAAACAATGAATAATGAGTAATGAATAATGAACAATGAACAAGAAATATTGAACAATAAATGATCAACAACGAATAGCGATGAATTATCAATGAACAATGAACGATGAAGATTGAACATGGATCATTGATCAATGAATAATGAACAATGAACAATGAACAAGGATCAATGATCATTGAAGAATGATCGATGAAGAATGAACAAGGATCAATGATCAATAAACAATGAACGATGAACAAATGAGCAAGGATACATGTGCAACAAACTAAGAATGATGAGAAATGAATAAGGATCAATGTTGAATAAAAAATAAACGATGAGCAATGAACAAGGATCAATGATTAACGGACTATGAACGTTGACCAATGAACAAGGATCAATGATCAATGCACAGTGAAGAATGACCAATGAGCAATGAATAATGAAGGATGAACAATGAACAATGAACAAGGAACAATGAACAATGAATGATGAACACTGAACGATGAAGATTGAACAGGGATCAAGGATCCGTCAATAATGAACGATGAACAATGAAAAAGGATCAATGATCGTTGAAGAATGAAGGGTGAAGATTGAACAAGGATCAAGGATCAATAAATAATGAAGGATTAACGATGAACAAGGATCAATGATCAATGAACAATGAACGATTAACAATGGACATGGATCAATGAAAAATGAAAAATGAACAATGAACGATGAAAAGATAACTATGAATTATGAACAATGAATGATGCACAATGAATAATGAACAAGAAATAATGAACAATAAATGATGAACAAAAAACAGTAATTAATTAGTAATGAAAAATGAACGATGAAGATAGAACAAGGATCAATGATCATTAAAGAATGAGTTATGTAGAATAAACAAGGATCAAAGATCAATAAACAATGAATGATGAACAATGAACAAGGATCAATGTTCAACGAACTATGAACGATGAATAATGCACAATCAAGAAGGATCTATGATGAATGAACGATGAACATTGAATTATAAATAATAAACAATGTATGATGAACAATGAACAATGAACAATGAACAGGGATTAATGATTAATGACGATCAACAATGAACGATCAACAATGAACAATGAACAAGTAAAATGGACAATGAATAATGAACTATGAACAATGATTAATTATTAATAAAGAATGAACGATGGGGAATGAACAACTATTAATACTTAATGAACGATGAACAATTAACAAGGATCAATGATCATTGAAGAATGAACGATGAACAATTAACAAGTGTCGTTGATCAATGAACAATAATTGATTAACAATGAACACGGATAATGATTAATAAAAAATGAAGGATGAACAATGAACAAGCATCAATGATCAATGAACAATCAACAGAACAATGAAAAATGAACTATAAACAATGAATAATGAGTGATGAATAATGAACAATGAACAAGAAATATTGAACAATAAATGATCAACAACGAATAGTGATGAATTATCAATGAACAATGAACGATGAAGATTGAACAAGGATCATTGATCAATGAATAATGAACAATGAACAATGAACAATGAACAATGAACAATGAACAATGAACAAGGATCAATGATCATTGAAGAATGATCGATGAAGAATGAAAAAGGATCAATGATCAGTAAACAATGAACGATGAACAAATAAAAAAGGATCCATGAGCAACAAACTAAATATGATGAGTAATGAATAAGGATCAATGATGAATAAAAAATAAACGATGAACAATGAACAAGGATCAATGATTGACGGACTATGAACGTTGACCAATGAACAAGGATCAATGATCAATGCACAGTGAAGAATGACCAATAAACAATGAATAATGAAGGATGAACAATGAACAATGAACAAGGAACAATGAAGAATGAATGTTGAACACTTAACGATGAAGATTGAACAGGGATCAAGGATCAGTCAATAATGAACGATGAACAATGAAAAAAGATCAATGATCGTTGAAGAATGCAGGGTGATGATTGAACAAGGATCAAGGTACAATAAATAATGAAGGATTAACGATGAACAAGGATCAATGATCGTTGAAGAATGAAGGGTGAAGATGGAACAAGGATCAAGGATCAATAAATAATAAAGGATTAACGATGAACAAGGATCAATGATCAATGAACAATGAACGATTAACAATGGACAAGGATCAATGAACAATGAACAATGAACAATGAACGATGAAAACATAACTATGAACTATGAACAATGAATGATGCACAATGAACAATGAACAAGAAATAATGAACATTAAATGATGAACAACAAACAGTAATTAATTATTAATGAACAATGAACGATGAAGATAGAACAAGGATCAATGATGATTAAAGAATGAATTATGTAGAATAAACAAGGATCAATGATCAATAAAAAATAAATGATGAACAATGAACAAGGATCAATGTTCAACGAACTATGAACGATGAACAATGCACAATCAACAAGGATCTATGATGAATGAACGATGAACATTGGATTATGAATAATGAACAATGTATGATGAACAATAAACAATGAACAATGAACAGGGTTTAATGATTAATGACGATGAACAATGAACGATGAACAATTAACAAGTGTCGTTGATCAATGAACAATGATTGATGAACAATGAACACGGATCAATGATCAATATAAAATGAAGGATGAACAATGAACAAGGATCAATGATCAATGAACAATGAACAGAACAATGAAAAATGAACTGCAAACAATGAATAATGAGTAATGAATAATGAAAAATGAACAAGAAATATTGAACAATAAATGATCAACAACGAATAGTGATGAATTATCAATGAACAATGAACGATGAAGATTGAACAAGGATCATTGATCAATGAATAATGAACAATGAACAATGAACAAGGATCAATGATCATTGATGAATGATCGATGAAGAATGAACAAGGATCAATGATCAATAAACAATGAACGATGAACAAATGAGCAAGGATACATGTAAAACAAACTAAGAATGATGAGAAATGAATAAGGATCAATGTTGAATAAAAAATAAACGATGAGCAATGAACAAGGATCAATGATTAACGGACTATGAACGTTGACCAATGAACAAGGATCAATGATCAATGCACAGTGAAGAATGACCAATGAACAATGAATAATGAAGGATGAACAATGAACAATGAACAAGGAACAATGAACATTGAATGATGAACACTGAACGATGAAGATTGAACAGGGATCAAGGATCCGTCAATAATGAACGATGAACAATGAAAGAAGATCAATGATCGTTGAAGAATGCAGGGTGATGATTGAACAAGGATCAAGGATCAATAAATAATGAAGGATTAACGATGAACAAGGATCAATGATCAATGAACAATGAACGATTAACAATGGACAAGGATCAATGAACAATGAACAATGAACAATGAACGATGAAAAGATAACTATGAACTATGAACAATGAATGATGCACAATGAACAATGAAAAAGAAAAAATGAACAATAAATGATGAACAAAAAACAGCAATTAATTATTAATGAAAAATGAACAATAAAGATAGAACAAGGATCAATGATCATTAAAGAATGAATTATTTAGAATAAACAAGGATCAATGATCAACGAACTATGAACGATGAACAATGCACAATCAACAAGGATCAATGATGAATGAACGATGAACATTGAATTATGAATAATAAACAATGTATGATGAACAAAGAACAATGAACAATGAACAATGAACAGGGATTAATGATTAATGACGATGAACAATGAACGATCAACAATGAACAATGAACAAGGAAAAATGAACAATGAATAATGAACTATGAATAATGATTAATAATTAATGAAGAATGAACGATGGGGAATGAACAACTATCAATACTTAATGAACGATGCACAACGAACAAGGATTAATGATCATTGAAGAATGAACGATGAACAATTAACAAGTGTCGTTGATCAATGAACAATAATTGATGAACAATGAACACGGATCAATGATCAATAAAAAACGAAGGATGAACAATGTACAAGAATCAATGATCAATGAACAATGAACAGAACAATGAAAAATGAACTATAAACAATTAATAATGAGTGATGAATAATGAACAATGAACAAGAAATATTAAACAATAAATTATCAACAACGAATAGTGATGAATTATCAATGAACAATGAGAGATTGAACAAGGATCATTGATCAATGAATAATGAATAATGAACAAATGAACAAGGATCCATGTTCAACAACTATAAATGATGAGTAATGAATAAGGGTCAATGATGAATAAAAAATAAACGATGTACAATGAAAAAGGATCAATGATTAACGGACTATGAACGATGACCACTGAACAAGGATCAATGATCAATGAAAAGTGAAGAATGACCAATGAACAATGAATAATGAATGTTGAACAATGAACAATGAACAAGGAATAATGAACAATTAATGATGAACACTGAACGATGAATATTGAACAGGGATCAAGGATCAGTCAATAATGAACGATGAACAATGAACAAGGATCAATGATCGTTGAAGAATGAAGGGTGAAGATTGAACAAGGATCAAGGATCAATAAATAATGAAGTATTAACGATGAACAAGGATCAATGATCAATGAACAATGAACGATTAACAGTGGACAAGGATCAATGAACAATGAACAATGAACAATGAACGATGAAAAGATAACTATGAACTATGAACAATGAATGATGCACAATGAACACCGAACAAGAAATAATGAACAATAAATGGTGAACAACAAACAGTAATTAATTATTAAAGAATGAATTATGTAGAATAAACAAGGATCAATGATCAATAAACAATGAATGATAAACAATGAACAAGGATCAATGTTCAACGAACTATGAACAATGAACAATCAACAATCAACAAGGATCAATGATAAATGAACGATGAAAATTGAATTATGAATAATGAACAATTAATGATGAACAATGAACAATGAACAATGAACAGCGATTAATGATTAATGACGATGAACAATAAACGATCAACAATGAACAATGAACAAGGAAAAATAAACAATGAATAATGAACTATGAACAATGATTAATAATTAATGTAGAATGAACGATGGGGAATGAACAACTATCAATACTTAATGAACGATGAACAATGAACAAAGATCAATGATCATTGAAGAATGAACGATGAACAATTAACAAGTGTCGTTGATCAATGAACAATGATTGATGAGCAATGAACACGGATCAATGATCAATAAAAAATGAAGGATGAACAATAAACAAGGATCAATGATCAATGAACAATGAACAGAACAATGAAAAATGAACTACAAATAATTAATAATGAGTGATGAATAATGAACAATGAACAAGAAATATTGAACAATAAATGATCTACAACGAATAGTGATGAATTATCAATGAACAATGAACGATGAAGATTGAACAACGATCATTATTCAATGAATAATGAACAATGAACAATGAACAATGAACAATGAACAATGAACAAGGATCAATGATCATTGAAGAATGATCGTTGAAGAATGAACAAGGATCAATGATCAATAAACAATGAACGATGAACAAATGAACAAGGATGCATGTTCAACGAACTATGAATGATGAGTAATGAATAAGGATAAATGATGAATAAAAAATAAACGATGAACAATGAACAAGGATCAATGATTAACGGACTATGAATGATGACCAATGAACAAGGATCAATGATCAATGAACAGTGAAGAATGACCAATGAACAATGAATAATGAATGATGAACAATGATCAACGAACAAGGTACAATGAACAATGAATGATGAACACTGAACGATGAAGATTAAACAGGGATCAAGGATCAGTCAATAATGAACGATGAACTTTGAACAAGGATCAATAATCGTTGAAGAATGAAGGGTGAAGATTGAAAAAGCATCAATGATCAATAAATAATGAAGGATTAACGATGAATGAAAGATGAACATTTAACTATGTATAATGAACAATGTATAATGAATAATGAACAAGGATAATTGATTAATGAACGACGAACAATGAACTAGGAACAATGAACAATGAACTAGAAAAAATGAACAATGAACAATGAACAATGACTAATTATTAATGAAGAATCAACGATGAGGATCGAACAAGTATCAATACTCAATGAACTATGAACAATGAACAAGGATCAATGATCATGAAGAATGAACAAGGCTGAATGAACAATGAACGAGAAAAAATGAACAAGGATCAATGATCATTAAAGAATGAACAATGAAGAATATACAAGTGTTGTTGATCAATAATTGATGAACAATGAACACAGATTAATGATCAATGAAAAATGAACAAAACAATGAAAAAATTATCTATAAACAATGAATAATGAATGATGAACAATGAACAATGAACAACAAATACTGAACAATAAATGATGAGCAACGAACAGTGATAAATTATCAATGAACAATGAACCATGAAGTTGAACAAGGATCATTGATCGTTGACCGATGAACAATGAACAATGAATAATTAACAAGGATCACTGATCATCGAAAAATGAATGATGAAGAATGAACAATGAACAATGAATGATTAACAATGAACAGTAAACAAGGAAAAATGAACAATGAATGATGAACAATGAAAAATTATTGATTATTAACAAACAATGAACAATGAACATTGAAGAAGGATCAATGATCAGTCAACAATGAACGATGAATAATGAACAAGGATCAATGAACAATGAACAATGAACAATGAATGATGCACAATGAACAATGAACAAGAAATAATGAACAATAAATGATGAACAGCGAACAGTGATTAATTATTAATAATTAATGAACGATGAAGATAGAAAAAGGATCAATGATCAATG
Source organism: Amaranthus tricolor (assembly GCF_026212465.1). NCBI lineage: Eukaryota > Viridiplantae > Streptophyta > Magnoliopsida > Caryophyllales > Amaranthaceae > Amaranthus > Amaranthus tricolor. The sequence continues at coordinate 12,557,406 of NC_080052.1, forward strand.
AATAATGAACGATTAACAATGAACAAGGATCAATGATCATTAAAGAATGAATTATGAAGAATGAACAATGAACAAGGATCAATTATGAATGAACGATGAACATTGAATTATGAATAATGAACAATGTATGATGAACAATGAACAAGGATCAATGATTAACGAACGATGAAAAATGAACTATGAAAAATGAACAATGAACAAGGAATAATGAACAATGATTGATGAACAATGAACAATGATTAATTATTAATGAAGAATGAATGATAAGGATTGAAAAAGTATCAATAGTCAATGAACGATGAACAATGAACAAGGATCAATGATAATTGAAGAATGAACAAAGATCAATGATGAATGAACAATGAACGATAAAAAATGAAAAAGGATCAACGATCATCGAACAATGATTGATGAGGAATGAACAAGTGTCGTTGATCAATGAACAATGGTTGATGTTCAATGAACAAGGATCAATGATCCATGAAAAATGAAGTATGAACAATGAATAAGGATCAATGATCAACGACCAATGAACGATGAATAATGAACAAGGATCAATGATCAATGAACAATGAACAAAACAATGAAAAAATTAACTATATACAATGAATAATGAATGATGAATAATGAACAATTAACAAGAAATATTGAACAATATATGATGAACAACGAATAGTGATGAATCATAAATGAACAATGAACGATGAAGATTGAACAAAGATCATTGATCAATGAACAATGAACAATGAACAATGAACAAGGATCAATGATCATTGAAGAATGAACGATGAAGAATGAACAAGGATTAATGATAAATAAACAATAAACGATAAACAATGAACAAGGATCCATATTCAGCGATCTATGAACGATAAGCAATGAACAAGGATCAATGATGAATAAAAAATAAAGGATGAACTATGAACAAGGATCAATGATTAATGGACTTTGAACGATGACCAATGAACAAGGATCAATGATCAATGAACAGTGAAGAATGACCAATGAACAATGAACAATGAACAAGGAAGAATGAACAAAGAATGATGAGCAATGAACGATGAATATTGAACAGGGATCAATGATCAGTCAACAATGAACGATGAACAATGAATAAGAATCAATGATCGTTGAACAATGAAGGGTGAAGATTGAACAAGGATCAATGATCACTAAAAAATAAAGGATTAACAATGAAAAAGGATCAATTTAATGATCAATGAACAATGACCAAAGATCAATGATCAATCAACAATGAACAATGAACAATGAATACTGAACTAAGAACTATGAATAATGAATGATGCACAATGAAAAATGAAAATGAAATAATGAACAATAAATGATGAACAACGAACAGTGATTAATTATTAATGAATAATGAACGATGAAGATTGAACAAGGATCAATGTTCAATGAACAATGAACGATGAACAATGAACAAGGATCAATGTTGACTCAACAATGAACGATTAACAATGAACAAGGATCAATGATCATCGAATAATGAACAAGGATCAATGATCAATGAACAATGTACGATAAAAAATGAACAAAGATCAATGATCAATGAACAATGAACGATGAATAATGAACAAGGATCAGTGATGAATAAAAAATAAAGGATGAACTATGAACAAGGATTAATGATTAACGAACTTTGAACGATGACCAATGAACAAGGATCAATGATCAATGAACAGAAAAGAATGACCAATGAACAATGAGTGATGAACAATGAACAATGAACAAGGAAGAATGAACAATGAATGATGAACAATGAACGATGAAGATTGAACAGGGATCAATGATCAGTCAACAATGAACGATGAAATTTGAACAAGGATCAATGATCGTTGAACAATGAAGGGTGTAGATTGAACAAGGATCAATGATCAATAAATAACGAAGAATTAACGATAAAAAAGGATAAATTTAATGATCAATGAACAATGAACAAAGATCAAAGATCAATCAACAATGAACAATGAACGATGAATACTGAACTAAGAACTATGAACAATGAATGATGCACAATGAAAAATGGAAATGAAATAATGAACAATAAATGATGAACAACGAACAGTGATTAATTATTAATGAATAATGAAAGATGAAGATTGAACAAGGATCAATGTTCAATGAACAATGAACGATGAACAATGAACGAGGATCAATGTTGAATCAACAATAATCGATTTACAAAGAACAAGGATCAATGATCATCGAAGAATGAACAAGGATCAATGATCAATGAACAATGTACGACAAAAAATGAACAAGGATCAATGATCATCGAACAATGATAGATGAGGAATAAACAAGTGTCGTTGATCAATGAACAATGGACGATGTACAATGAATAAGGATCAATGATCAATGAACAATGAACGATGAACAATGAACAAGGATCAGTGATGAATAAAAAATAAAGGATGAACTATGAACAAGGATCAATGATTAATGAACTTTGAACGATGACCAATGAACAAGGATCAATGATCAATGAACAGAGAAGAATGACCAATGAACAATGAGTGATGAATAATGAACAATGAACAAGTAAGAATAAACAATGAATGATGAACAATGAACGATGAAGATTGAATAGGGATCAATAATCAATCAACAATGAACGATGAAATTTTAACCAGGATCAATGATCGTTGAACAATGAAGGGTGTAGATTGAACAAGGATCAATGATCAATAAATAACGAAGAATTAACGATAAAAAAAGATCAATTTAATGATCAATAAACAATGAACAAAGATCAATGATCAATCAACAATGAACAATGAACGATGAATACTGAACTAAGAACTATGAACAATGAATGATGCACAATGAAAAATGAAAATGAAATAATGAACAATAAATGATGAACAACGAATTGTGATTAATTTTTAATGAATAATGAAAGATGAAGATTGAACAAGGATCAATGTTCAATGAACAAGGAACGATGAACAATGAACAAGGATCAATGTTGAATCAACAATAAACGATTTACAATACACAAGGATCAATGATCATCAAAGAATGAACAAGGATCAATGATCAACGAACAATGTACGATAAAAAATGAACAAGGATCAATGATCATCGAACAATGATTGATGAGGAATGAACAAATGACGTTGATCAATGAACAATGGACAATGTACAATGAATAAGGATCAACGATCAATGAACAATGAACGATGAACAATGAACAAGGATCAATGATGAATAAAAAATAAAGGATGAACTACGAACAAGGATCAATGATTAACGGACTTTGAACGATGACCAATGAACAAGGATCAATGATCAATGAATAGTGAAGAATGACCAATGAACAATAAGTGATGAAGAATGAACAATGAACAAGGAAGAATAAACAATGAATGATGAACAATGAACGATGAAGATTGAATAGGGATCAATGATCAGTCAACAATGAACGATGAACAATGAACAAGGATCAATGATCTTTGAACAATGAAGGATGAAGATTGAACAAGAATCAATGATCAATAAATAATGAAGGATTAACGATGAAAAAGGATCAATTTAATGATCAATGAACAATTGACAAAGATCAATGATCAATGAACAATGAACAATGAACGATGAATACTGAACTAAGAACTATGAACAATGAATGATGCACAATGAAAAATCAAAATGAAATAATGAAAAATAAATGATGAACAACGAACAGTGATTAATTATTAATGAATAATGAACGATGAAGATTGAACAATGATCAATGTTCAATGAACAAAGAACGATGAACAATGAACAAGGATCAATGTTGAATCAACAATGGACGATTAACAATGAACAAGGATCAATGATCATCGAAGAATGAACAAGGATCAATGATCAATGAACAATGTACGATAAAAAACGAACAAGGATCTATTATCATCGAACAATGATTGATGAGGAATGAACAAGTGTCGCTGATCAATGAACAATGCACGATGTACAATGAACAAGGATCAATGATCAATGAACAATGAACGATGAACAATGAACAAGGATCAATGTTGAATCAACAATGAACAAGGATCAATGATCATCGAACAATGATTGATGCGGAATGAACAAGTATCGTTGATCAATGAACAATGGTCGATGTACAATGAACAAGGATCAATGATCCATGAAAAATGAAGTATGAACAATGAATAAGGATCAATCATCAACAAACAATGAACGATGAATAATGAACAAGGATCAATGATCAATGAACAATGATCAATGAACAATGAAAAGAACAATGAAAAATGAACTATAAACATTGAATAATGAATGATGAACAATGAAGAATGAACAAGAAATATTGAACAATAAATGATGACCAACGAACAGTGATTAATTATCAATGAACAATGAACGATGAAGATTGAACAAGGATCAATGATCAATGAACAATGAATAATGAACAATGAACAATGAACAAGGAAAATTGATCAATAAACAATGAACTATGATCAATGATTAACGGACTATGAATGATGAAAAATGAACAAGGATCAATGATCAATGAGCAATGAACAATGAACAACGAACAATGAACAATGAATAATGAATGATGAACAATGAACAGTGAACAAGGAACATTGAACAATAAATGATGAACAATTAAAAATTATTGATAATTAATAAACAATGAATGATGAAGATTGAAGAAGGATCAATGATCAGTCAACAATGAATGATGAATAATGAACAAGACTCAATGAACAATGAACAATGAACAATTAACAATGAACAATAAATGATGAACAGCGAACAGTGATTAATTATTAATGCACAATGAACGATGAAGATAGAAAAAGGATCAAAGATCAATGAATAATGAACGATAAACAATGAACAAGGATCAACGATCATTAAAGAATGAATTATGAAGAATAAACAAGGATCAATGATCAAAAAACAATGAATGAATAACAATGAACAAGGATCAATGTTCAACGAACTATGAACGTTGAACAATGAACAAGGATCAATGATGAATGAACGATTAACATTGAATTATGAATACTGAACAATGTATGATGAACAATGAACAAGGATTAATGATTAATGAAAGATGAACAATGAACTATGAACAATGAACATTGAACAAGGAAAAATGAACAATGAATGATGAACATTGAACAACGATTAATTATTAATGAAGAATGAACGATAAGGATTGAACAAGTATCAATGACCAATAAACGATGAACAATGAACAAGAATCAATGATCATTTAAGAATGAACAAGGATCAATGATCAATGAACAATGAACGATAAAAAATGAACAAGGATCAATGATCATTGATGAATGAAAGATGAAGAATGAACAAGTTTCGTTGATCAATGAACAAAGATTCATGAACAATGAACAAGGATCAATGATCTATGAAAAATGAAGGATGAATAATGAACAAGGATCAATGGTCAATTAACAATGAACAAAACGAATAGAATTGAACTATAAAAAATGAACAATGAATGATGAACAATGAACAATGAACAAGAAGTAATAAACAATAAATTAAGAACAACGAGCAATGATTAATAATCAATATACAATGAATGATGAAGATTGAGCAAGGTTCAATGATCAATGAACAATGAACAATGAACAATGAACAAGGATCAATGATCATTGAAGAGTGAATGATGAAGAATGAACAAGGATCAATGTTTATTGAAGAATGAACAATGAACAATGAACAAGGTTCAATGATCATTGAAGAATGAAAAAGGATCATTAATCAATGAAAAATGAAGGATGAACAATGAACAAGGATCAATAATAAACGAACAATGAACGATGAACAAAGAACAAGGATCAATGATCAATGAACAATGAACAGAACAATGAAAAATTGACTATAAAAAATAAATAATGAATGATGAACAATGAACAATGAACAAGTAATATTGAACAAGAAATAAAGATAAAAAATATACGATAAATAATGAGCAAGGATCAATGACGAACGGACTATGAACGATGAACAATGAATAATGATCAATGATCAATGAACAGTGAACAATGAACAATGAAAAGTGAACAAGGAATGATGAACAATGAACAGTGAACATGGAACAATGAACAATAAACAATTAATGATTAATAATAAACAAAGAACGATAGAGATTTAACAGGGATCAATGATCAGTTAACAATGAACGACGAACAATGAACAAGGATCAATGATCGTTGAAGAATGAAGGGTGAAGATTGAACAAGGATCAAGGATCAATAAATAATGAAGGATTAACGATGAACAAGGATAAATGATCAATGAACAATGAACGATTAACAATGGACAAGGATCAATGAACAATGAACAATGAACGATGAAAACTTATCTATGAACTATGAACAATGAATGATGCACAATGAACAATGAACAAGAAATAATGAACAATAAATGATGAACAACAAAAAGTGATTAATTATTAATGAACAATGAACGATGAAGATAGAAAAAGGATCAACGATCATTAAAGAATGAATTATGAAGCATAAACAAGGATCAATGATCAATAAAAAATGAATAATGAAGAATAAACAAGGATCAGTGTTCAACGACTTATGAACGATGAACAATGCACAATCAACAAGGATCAATGATGAATGAACTATGAACATTGAACTATCAACAATGAACAATGAACAAGGAAAAATGAACAATAAATAATGAACTATGAACAATGATTAATTATTAATGAAGAATGAACGATGGGGAATGAACAACTATCATTACTTAATGAACGATGAACAATGAACAAGGATCAATGATCATTGAAGAATGAATAAGGCTCAATGATCAATGAACATTGAACGACAAAAAATGAACAAGGATCAATGATCATTGAAGAATAAACGATGAATAATGAACAATGAACAAGAAATATTGAACAATAAATGATCAACAACGAATATTGATGAATTATCAATGAACAATGAACGATGAAAATTGAACAAGGATCATTGATCAATGTAAAATGAACAATGAACAAGGAACAATGAACAAGGATCAATGATCATTTAAGAATGAACGACGAAGAATGAACAAGGATCAATGATCAATAAACAATGAACGATAAAAAATGAACAAGGACAAATGATTAACGGACTATGAACAATGACCAATGAACAAGGATAAATGATCAATGAACAATGAAGAATGACCAATGAACAATGAATAATGAATGATGAACAATGAACAATGAACAAGGAACAATGCACAATGAATGATGAACACTGAACGATGAAGAATGAACAAGGATCCATGATCGTTAAAGAATGAAGGGGGAAGATTGAACAAGGATCAATGATCAATAAATAGTGAAGGATTAACGATGAACAAGGATCAATGATCAATGAACAATGAACATTGAACGATGAAAACTAAACTATGAACAATGAATAATGTAATGCAAAATGAACAATGAACAAGAAATAATGAACAATAAATGATGAATAACGAACAGTGATTAATTATTAATGAACAATGAATGATGAAGATAAAACAAGGACAATGATCATTAAAGAATGAATTATGAAGAATGAACAATGATCAATGATCAATATACAATGAATGATGAACAATGAATAAGGATCAATGTTTAACGAACTATGAACGATGAACAACGAACAAGGATCAATGATGAATGAACGATGAACATTTAACTATGAATAATGAACAACGTATGATGAAAAACGAACAAGCATCAATGATTAATGAACGATGAATAATGAACTATGAACAATGAACAATGAACAAGGATCAATACTCAATGAACGATGAACAATGAACAAGGATCAATGATCATGAAGAATTAACAAGGCTGAATGAACAATGAACGAGAAAAAAAGAACAAGGATCAATGATCATTTAAGAATGAACGATGAAGAATGAACTAGTGTCGTTGATCAATCATTGATGAATAATGAACACGGATCAATGATCAATGAAAAATGAAAGATGAACAATAAAGAAGTATCAATGATCAACGAACAATGAACGATGAATGATGAACAAGGATCAATGATCAATGAACAATGAACAAAACAATGAAAAAATTAACTATAAACAGTGAATAATGAATGATGAACAATGAACAATGAACAAGAAATATTGAACGACAAATGACAAACAACAAACAGCGATAAATTATCAATCAACAATGAAAGATGAAATTGAACAAGGATCATTGATCAATGAACAATGAATAATGAAAAATGAACAACGAACAAGGATCACTGATCATGGAAGAATGAACGATGAAGAATTAACGATGACCAATGAACAAGGATCAATGATTAATGATCGATGAACAATGAACTATGAAAATTGAACAATGAACAAGGAAAAATGAACAATGAATGATGAACAATGAACAATGATTAATTATCAATAATCAATGAACGATGAACAATGAACAAGGATCAATGATCGTTGAAGAATAAAGGGTGAAGATTTAAGAAGGATCAATGATAAATAAATAATGAAAGATTAACGATGAACAAGTATCAATGATCAATGAACAATGAACGATGAACAATTAACAAGGATCAATGATCAATGAACAATGAACATTGAACGATGAAAACTGAACTATGAACAATGAACAATGTGATGCACAATGAACAATGAACAATAAATAATGAACAATAAATGATGAACAACGAACAGTGATTAATTATTAATGAACAATGAATGATGAAGATAGAACAAGGATCAATGATCATTAAAGAATCAATTATGAAGAATGAACAATGATCAATGATCAATATACAATGAATGATGAACAATGAACAAGGATCAATGTTCAACGAACTATGAACGATAAACAACGAACAAGGATCAATGATGAATGAACGATGAACATTTAACTATGAATAATGACCAATGTATGATGAAAAACGAACAAACATCAATGATTAATGAACGAAGAATAATGAACTATGAACAATGAACAATGAACAAGGATCAATACTCAATGCACGATGAACAATGAACAAGGATCAATGATCATGAAGAATGAACAAGGCTGAATCAACAATGAACGAGAAAAAAAGAACAAGGATCAATGATCATTGAAGAATGAACGATGAAGAATGAACAAGTGTCGGTAATTAATGATTGATGAATAATGAACACGGATCAATGATCAATGAAAAATGAAGGATGAACAATAAAGAAGGATCTATGATCAACGAGCAATGAACGATGAATAATGAACAAGGATCAATGATCAATGAACAATGAACAAAACAATGAAAAAAATAACTATAAACAATGAATAATGAATGATGAACAATGAACAATGAACAAGAAATATTGAACGACAAATGGTGAACAACGAACAATGATAAATTATCAATGAACAATGAACGATGAAATTGAACAAGGATCATTGATCAATGAACAATGAATAATGAACAATGAACAATGAACAAGGATCACTGATCATTGAAGAATGAACGATGAAGAATTAACAATGACCAATAAACAAGGATCAATGATTAATGAACGATGAACGATGAACTATGAAAATTGAACAATGAACAAGGAATAATTAACAATGAATGATGAACAATGAACAATGATTAATTATCAATAATCAATGAACGATGAACAATGAACAAGGATCAATGATCGTTGAAGAATAAAGGGTGAAGATTTAACAAGGATCCATGATCAATAAATAATGAAAGATTAATGATGAACAAGTATCAATGATCAATGAACAATGAACGATGAACAATTAACAAGGATCAATGATCAATGAACAATGAACATTGAACGATGAAAACTGAGCTATGAACAATGAACAATGTGATGCACAATGAACAATGAACAATAAATAATGAACAATAAATGATGAACAACGAACAGTGATTAATTATTAATGAACAATGAATGATGAAGATAGAACAAGGATCAATGATCATTAAAGAATGAATTATGAACGATGAACAATGAACAAGGATCAATGATGAATGAACGATCAACATTGAATTATGAATAATGAACAACGTATGATGAACAATGAACGATGAACAATGAACACGGATCAATGATTAATGAACGATGAACAATGAACTATGAAAAATGAACAATGAACAAGGAAGAATGAACAATGAATGATGAACAATGAACAATGATTAATTATTAATGAAGAATGAACGATAAGGATTGAACAAGTATCAATAATCAATGAACGATGAACAATGAACAAGGATCAATGATCATTGAAGAATGAATAAGGATCAATGATCAATGAACAATGAACAATAAAAAATGAAAAACGATCAATGATCATCGAACAAAGATTGATGAGGAATGAACCAGTGTCGTTGATCAATGAACAATGGTTGATGTACAATGAATAAGGATCAATGATCCATGAAAAATGAAGTATGAATAATGAATAAGGATCAATGATCAACGAACAATGAACGATGAATAATGAACAAGGATCAATGATCAATGAACAATGAACAGAACAATGTAAAATGAACTATAAACATTGAATAATGAATGATGAACAATGAACAATAAACAAGAAATATTGAACAATAAATGATGAACAACGAACAGTGATTAATTATCAATGAACATTGAACGATGAAGATTGAACAAGGATCAATGATCAATGAACAATGAATAATGAACACTGAACAAAGAACAAGGAAAATTGATCAATAAACAATGAACGATGAACAATGAACAAGGATCAATGATTAACGGACTATAAATGATGAAAAATGAACAAGGATCAATGATCAATGAACGATGAACGATGAACAAAGAACAATGAACAATGAATGATGAACAATGAACAGTGAACAAGGAACAATGAATATTGAATAATGAACAATGAAAGTTTATTGATTATTAATAAACAATGAACGATGAAGATTGAAGAAGGATCAATGATCAGTCAACAATGAACGAAGAATAATGAACAAGGTTCAATGAACAATGAACAATGAACAATGAACAATGAACGATTAATACTGAACTATGAACAATGAACAACAAACAATGAACAAGAAATAATGAACAATAAATGATGAACAACGAACAGTGATTAATTATTAAGGAAAAATGAACGATGAAGATAGAAAAAGGATCAATGATCAATGAATAATGAACGATAAACAATGAACAAGGGTCAATGATCATTAAAGAATGAATTCTGAAGAATAAACAAGGATCAATGATCAATAAACAATGAATGATTAACAATGAACAAGGATCAATGTTCAACGAACTATGAACGATGAATAATGAACAAGGATCAATGATGAATGAACGATGAACATTGAATTATGAATAATGAACAATGTATGATGAACAATGAACAATGAACAATGAACAAGGATCAATGATTAATGAACGATTAACAATGAACTATGAATAATGAACAATGAACAAGGAAAAATGAACAATGAATGATGAACAATGAACAATGATTAATTATCAATGAAGAATGAACGATTAGGATTGAACAAGTATCAATAATCAATGAACGATGAACAACAAGGATCAATGATCATTGAAGAATGAACAAGGATCAATGATCAATGAACAATGAACGATATAAAATGAACAAGCATCAATGATCATTGACGAATGAATGATGAAGAATGAACAAGTGTCGTTGATAAATGAACAACGATTCATGAACAATGAACAAGGATCAATGATCTATGGAAAATGAATGATGAAGAATGAACAAGGATCAATGATCATTGAACAATGAACAAAACGAATAGAATTGAACTATAAACAATGAATAATGAATGATGAACAATGAACAATGAACAAGAAATAATAAACAATAAATGAGCAACAACGAACAGTGATTAATTAATAGTGTACAATGAATGATGAAGATTAACAAGGATCAATGATCAATGAACAATGAACAATGAACAAGGATCAATGATCATTGAAGAGTGAACGATGCAGAATGAACAATGATCAATGATTATTGAAGAATGAACAATGAACAATGAACAAGTTTCAATGATCAATGAAGAATGAACAAGGATCAATGATCAATGAAAAATGAAGGATAAACAATGAACAAGGATCAATAATAAACGAACAATGAACGATGAACAATGAACTAGGATCAATGATCAATGAACAATGAACAGAAAAATGAAAAATGGACTATAAACATTAAATAATTAATGATGAACAATGAACAATGAACAAGAAATATTGAACAAGAAATGATGAACAACAAACACTAATTAATAAACAATGAACGATGAACAATGAACAAGGACCCACGTTCAACGAACTATGAACGATTAGCAATGAACAAGGATCAATAATAAATAAAAAAATATACGATGAATAATGAGCAAGGATCAATAATGAACGGACTATGAACGATGAACAATGAATAATGATCAATGATCAGTGAACAGTGAACAATGAACAATGAAAAATGAACAAGGAATGATGAACAATGATCAGTGAACAAGAAACAAATAACAATGAATGATGAACAATGAACGTTGAAGAATGAAGGGTGAAGATAGAACAAGGATCAATGATCAATAAATAACGAAGGATTAGCGATGAACAAGGATAAATGATCAATAAATAATGAAGGATTAACGATGAACAAGGATCAACGATCAATGAACAATGAACGATGAACAATTAACAAGGATTAATGATCATTGAACAATGAACATTGAACGATGAAAACTAAACTATGAACAATGAACAATGTGATGCATAATGAACAATGAACAAAAAATAATGAACAATAAATGATGAACAATGAACAGTGATTAATTATTAATGAATAATGAATCATGAAGATAGAACAAGGATCAATGATCATTAAAGAATGAATTATGAAGAGTGAACAATGATCAATAATCAATATACAATGAATGATGAACAATGAACAAGGATCAATGTTCAACGAACTATGAACGATGAACAACGAACAAGGATCAATGATGAATGAACGATGAACATTTAACTATGAATAATGAACAATGTATGATGAACAATGAACAAGGATCAATGATTAATGAACGATGAACAATGAACTATGAATAATGAACAATGAACAAGGAAAAATGAACAATGAATGATGAACAATGAACAATGATTAATTATTAATGAAGAATCAACGATGAGGATTCAACAAGTATCAATACTCCATGAACGATGAACAATGAACAAGGATCAATGATAATGAAGAATGAACAAGGCTGAATGAACAATGAACGAGAAAAAATGAACAAGGATCAATGATCGTTTAATAATGAACGATGAAGAATGAACAAGTGGCGTTGATCAATGAAAGATGAACAATGAACACGGATCAATGATCAATGAAAAATGAAGGATGAACAATAAAGAAGGATCAATGATGAACAAGCAATGAACGATGAATAATGAACAAGTATCAATGATCAATGAACAATGAACAAAACAATGAAAAAATTAACTATAAACAATGAATAATGAATAAGAAATATTGAACAATAAATGATGTACAACAAACAGTTATAAATTATCAATGAACAATGAACGATCAACAATGAATAATGAACAAGGATCACTGATCATTGAAGAATGAACAATGTTGAATGAACCAGGATTAATGATCAAAAAACAATGAACAAGGATCTATCTTAAACGAACTATGAACGATGAGCAATGAACAAGGATCAATGATGAATGAACGATGAACATTGAACAATGAATAATGAACAATGTATGATGAATACTGAACAATGAACAATGAACAAGGATCAATGATTAATGAACGATGAACAATGAACTATGAACAATGAACAATGAATGATGAACAATGAACAATGAACAATGAACTAGGAAAAATGAACAATGAATGGTGAACAATGAACAATGATTAATTATTAACGAAGAATGAACGATGAACAATGAACAAGGATCAATGATCATTGAAGAATGAACAAGGATCAATGATCAATGAATAATGAACGATAAAAATGCACAAGGATCAATGATCATTGAAGAATGAACGATGAAGAATGAAAAAGTGTCGTTGATCATTGAACAATGAACAAGGATCAATGATCAATGAAAAATAAGGGATGAAAAATGAACAAAGATCAATGATGAACTATAAACAATGAATAATGAATGATGAACAATGAATAATGAACAAAAATATTGAAAAATAAATGATGAACAACGAATAGTGATTAATTATCAATGAACAATGAACGATCACGATTGAACAACGATCAATGATCAATGAACAATGAAAGATGAAAAATGAACAATGAACAAGGATCAATGATTATTGAAGAATGAACAAGGATCGATGATAAATAAACAATGAACGATGAACAATGAACAAGGATCCATGTTCAACGAACTACGAATGATGAGCAATGAACAGGGATCAATAATGAATAAAAAATAATTGATCAACAATGAACAAGGATAAATGATTAACAGACTATGAATGATGAACTATGAACAAGGATAAATGATCAATGAACAATGAACAAAGAACAATGAACAATGAACAATGAATGATGAACAATGAACAATGAAGAAGGAAGAATGAACAATGAATGATGAACAAGGAACAATTATTAATTATTAATAAACAATGAACGATGAAGATTGAATAAGGATCAATGATCAGTCAACAATGAACGATGAACAATCAACAAGGATCAATGATCATTGAATACTACAAGAAAAGTTATTTTTAGCAACAGAAAAAGTCGTTGCTAAAAACCTGATTTCTTTGCTAAAAATGATTTTTGCAACGAATTCCATTGTTGCGGGTACAGCCGTAGCTAAAGCTTTTAGCAACGACTATGGTGGTTGCAAAAGGTATCTGTTTTTTGCAACGAGTTCTATTGTTGCAAAATAATTATCGTTGCAATTCCTTCCCTCGTTTTTAGCAACAAAAAAACTCGTTGCCAAATTTTCTGCATTTTTAGCTACAACTGTTTTCGTTGTTAAATATATGTTTTTCACAACAATTCAAGTTGTTGCAATACATGATAGGCAATCTTTTACAATGACTTTACTGTAGGGAAAACAATTAAGTAAAATTTGTTATTAATGTTTTTAGCAACAACTATTACCGTTGCAAAAAACATACACATTCTTCGCAACGACTTTATTATCTTCTTAAACAACCTACAATCTATATATAAACTAGACAATTAAAATAAGAAATAATTTATAACCAACTAAACTAATATCACCGATTATCATTAAATATTAATTCGTATCCCAAAATATCACACGTCCCAAATATTATCGTGCGTCAAAAATATACGTAATTCATATACATGTAACGAATAACCAATTTTCCAAAATAATTCTCCTACCATATACAAGTTTTCATGCAAAAATTTACAAGTGAAAGGCACTTTGAAAAAGTCCAAAAATTTACAAGTACACATATAGCTACTTCATAACCCAAAACACCGCGCATCCAAAATGCTTGTAGCTATCACCAACTTTGTCATTGACTACAAAAAATTTTCAACGAAGATATGTTTGCCTACACCAAATAATTTTGTTAGTAATTAAGAATCAAATGAGCCCCAATATTGAGTACTTTATACGAAACAACTGGTTAAAGCAACAAGGAATTGACCTCTTTTTCGGTTTGTACATCCAAGTATGGTGCAAGTTCTTTAACTGTTATCACACCACCATTTAACACTATATACTATCCTATCTGCCAAAATCATCAAAATGCAACATATTAACGTAGTTAAAAATGATAACACACATACCATTTGATATCCAGATTGACATCATTTCAAGGCAAGGCGACTGAAGCTAAATTCACACTAATTAAGATATTTGACATCACCATCATAAGAATTAAGAAATAATGTTCATCATCTATTCAATTAAAAACTTATATCATTTAATGAATAAAACTTAAATCATTCACTCTTGCAAAGTTGCACTAAAGATCTTGCTTCATGACTCACGCTGCTAATGCTCAAACATTACCAGGAACTAATGCTTCTAATGAGAGTATGAGACTAGACGTAAAAATTAACAGGAACAAAATCCTCCAAGTTTCATCTCTTTTCTACAAATTCCAAGATTAGTAGTTGGATAATACTGCATAAAACATAGAAAACCAACCACTAATTTCAATGCTCAAACATTACCAGCTTCCACCTCTTCTCCTCAATTCCTTGATTTGGATCATCGTCTCCGAAAACAAATGAGAAGACCTACAGCAAAGCAATCATATCAAATAGTTTCAATGCCTAATCCCCCCAAAAAATTTTAATCAACATCTTCATGATTGGAACATTGTCAAGCAGCATCAAAATGATAATTTCACTCACATACTCAATGAAGTTCATGCCTTCATTATCTTCTCGTCTTCGTGTCCTCCTATAGTAGTCTCTATCCCAAGACCTACAAGGAATGATGGAAATAAATTTTTAAGGTAACTTTCATGAACTTAAATGCTCCATAAGTTTTTGATCCAATTAAAAATAGACCACAAACAAAGACAAATATTGAAGACCATAATTGGATCAATATGCCTGATGAACCTGATATGGAAGTCCTACAAACTAATGATGTTAGCATCCAATATGGGCCAAACATGAGCATAAAGGCATTACAAGACCAAGAGAAGTCAGAAGAAGACTTCTAACAACAACCAAACAGAACAGAAGCTTCAAACAGCACAAACAGAGCTCCAGCCACCACCTGCTGACCAGCGTACCTTGCAGCTCTTCCACAGAGCGAACCTGAGCATCCCAGGAGACACCAAGGATAGTTTTGGAATCTCTACACATGGACCTTTTCATCAAGACCATAAATTCCTCCTAAAGATCACATTAAGACACCAAAAAAGGGAGCTGAAGGTCCCCTGTCAAACAGATCAGACTTGGAAGCATACTTAGCATAATTTCTGATTTCTGTTTCTGTTTTAAAACAAACGTTATATGTGTTACAAAGAGAGCGATCAAGTATTAGGGCTATCAAAAGCCAAAATTATTCCTCAGCCACCAATGAGAAAGCTCTAGCAGTCAATTAGAATTCTCTATATACTTCCCAGATAAAAAACAAGGTCCAAACTCTATAGAATAACTAGCCAGCAGCATAACAATCAAATACACAAACTGCTAATGTCACCTTGTCTTATATCCCAATCTTTAGTATACTAAGAAGCATGGTGCAATTAAAATGGAAAGCAGCCAAGATCAGCAAAGTAGACAAAAAGGAACTGATTTCAGTCTCCAGATTGTTGGCTAAGCCCCAAGTTGGGGAAAACTTGAGAATTTTAAGATTTTATTTTTTATTCCAAAATAGGTGTCAAAATCTTAATAAGTGTAACAGAGAAAAGTAATAAAAAGGATCCTAATAATGAGGGAGGGAAGATAGGACTATTTTTATATTTTGAAAATTCTATGTGTTAACCCTAAGTTTTTAACTTTTCTATGTTGTAATTATTTTTAATCTATATCGTGACCCCGAGCTTTCAACTTTTTTATGTATTAGACAAATTGTTATGTTATTTGTTAGATTAAGTACTCATTTCGACTAAATTTTCGAATAAGTGCTTCTTAAAGATGATGTGGGCGTTTGTTCTTATGAAAAAATGTCGTTATGATGGATAATAATAATGTAAATTTAATAAAAATCTTAAAATTTTGCCTACCAAGTGGAATAAAAGTTAGAAATTAATGGTTATCATGCAGTTTATTAAAATGTTTGTCCACCACGTCGAAAAGCCAAAAAATCGTTTTCTTTTTCCTAAAAGAAGGAAATGAGAGCTTTCACAAAGCAAAAATCTGCATAAAATCAATTTCCAATACTTGCAGAATAACTTACATTCAAAATTGAACAATAAACAATAAAAAAAAGACCCACGGGCATATTATAAATCAAGGGACTTGAAAATGGCGGATTTCTTCTTTGTAAGGCATCAAATAATCCACTAACTAAAGTACTAAACAATCTGAACTAAAGATAATAACTACTAAAGGCATTTAAAAAGCTTAAAAGTAAAAACTCACTTAAAATTAGGAATTAGGTTTAGTGTGTTTTCACATTTTATTAAAATATACCTCAGATATTTTGCAATGACATTGTTGTTGCAATACATAAAACAATTTTTCGCAACGACTCGTGTTGTTGCGTTACCTAATAATGCTTTATAGCAACGATTGGTATCGTTGCAAAAAACAAATATTAATTATTTGAAAGCCCGCGCTCATTTTTTTTTATAGCAACGATTATTTAGCAACAATAACGGATTTCGTAACAACTTGTATTTTTCGCAACGAAAAAAATTTAGTCGTTGCTAAAACTTGTTGCAAAAAACAAGTTTTCTTGTATTGGAAGAATGAAGGGTGAAGATTGAACAAGGATCAATGATCAATAAATAATGAAGGATAAACGATGAACAAGGATCGATGATCAATGAACAATGAATGATGAACAATGAACAAGGATCAATGATCAATTAACAATGAACAATGAACGATGAAAATTGAACTATGAACAATGAAGAATGAATGAGGCACAATGAACAATGAACAAGAAATAATGAACAATAAATGATGAACTATGAACAGTGATTAATTATTAATGAACAATGAACAGTGAAGATAGAACAACGATCAATGATCAATGAATAATGAAAGATAAAAAACGAACAAGGAGAAACTATCATTAAAGAATGTATTATGACGAATGAACATGGATCAATGATCAATAAACAATGAATGATGAACAATGAACAAGGACCAATTTTCAACGAACTATGAACGATGAGCAATGAACAAGGATCAATGATGAATAAAAAATTAACGATGAACAATGAACAAGGATCAATGATCAATGAAAAATGAAGGATGAACAATGAACAAGGATCAATGATCAACGAACAATAAACGATGAATAATGAACAAAGATCAATGATCAATGAACAATGAACAAAACAATGAAAAATGAACTATAAACAATGAATAATGAATAATGAATAATAAACAAGGAACAAAAACAATTGAGCAATAAATGATGAACAACGAACAGTGATAAATTATCAATGAACAAGGAACGATGAAATCGCAAAAGGATCATTGATCAATGAACAATGAATAATGAACAAGGATCACTAATCATTGAAGAATGAACGATGAAGAGTGAACAAGGATCAATGATCAAAAAACAATGAACGATGAACAATGAACAAGGATCTATGTTCAACAAACTATGAACGATGAGCAATGAACAAGGATCAATGATGAATAAAAAATAAACAATGAACAGTGAACATGGATCAATGATTAATGGACTATGAACGATAAACAATAAAAAAGGATCAATGATCAATCATAAATGAGCAGTGAAAAATGACCAATGAACAATGATTAATTATTAATGAACAAAGAACGGTGAATATAGAACTAGGATCAATGATCAATCAATAATGAACGATAAACAATGACCAAGGATCAATGATCATTAAAGAATGAATTATGAATAATGAACAATGATCAATGATCAATAAACTATGAATGATGAACAATGAACAAGGATCCATGATCAACGAACTATCACTAGTGGAAAAAAATGTATTTGCTGCTCATTATTTGCTGCGGTTTTTGTGTATTAGCAGCAAAAAATAGGAAAACGTATAAAAAAAAAATTACTCTAATTGCTGCGGTTAACCCTATGACCGCAGCAAATACCCAAGCATCATGCATTAATTGCTGCGGTTTTGCCACAACCGCAGCAAATAACCCTTCAAAATTAGCTTAATTGCTCCGGTTCTTCCACAACTGCAGCAAATAACCCTTCAAAATTAGATTATTTGCTCCGGTTTTGTTGTGAACCGCAGCAAATGACCGTTGGACAAAAACCCGCCAGTTTCTTTTTATTTCGCATATCTTCTCAAATACGTTATACAGTATAGTTGTTCATTGAAAAAACGCTTCATCTTCATTTGCTTTTCGTTCCTCTATTCTACATCTTCACAAACGTATAAGATTAATTTGCTTCATCTTGTGTTCATCTTCATTCACAAACGCTGTTTTATTCATTTGCTGTTATTCATCTTCATTTGTGTTCGTTGCTGTTCATCTTCACAAACTTGTCGCTGTTCATCTTCACAAACTTGTTGCTATTCATCTTCACAAACTTGTTGCTGTTCTTGTTGCTTCTGTTCATCTACTGTACATCATCAAACTTGTGTTTTGAAGGTAAATCCTTGCTTCTGTTCTTGTTCATCATCAAACTTCGAATTTTCATAAACCTACTTGTTGCTTCTGTTTTGTTGCTGTTCTTGTTGCTTCTGTTCATTATCTACTTTACGAGTGATAAATATCTAAAAAAAAACCTAAATTAATTACCTTATTTTCATTTTGAACCAACTTCGAATTTTGTTGTTGTTCTTGTTGCTGTTCATGGAATATAATTATGTTTCTGTTCATCTTCTTGTTGTTGCTGTTCTTGTAAAAAATCTTGTTACGTTGTTGTTCTTGTTGCTTATTCTTGTTGTAAAAAATCGAATATAATCTTGTTGTTCTTATTGTTGTAAATCCTTACTTCTGTTCTTGTTCTTGTTGTTGTCTAAATGCTTAAATTTGGTTTTGTTCTTGTTGTTGTCATATTTGTTTTTCACAATTTATTTGATTTAATTATTCGATTTTAAAAATTATTAAAAATTAATATTAATAAAATTTAAATTTTAACGAATTAAATAAAATTTTACTTTACTATGTTTCAACTTATAGATTTTACATAAATGAAATAATTGTTTTGAATTGAAGTGAGTATCTAGTATTTTAATGATTGTATTTATTTGCTTGAGGGTTAGGGAAATAGGTGAAATTTTAATATGAAAATATTAATATTGCATTTCTTATTTTTCATGTTATTTCTAATATATAGTTAATACAAAATAATAATACTCCTAGTTGATAAATAATACTAGTATATTATTATTTGTGGAGTAAATAATTTTTTATTCAGAAAGTATTTTTAATTTTTAAGTTTCTTGTTCGTTTAATATTGTATGATTCGTTTATGTTGTTGTTGGAGTTCATTGATAAGCCACTAGACCGGATTTATGCTTGTTTGTACTCTACGTCTAGTTTGTAGCTAGTATCATAAATTTTCAAATAAGATCACTATTAGTTTATATAATTTGATGTATATTAAAGTGAATTATAACTTTAAATTTTATTTTTTTAAAAATTTTTAGAAAGATTATTATAATCAAAGAGTTTAAGTACCTTCAAATAATTTGTAGCAATTCTAAAGTAACCAATTAAAGTTATAAAGTAATCACCTACAAGTCATCATTAACAATCATAAAAAACATTATTAATTATTAATTTTTATTGTTTTTATATGAATATTATTAATTATTGTTTTGTTTTGAATCAATTAATCACACTAATTGGGATGACAAACGATCGTTCTTGGATGTATGGAAGCATTGAATCGTCCGAATTTATTGATGGCGTATTAGAATTTTGTAGTATTGCGGTTGAACATCAAGTTAATTAGAACGGGGGGAGTTGGTTTTTATTGCCCATGTGTCAGTTGTGGCAATGTATCAAAGGTAGATAGTGTTGATATCCTTAGGGAGCACATACTTCGACTTGGGTTTAGGCCTCAATATCATGTTTGGGTTTGGCATGGTGAGGAGAGAGTTTACAAAGAGAAAAGTGTTGTTGAGGACGTCAATAATGTGGTCGATGTCAATGAGGATGTAGTAGATCATGTTGATGGGTATGAGACAGATTAAGGCCTTGGTTATGCAAAGATTAATGTTGTGCGTAAGCTTTGATTAATGACACAGTCAAAAACCACAAATGATCATGCAAAGAACACGAAACAACCACAAACACTTAAACAAAATTCTGTTCTAGCAAACTGTCGAGCAGCCCTCCTTCAGCTCAGCTTCTAGGAGTCCACGGGGATTGTTAGAATGGTTTTAGGACCTTGATAGCTAGATCCAAGTACTAAGATTCCATTTCCACTTTAGCCTAGGTCTTGGATGCATAGGTTTGGTCTCCACGTGTCGTGCAATGTGGTCTGGTCACTAGTTTGCTGCTGTGTCAATTTCGCGCGTAAAGTAGGTCAAACATGGTTTGTTATGCACGAAACTTGGCACACAACACTATTTGGCATATATTATTGTGTTGAAATGGTTAGAATTTAAAATAATAGTCATATGCTAGAAATTAGAAGTTAAGTTGCGATTTTAAGGATTTTTAAGCGTTTTTGTCAATTTCACGCGTAAAGTAGGTCAAACATGGTTTGTTATGCACGAAACTTGGCACACAACACTATGTGGCATATATTATTGTGTTGAAATGGTTAGAATTGAAAATAATAGTCATATGCTAGAAATTAGAAGTTAAGTTGCGATTTTAAGTGTTTTTAAGCGTTTTTGTCAATTTTGCGCGTAAAGTAGGTCAAACATGGTTTGATATGCACGAAACTTGGCATACAACACTATTTGGCATATATTATTGTGCTGAAATGGTTAGAATTGAAAATAATAGTCATATGCTAGAAATTAGAAGTTAAGTTGCGATTTTAAGGGTTTTTAAACGTTTTTGTCAATTTCGCGCGTAAAGTACTCAAACTTGGTTTTAATGCGAAACCGGGGCTGATTATGGCCATGGTTATGCAAGGATTAATGTTGTGCGTAAGCTTTGATTAATGACACAGTCAAAAACTACAAATGATCATGAAAAGAACACGAAACAACCACAAACACTTAAACAAAATTCTGATCTAGCAAACTGTCGAGCAGCCCTCCTTCAGCTCAGCTTCTAGGAGTCCACGGGGATTGTTAGAATGGTTTTAGGACCTTGATAGCTAGATCCAAGTACCAAGATTCCATTTCCACTTTAGCCTAGGTCCTGAATGCATAGGTTTGTTCTCCACGTGTCGTGCAAGGTGGTCTGGTCACTAGTTTGCTGCTGTGTAAATTTCGCGCGCAAAGTAGGTCAAACATGGTTTGTTATGCACGAAACTTGGTACACAACATTATTTGGCATATATTATTGTGTTGAAATGGTTAGAATTTAAAATAATAGTCATATGCTAGAAGTTAGAAGTTAAGTTGCGATTTTAAGGATTTTTAAACGTTTTTGTCAATTTCGCGCGTAAAGTAGGTCAAACATGGTTTGTTATGCACGAAACTTGGCACACAACACTATTTGGCATATATTATTTTGTTGAAATGGTTAGAATTGAAAATAATAGTCATATGCTAGAAATTAGGTGTTAAGTTGCGATTTTAAGGGTTTTTAAGTGTTTTTGTCAATTTTGCGCGTAAAGTAGCTCAAACTTTGTTTGTTTTGCACGAAACTTGGCACACAACACTATTTGGTATATATTATTGTGTAGAAGTTGTTAGAATTTAAAATCATAGTCATATTCTAGAATTTACGTGTTAAGTTGCGATTTTATGCGTTTTTAACCGTTTTTGACACTAACATCTATTTTCTCTTAGTGCTTTCAACAACCTTCTTCTTCCGTTGACTGCGGCTACTACGCACTGAAGTTTATGGACGATATTATAAATTCCGTGAAGGACTTTGGAGTCGAAAATATAGATGCCGTAAGTATTTGTTACGTTCT
This sequence comes from Amaranthus tricolor, assembly GCF_026212465.1. Classification (NCBI taxonomy): domain Eukaryota; kingdom Viridiplantae; phylum Streptophyta; class Magnoliopsida; order Caryophyllales; family Amaranthaceae; genus Amaranthus; species Amaranthus tricolor. The sequence goes on from NC_080052.1 coordinate 12,581,067, forward strand.
TAATTAAATATATTATTGGTATATAATCTAATGTTAATATCTTTTATTTTAATATTATATATAGGTTTTAAACGACATTCCTAGGGAAACACGCCCTTTGAGAAGGGAAGAGATGCGCGAATTAAAAGACAAGATTGCCGTGCATCTTGCTAATATTTGTCCTTGATAAATTGTAATTATAGTATATCATTTTTTATACTTTAATGTATATATATATATATGTACGTAATATTATATTATATATACGAGCGAGAGTTTATTATTACTATTGCATTATTATAATGTTGACTAATGTGATTATCATTGGATTAATCACTGTTATTACATTGTATTATTATTACATTGTTATAAAGATAAAACTGAAAAAGAAAAACAGAAAAAAAAAGAGGTAGTTGCTGCGGTTTTGAACATGACCGCAGCAAATAAAGAGTGTTATTTGCTGCGGTTTTCAACCATGACCGCAGCAAATAACACTCTTTATTTGCTGCGGTTTATGCCCATCACCGCAGCAATTAAAGTACGACATTTTCTGCTATCACAATTGCAGGGGGCCATAACCGCAGCAAATAAAGGCAAAAAAACCGCAGCAAATGATGTTTTTTCCACTAGTGTATGAACGATGAACAACGAACAAGGATGAATGATTAATGAACGATGAACATTGAACTATGAATAATGAACAATGTATGATGAATAATGAACAATGAACAACGAACAAGGATCAATGATTAACGAATGATGAACAATGAACTATGAACAATGATCAATGAATGATAAACAATGAACAATGTACAAGGAAAAATTAACAATGAATGGTGAAAAATGAACAATGATTAATTATTAACGAAGAATGAACGATGAGGATTAAACAAGTATCAATAATCAATGAACGATGAATAATGAACAAAGATCAATGATAATTGAAGAATGAACAAGGATCAATGATCAATGAAAAATGAACAATGATCAATGAACAAGCATCTATGATCATTAAGAATGAACGATGAAGAATGAACAAGGATCAATGATCAATAAACATTGAACAATGAACAACGAACAAGGATCCATGTTCAACGAACTTTGAGCAATGAGCAATGAACAAGGATCATTGATGATTAAAAAATAAACAATGAACAATGAACAAGGATCAATGATTAACGGACTATGAACGATGAACAATGAACAAGGATCAATGATCAATGAACAATGAACAATGAACAATGAACAAGCATCAATGATGAATGAACAATGAAAAATGTAAAATGAACAATGAACAATGAACAATGAACAATGAATGATGAACAATGAACAATGAACAATAAACAACAAACAATAGACGCTGAATGATGAACAATGAACAAATATTAATTATTAATAAACAATGAACGATGAAGATTGAACAAGGATCAATGATCAATTAACAATGAACGATGAACAATGAACAAGGATCAATGATCGTTGAAGTGAAGGGTGAAGATTAAACAAGGATCAATGATCAATGAACAATGAACGATGAACCATGAACAAGGATCAATGATCAATGAACAATGAACAATGAACGATGAAAACTGAACTATCAACAATGCACAATGAACGATGCACAATGAACAATGATTATGAAATAATGAACAATAAATGATGAACAACGAACAATGATTTATTATTAATGAACAATGAACGATGAAGATAGAACAAGGATCAACGATCAATGAATGATGTACAATGAAAATGGATCAATGATGAATTAACAATGAACATTGAACTATGAATAATGAACAATGTATGAAGAACAATAAACAATGAACAATGAACAAGGATCAATGATTAATGAACCATGAACAATGAACTATGAACAATGAACAATGAATCATGAACAATGAACAATAAACAAGGAAAAATGAACAATGAATGATGAACAATGAACAATGATTAATTATTTACGAAGAATGAACAATGAGGATTGGACAAGTATCAATAATCAATGAACAATGAACAATGAACAAGGATGAATGATCATTGAAGAATGAAAAAGGATCAATGATCATTGAAGAATGAATGATGAAGAATGAACATGTGTCGTTGATCAATAAACAATGATTGATGAACAATGAACACGGATCAATGATCAATGAAAAATTTAGGATGAACAATATACAAGGATCAATGATCAACGAACAATGAACGATGAATAATGAACTAGCATCAATGATCAATGAACAATGAACAAAACATTGAAAAATGAACTATAAAAAATGAATAATGAATGATGAACAATGAACAATGAACAAGAAATATTGAAAAATAAATGATGAACAACGAATAGTGATTAATTATCAATGAACAATGAACTATGAAGATTGAACAAGGATCAATAATCAATGAACAATGAACAATAAACAAGCATCAATGATCATTAAAGAATGAACGATGAAGAATGAACAAGGATCAATGATCAATAAACAATGAACAATGAACAAGGATCCATGTTCAACGAACTTTGGACGATGAGCAATGAACAAGGATCAATGATGAATAAAAAATAAACGATGAACAATGAACAGAGATCATTGATTTACGGACTATGAACGATGAACAATGAACAAGGATCAATGATCAATGAACAATGAACAATGAACAATGTACAAGGATCAATAATCAATGAACAGTGAACAGTGAACAATGAATAATGAACAATGAACAATGAACAAGGAACAATGAAAAATGAATGATGAATAATGAACCAATATTAATTAATAATAAACAATGGATGATAAAGATTGAACAAGGATTAATGATCAATAAAAAATGAACGATGAACGATGAACAAGGATCAATGATCGTTTAAGTGAAGGGTGAAGATTGAACAAGGATCAATGATCAATGAACAATGAATGATGAACAATGAACATGGATCAATGATCAATGAAAAATGAACAATGACCGATGAAAACTGAACTATCAAAAATAAACAATGAATGATGCACAATGAGCAATGAACAAGAAATAATGAACAATAAATGATGAACAACGAACAATAATTAATTATTAATGAACAATGAACGATGAAGATAGAACAAGGATCAATTATAAATAAATAATGAACGATGAACAATGAACAAGGATCAATGATCATTAAAGAATGAATAAGGATCAATGATCAATAAACAATGAGTGATGAACAATGCACAATGATCAATGTTAAACGAAGAACAATAAAAAAGGACAATGATGAATGAACGATGAACATTTAACTATGAATAATACACAATATATGAAGAACAATGAACAATGAACAAGGAACAAGGATCAATGATTAATGAACGATGAATTATGAACTATGAACAATGATTAATTATTAACGAAGAATGAACGATGAGGATTCAACAAGTATCAATAATCAATGAACGATGAACAATGAACAACGATCAATGATCATTGAAGAATGAACAAGGATCAATGATCAATGAACAATGAAGGATAAAAAGTGAACAAGGATCAATGAACATTGAATAATGAACGATGAAAAATGAACAAGTGTCATTGATCAATGAAAAATGATTGATGAACAATGAACACGGATCAATGATCAATGAAAAATGAAGGATAAACAATAAAGAAGGATCAATGATCAACGAACAATGAACGATGAATAATGAACAAGGATCAATGATCGTTAAAGTGAAGGGTAAAGATTGGACAAGGATCAATGATCAATGAACAATGAATGATGAACAATGAACATGGATCAATGATCAATGAACAATGAACAATGAACGATGAAAACTGAACTATCGACAATAAACAATGAATGATGCACAATGAGCAATGAACAAGAAATAATGAACAATAAATGATGAACAACGAACAATAATTAATTATTAATGAACAATGAACGATGAAGATAGAACAAGGATCACGATGAACAATGAGCAAGGATCAATGATCATTAAAGAATGAACTATGAAGAATGAATAAAGATTAATGATCAATAACCAATGAGTGATGAACAATGCACAATGATCAATGTTGAACGATGAACAATGAAAAAGGATCAATGATGAATGAACGATGAACATTTAACTATGAATAATACACAATGTATGAAGAACAATGAACAATGAACAATGAACAAGGATCAATGATTAATGAACGATGAATAATGAACTATGAACAATGAATAATGAATGATGAACAATGAACAATAAACAAGGACAAATGAAAAATGAATGCTGAACAATGAACAATGATTAATTATTAACGAAGAATGAGCGATGAGGATTCAACAAGTATCAATAATCAATGAACGATGAACAATGAACAAGGATCAATGATCATTGAAGAATGAACAAGGATCAATGATCAATGAACAATGAAGGATAAAAAGTGAACAAGGATCAATGAACATTGAATAATGAACGATGAAAAATGAACAAGTGTCGTTGATCAATGAACAATGATTGATGAACAATGAACATGGATCAATGATCAATGAAAAATGAAGGATAAACAATAAAGAAGGATCAATGATCAACGAACAATGAACGATGAATAATGAACAAGGATCAATGATCAATGAACAATGAACAAAACAATGAAAAATGAACTATAAACAATGAATAATGAATGATGAACAATGAATAATAAACAAGAAATATTGAAAAATAAATGATGAACAACGAACTGTGATTAATTATCATTGAACAATGAACGATGAAGATTGAACAAAGATCAATGATAAATGAACATTGAACAATGAACAATGAACAAGGATCAACGATCAATGAACAATGAACAATGATCAATAAAAAAAGATCAATGATCAATGAACAATGAACAATGAACAATGAACAATAAACAATGAACAATGAATGATGAACAATGAACAATGAACAAGGAACAATGAACAATGAATGATGAACAATGAACAAATGTTAGTTATTTATAAACAATGGACGATGAAGATTGAACAAGGATCAATGATCAATCAGAAATTAACGACGAATAGAGAACAAGGATCAATGATCGTTGAAGTGAAGGGTGAAGATTGAATAAGGATTAATGATCAATGAACATTGTACAATGAATAATGAACAACGATCAATGATCAATGAACAATGAACAATGAACGATGAAAACTGAAATATCAACAATGAACAATGAATGATGCATAATGAAAAATGAACAAGAAATAATGAAAAATGAAGAATAAACAAGTGTCGTTGATAATTCAACAAGGATTGATGAACAATGAACACGTATCAATGATAAATGAAATATTAAGGATGAACAATAAACAAGGATCAATGATCAATAAAGAATGAACTATGAAGAATGAATAAAGATTAATGATCAATAACCAATGAGTGATGAACAATGCACAATGATCAATGTTGAACGATGAACAATGAAAAAGGATCAATGATGAATGAACGATGAACATTTAACTATGAATAATACACAATGTATGAAGAACAATGAACAATGAACAATGAACAAGGATCAATGATTAATGAACGATGAATAATGAACTATGAACAATGAATAATGAATGATGAACAATGAACAATAAACAAGGACAAATGAAAAATGAATGCTGAACAATGAACAATGATTAATTATTAACGAAGAATGAGCGATGAGGATTCAACAAGTATCAATAATCAATGAACGATGAACAATGAACAAGGATCAATGATCATTGAAGAATGAACAAGGATCAATGATCAATGAACAATGAAGGATAAAAAGTGAACAAGGATCAATGAACATTGAATAATGAACGTTGAAAAATGAACAAGTGTCGTTGATCAATGAACAATGATTGATGAACAATGAACATGGATCAATGATCAATGAAAAATGAAGGATAAACAATAAAGAAGGATCAATGATCAACGAACAATGAACGATGAATAATGAAAAAGGATAAATGATCAATGAACAATGAACAAAACAATGAAAAATGAACTATAAACAATGAATAATGAATGATGAACAATTAATAATAAACAAGAAATATTGAAAAATAAATGATGAACAACGAACTGTGATTAATTATCAATGAACAATGAACGATGAAGATTGAACAAAGATCAATGATAAATGAACATTGAACAATGAACAAGCATCAATGATCATTGAAGAATTAACGATGAACAATGAACAAGGATCAACGATCAATGAACAATGAACAATGATCAATAAACAAAGATCAATGATCAATGAACAATGAACAATGAACAATGAACAATAAACAATGAACAATGAATGATGAACAATGAACAATGAACAAGGAACAATGAACAATGAATGATGAACAATGAACAAATGTTAGTTATTTATAAACAATGGACGATGAAGATTGAACAAGGATCAATGATCAATCAGAAATGAACGACGAATAGAGAACAAGGATCAATGATCGTTGAAGTGAAGGGTGAAGATTGAATAAGGATTAATGATCAATGAACATTGTACAATGAATAATGAACAACGATCAATGATCAATGAACAATGAACAATGAACGATGAAAACTGAAATATCAACAATGAACAATGAATGATTCATAATGAAAAATGAACAAGAAATAATGAAAAATGAAGAATGAACAAGTGTCGTTGATAATTCAACAAGGATTGATGAACAATGAACACGGATCAATGATAAATGAAATATTAAGGATGAACAATAAACAAGGATCAATGATCAATAAAGAATGAACATTGAATAGTGAACAAGGATCAACGATCAATGAACAATGAACAAAACAATGAAAAATGAACTATAACCAATGAATAATGAATGATGAACAATGAAAAATGAACAAGAAATATTGAAAAATAAATGATGAACAACTAACAGTGATTAATTATCAATGAACAATGAACGATGCAGACTGAACAACGATCAATGATCAATGAAGAATGAACAATGAACAAGCATCAAGGATCATTGAAGAATGAACGATGAAGAATGAACAAGGATCAATGATCAATATACAACGAAGGATGAACAATAAACAAGGATCCATGTTCAACGAACTTTGAACGATAAGCAATGAACAAGGATCAATGATAATTAAAAAATAAGCGATGAACAATAAAAAAGGATCAATGATTAACGGACTATAAACGATGAACAATGAACAAGGATCAATGATCAATGAACAATGAACAATGAACAATTAACAAGGATCAATGATAAATGAATAAGGAACAATGAACAATGAACAATAAATAATGAATGATGAACAATGAACAATGAACAAGGAACAATGAACAATGAATATTGAACAATGAATAAATATTAATTATTAATAAACAATGAACGATGAAGATTGAACAAGGATCAATGATAAATCAAAAATGAATGATGAACAATGAACAAGGATCAATGATCGTTGAAGTGAGGGGTGAAGATTTAACAAGGATCAATGATTAATGAACAAGGATCAATGATCAATGAACAATGAACAATTAACAATGAACGATGAAAACTGAACTATCAAAAACGAACAATGAATGATGCACAATGAACAATGAACAAGAATAATGAACAATAAATGATGAACAACGAACAATGATTAATTATTAATGAACAATGAACAATGAGGATATATCAAGGATCAATGATCAATGAATAATGAACGATGAACAATGAACGAGGATCAATGATCATTAAAGAATGAACTATGAAGAATGAACAAGTATAAATGATCAATAAACAATGAATGACGAACAATAAACAAGGATCCATGTTCAACGAACTAGGAACGATGAAAAATGAAAAAGGATCAATGATTAATGAACGATGAACATTGAACTATGAATAATGAACATTGTATGAAGAAAAATGAACAATGAACAATGAACAAGGATCAATGATTAATGAACGATGAACAATGAACTATGAAAAATGAACAATGAATCATGAACTATGAACAATGAACAATGTACAAGGAAAAATGAACAATGAATGATGAACAATAAACAATGATTAATTATTAATGAAGAATGAACGATAAGGATTGAACAAGTATCTATAATCATTGAACGATGAACAATGATTAATGATCATTGAAGAATGAACGATGAAGAATGAACGAGCACTAGTGGAAAAAAAACGTATTTGCTGCTTATCATTTGCTGTGGTTTTTGTATATACGCAAAAATAAATAGGAAAAAGAAAAGAAAAAAAAACCATTAATTGCTGCGGTTTTGGGCCTTGACCGCAGCAAATACTCAGTAGCATAATTAATTGCTGCGGTTTCTGTTATGACCGCAGCAAATAACACACTCAAATGTTGCGGTTGATGGTGTAATGTCAGCGGCTGCGGTTCTTGCTATGACCGCAGAAATTAAGTGTATTGAAATGGCGCCTTTTAAATTTTAACTTATATATTTCATGAGAAACCCTTTTGTGTCATTATACCTATCACAAACGAACACAGTACAACGGTTTTCTTCTCCGTCCAGACTGCAAACATCAAAGTTCTACTGTTCTTGTTCATCATCAAACTTCAAACTTCGAATTTTCATAAACCCCTACTATTCTTCTACTGTTCTTGTTCATCATCATTCTTCAAAACCGTTTGAAACCAATGGCATTTGGTCTTGTTCATCTTTAAAACTCACGAATTAAGGTATTGTTTCTCTTTTTAATTTCAATACATACGAAAAACCTTTAAAATGTGGTTTGTTAATCTGCTGCATAAGAAAAACCTTCAAAACTTAAAGGTCTTGTTCATCTAATATTGCTTTAAAAATTACTGCATACGTATTATAAGGTATTATTATATTTCTCTTTTTAATGTGGTTTGCAAGTTCCATACATACGAAAATTAGTGCTAATTTTTTTTTCTTTGTAGATTATTACATAACCCACGAAATCAAGGTAATTTCTATTTGTTTTGTAAATTTGCAATTTTATATTTTTATTGTTTCACTTGTAGTTTAGTAATTTAGTTAAAAATGTGATTTGTTAATTAATTATTTGCATATTTAGTAATTATTTGTGAATGTGGTTTGTGTGGTTTGTTAATTATTTGCATATTTTGTTAAAAATGCGGTTTGTCGTTATACTTGTCTTTAATTATTGGAATTAGAATACTTATATTTCTAAGCTTAAATGATTTAATTTTATTATTTATATTTTGAATGTTATATTTCTAAGGTTATATATTTTTTGGGTTAAATATGTTTGTTATAAATAAGCATATATGTTTAAAAGTTGTGTAGTAATTTTGTTTTGAATTAATTAATCACACTAATTAGGATGACAATGTATCAAAGGTAGATAGTGTTGATATCCTTAGGGAGCACATACTTCGACGTGGGTCTAGGCCTCAATATCATGTTTGGGTTTGGCATGGTGAGAAGGGAGTTTACAAAGAGAAAAGTGTTGTTGAGGACATCAATAATGTGGCCGAGGTCAATGAGAATGTAGTAGATATTATTGTGTTGAAGTTGTTAGAATTGTAAATCATAGTCATATGCTAGAAATTACGTGTTAAGTGGCGATTTTATGCGTTTTTAAGGTTTTTTTGCACTTTAGCGCATAAAGTAGCTCAAACTTGGTTTATTTTGCACGAAACTTGGCACACAACACTATTTGGTATATACTATTGTGTTGAAGTGGTTAGAATTGTAAATCATAGTCATATGCTAGAAATTACGTGTTAAGTTGCAATTTTAAGGGTTTTTAAGCGTTTTTAAAACTTTTGCGTATAAAGTGAGAATTCTTATTAATCACAAAACTGAATCCATATACATGAGAGACAACCTCTATTTATAGGTTTCTAGCTAGCTAACGGTTATATACATCACGTGCTATACAATATGCCTCTTAAAACAAAAATTAAAAACCACGACACTTGGGCACTGATCAGCACTGATAAGTGACTACCACACCTTGCGCTAGTATAGTAGTGAGATGTGTGCACCACATTCATGGTTCTTGGGCTTTGATGGCTTGGTCCATGAATTGAGATCACGTTTCCATGGTTTTTTGGCTCCAGGTATCCCTTGTTAATGCTCAAACCACGCGGCAAGGTAGGCTGGTCAGCGGGTAGGGTGCTGTCCTTAACTACCCTCTTTTGTTGTTTCTTGGTTTGGTATTGTTAGCTCAAACTTGGTTTGTTTTGCACGAAACTTGGCACACAATATTATTTGGTATATACTATTGTTTTCAAGTGGTTAGAATTGAAAATCATTGTCATATGCTAGAAATTACGTGTTAAGTTGCGATTTTAAGGGATTTTAAACGGTTTTGGCACTTTTGCGCATAAAATAGCTCAAACTTGGTATGTTTTGCACGAAACATGGCACGCAACACTACTTGGTATATATTATTGTGTTGAAGTGGTTAGAATTGAAAATCATAGTCATATGCTAGAAATTGCGTGTTAAGTTGCTATTTTAAGGGTTTTTAAGCGTTTTTGGCACTTTTGCGCCCAAAGTAGATCAAACTTGGTATGTTTGGCTCAAAACTTAGCACACAACATTATTTGGTATATATATTATTGTGTTGAAGTGGTTAGAACTGAAAATCATAGTCATATGCTAGAAATTACGTGTTAAGTTGCGATTTTATGCGTTTTTTAGCTTTTTTGGCACTAACATCTATTTTCTCTTAGTGCTTTCAACAACCTTCTACTTCCATTGTTTGTGGCTACTACACGCTGAAGTATATGGACGATATTATAAAATCCATGAAGGAGTTTGGAGTCGAAAATATAGATGCCATAAATATTTGTTACGTTCTTTAATTATTATTATTTGTAAAAGCTTATGTTTATTAATCTTTTAATTTTATAGTATATTATAGGTTTTATACGACATTCCGAGGGAAACACGTCCTTTGAGAAGTGGGGAGATGCGCGAATTAAAAGACAAGATTACCGTGTATCTTTCTAATTTTTATAATTAGTATAAATTGTAATTAGTATAGATTTTTCAGGACTTTAATGTTTATTATTTTGGTGATTATTTTTGATTATCATTGGATTATTGAATTAATCATTGTTATTACATTGTACATTATTATCGGATTATTATTAGTATAAAACGAAAAAAGAAAAAAAAATACCAACTATTTGTTGCGGACAACCCAAAACCGCAGCAAATACTCCTCTTTATTTGCTGCGGTTTTGGCGCTGACCGCAGCAAATACTCCTATTTATTTGCTGCGGTTTTGGCGTTGACCGCAGCAAATACTCCTCTTTATTTGCTGCGGTTTTGAGTTGACCGCAGCAAATAATGCTCCTTTTTTGCTGCGGTTTTTTAACCGCAGCATTTAAAATAGGCCATTGCTGCTATCAATTTTGCTTGAAGCCAAAACCGCAGCAAATAATGGCCAATAAACAGCAGCAAATGAGGTTTTTTCCACTAGTGAAGTGTTGTTGAATAATTAACAATGATTGATGAACAATCAACAACGAACAATGATCAATGAAAAATGAAGTATGAACAATGAACAAGGATCAATGATCAATGAACAATGAACGATGAATAATGAACAAGGATCAATTATCAATGAACAATGAACAAAACGATGAAAATGAACTATTGAGAATGAATAATGACTGATGAACAATGAACAATGAACAACAAATAATGAACAGCAAATGATGAACAACGAACAGTGATTAATTATCAATGAACAATCAACGATGAAGATAGAACAAGGATCAATGGTCAATGAATGATGAACAATGAACAATGAACAAGGATCAAGGATCATTGAAGAATGAACGATGAAGAATGAACAAGCATCGATGATCGATAAAAAATGAACGATGAAAAATGAAAAAGGATCCATGTTCAACGAACTATGAACGATGAGCAATGAACAAGGATCAATGATGAATAAAAAATTAACAATGAACAATGAACAAGGATCAATGATTAACGGACTATGAACAATGAACAATGAATAACAAGGATCGATAAACAATGAATAGTGAACAAGGAACAATGAATGCTGAACAATGAACAAGGATTAAGGAACAATGAACAATGAACAATTATTAATTATTAATGATCAATGAACAATGAAGATTGAACATGGATAAATGATCAACAATGAACAATGAACAATGAATAAGGATCAATGATAGTTGAAGAATTAAGCGTGAAGAATGAACAAGGATCAATGATCAATAAATAAAGAAAAATTAACAATGAACAAGGATCAATAATCAATGAACAATGAACGATGAACAATGAACAAGGATTAATGATCAATGAACAATGAACACTGAACGATGAAAACTGAACCATGAACATTGAACAATGAATGATAAACAATGAACAATGAACAAGAAATGATGAACAATAAATGATGAACAACGAACAGTGATTAAATATAACGAACAATGAACGATGAAGATTGAACAAGGATCAACTATCAACAGAAAATGAATGACGAACAATGAACAAGGATCAATGATCATTGAAGAATGAACGATGAAGAATGAACAAGGATCAATGATCATTAAACAATGAACCATGAACAATGAACAAGGAACAATGTACAACGAACTATGAACGATGAACAATGAACAAGGATCAATGATGAATAAACAATGAACGATGAACTATGAATAAGGATCAATGATCAACGAATTATGAACGATGAACAATGAATAAGGATCAATGATCAATGAATAATTAACAAAGAACTATGATCAATGAACTAGGAATGATTAATAATGAACAATAAACAAGGAACAATGAACAATTCATGATGAACAATGAACAATTATTAACAATGAACGATAAAGATTAATCAATGAACAAGGATAATTTATCGTTGAAGAATGAAGGGTGAAGAATGAACAAGGATCAATGATTAATAAAAAATAAATGATTAACAATGAACAAGGATCAATGTTCAACGAACTATGAACTATGAACAATGAACAACGATCAATTATAAATAAACAATGAACGATGAACAATGAAGAAGGATCATTGATCAACGAACTATGAACGATGAATAATGAACAAGGATCAATGATTAATGAACGCTGAACATTGAACTATGAACATTGAACAATGAATGATAAAGAACAACCAATCAACGATGAATGACGAACAATGAACAAGGATCAATGATAAATGAACAATGAAGGATGAACAATAAAAAAGGATCAATGATTGTTGAAGAATGAACACGGAACAATGATCAGTAAACAATGAACGATAAAAAATAAATAAGAATCTATGATGATTAAAGAATGAACGATGAAGAATGAACAAGGATCGTTGATCAATTAACAACGAATGATCAACAATGAACAAGGATCAATGATCAATGAAAAATAAAGGATAAACAATGAACAAGGACCAATGATCAATGAACAATAAACAATGAACGATGAAAAATGAACAATGAACAATGAACAATGAATGATGAACAATGAACAATGAAAGGGAAATAATGAACAACAAACAGGGATCAATGAACAATAAACGATGAACAATGAAAAAGGATAAATGATCAATGAATGATGAACATTGAAATATGAACAATGAACAATGAATAATAAACAACAAACAATGATTTATGAATATTTAACAATGAGAATGATAAAATATTAATGAATAATGAACGATGAACAATGAAAAATGATCAATCATCATTGAAGAACGTATGATGGAGAATGAATAAGGATCAATGATCAATAAACAATGAACTATGAACAATGAACAAGCATCAATGTTGAATGAACTATGAACGAAGAAGAATGAATAAGGATCGATGATGAATACACAGTGAATGATGAACAATGAACAAGGTTCAATGATCAACGAACTATGAACGATGATCAATGAATAAAGATCTATGATCAATGAACTATGAACAATGAACAATTAATGATGAAAAATGAACAATGAATGATGAACAATGAAGAAGAATAATGAATGATGAACAATGAACAATGATTAATTATTAATAAACAATGAACGATGAAGATTGAACAAGGATTAATGATCAATGAACAATGAAGGATGAACAATAAACAAGCGTCAATGATAGTTGAATAATAAATAAGGAACAATGGTCAATGAACAATGAACGATAAAAAATAAACAAGGATAAATGATGATTGAAGAATGAACGATGAAGAATAAACAAGGATCGTTGATCAATGAAAAACGAATGATCAACAATGAAAAAGGATCAATGATCAATGAAAAATAAAGGATGAACAATGAACAAGGATCAATGATCAAAGAAGAATGAACAATGAACAATCCAAAAGGATCAATGATTAATGAACAATGAACAATGAATGATGAAAAATGAACTATGAACAATGAATAATGAATGATGAACAATAAACAATGATCAATGAACAATGAACGATGAAGAAAGATCAATTATCAATGAACAATGAACAATGATCAATGAATGAGGAACAATGAACAATGAAAAATGAATGATGAACAATGAACAATGATTAATTATTAATGAATAATGAACGATGAAGATTGATCAAGGATCAATAATCCATGAACAATAGACAATGAAAAATGAACAAGGATCAATGATCATTAAAGAATGAACAATGAAAAACGAAGAAGAATCAATGATCAATAAACAATGAACGATAAAGAACGCACAAGGATCAATGATCGTTGAAGAGTGAACAACGAAGAATGTACAAGGATTAATTATCGATGAAGAATGAATGATAAACAATGATTAAGGATCAATGATGAACGAAGAATGAATGATGAACAATGAACAACGATCAATGATCAATGAACGATGAATTATCAAGAATGAACAAGGAACATCGAACTTGGAAGAATGAACAATCAATAATGAATAATGAACAATGAACAATGAACAATGATTAATTATTAATGAACAATGTACGATGAACAATGAACAAGGATTAATGATGAATACACAATGAACGATGAAGAATGAACAAGGATCAATGATTAATAAACAATGAACGATGAACAATGAACTAAGATCAATGATAAACGAACTATGAACGACGAACAATGAATAAGGATCAATGATAAATGAACGATGAACAATGAACTATGAACAATGAACATGGAACCATGAACAAGAAACAATGAATAATGAATGATGAACAATGAACGATCAAGATTGAACAAGGATCAATGATCAATGAACAATGAACAATGAATAATGAAAAAGGATCAATGATCATTGAAGAATGAACAAGGATCAATGATTAATGAACAATGAACGATAAGAAATGAACAACGATCAATGATCATTAAAGAATGAACGATGAACAATGAACAAGGATCAATGATCAATGAACAATAAACAATGAACGATGAAAAATTAACTATGAACAATGAATAATGAATGATGAACAATGAATAATGAACAAGAAATAATGAACAATAAATGATGAACAACGATCAGTGATTAATTATTAATGAACAATGAACGATGAAGATTGAACAAGGATCAATGATAAATGAGCAATGAACGATGAAGAATCAAGAAGGATTAATGTTTAGCGAACTATGAACGATGAAGAATGAACAATGTAGCAGAAGCGGCACTATCGATACATAATTAACATTAATAATTATGCTTAAATTAAATAACGCGGAAGTGTAAAACGCCGAACTGCTAAAAACCATTTAAAGTAAAACCGTTCAAAACATAAGGTAAAAAAATCTTACAATTGAGAAAACATAAAATTAGGTTAGCTTAAATACGATAAAAAAAACATAAGTACAATATAGTCATCAAAGTCATAAAGTAAAATCAATGCAGCTAAGTCCTCGATAGAATAATTAAAGTTGCAGCCTGGATCGAAACTTGAGCTAAATTTTGCTGCAAAATACTGTCATCCATAATACGGATGACAGCTGATTAAATCGGTCAGCGATAAAGCTAAGTATAATTTTCTCAACAAGCTTATGATGCGATAGTTAAATCATGCTTATAGAATAATCATCAAGCACAATATAGAAGGTTATTACTCATTATTGACCTTTACTAAGCCACTAAGTTACATTCTCAATACTTGCAGAAGTTCATTACTGCTACTAAATACTTGGTAACCTTAATGCTTATTTAATCAAATTCAATTAAGCCTCATAACTTTACCATCATAGCACATCACAAGATCACAACAATAATGACAACTGATATAT
Organism: Amaranthus tricolor; assembly: GCF_026212465.1. Lineage (NCBI taxonomy): Eukaryota > Viridiplantae > Streptophyta > Magnoliopsida > Caryophyllales > Amaranthaceae > Amaranthus > Amaranthus tricolor. The sequence continues at coordinate 12,597,231 of NC_080052.1, forward strand.
GTAAGGGTCTGGTTAGGTGAGGACCGTAGTCCTAAACCCTAACTGTGGTGGGAGTCGTCACTCCTCTCAATACTGTTATCCTCGACACTTCACAGGATGGGTTTTTCTCGGACCCCCTATCTGGCACCGCATTTTACGTGACGGCTAACACGGACGCCGGGATTTTACATGCCGGTACATGGTTCGACGTTACCTTACTATCTGAGTCAAAAAATCAATATCATGCAATATCAAACAAGACTCTAAACCGAAATAGTTTACATTCTTATAAGTCAAACTTCTACTAGTGAAAATTTCGACAATTCCACCCTTTTAATAGAAACAAATTACTAGTATCTAATAAATTAATATTAATTAAAAAACAAATTTTCGTAGCTATACTATGATTCCTGAGGCTAAACTAAGTCATTATTATGTCATAAATAATCATAAAAGTCAAGGGTAACATTTCGAAGTACTTAATAACGTATTTTATCATATAACCAGTAAAATAGTAAAACGGATCTATCATAACTATAAAAAAAAAAAAAGAAAATCCGACAAGTTATTAAGGGTCAAAAATTTATATGAAATGAGTTTTCAAGAAAAACAACGCTAAGCATTTTAACAAATTTGTTTGACTATTTTACCGATAAACCGATAATAATTCTTTATAATTACTTTAGTCCAAAATAAAAAAAAAATTATCAAAACACCAAGATGATATGGAATCATTTTAAAGACGTAATTTTATTTAACTAGTAAAATTCATATATATCTGTATTATCATATTAATCGAAAATTTCTATATATATGACTTTTCTTTTTTCGAATGTCGCAAAAGTATTGTTTTGACGAAAATATCACTAAACTGGATATGACTTTAATATTACCATGTAAAGTAAAATTCTTGTATATATATGTATTATCATATATATCATGTTGATCATGCTTTTATATTATCGAGTAACCATAAATAAATATCACATAACGAGAGAGTTAATTAAGAAAATGTGTACCATTTTCCTCCGAAGGTGGTGCTAAACAAAGAAAGAGAATATTAATAGGAAAATAAGAACTTAAAGAAATAAGCTCCAAAAGAGAAAGTCTTCAAGGTTCCAAGCTTCAAAGAAGTAGATCTTCAATTACCCAAAAGAAAATGATATCCAAGCTCCAAAAGATAATACTTGACTTTTCAAAAGTTGATGATTATTGGCTTAAGAAGTGATAAGATCAAGCACCATCTTCATTTGATTCTTCAACTAATAAAAAGGGTATAAAGTTAGTAAGATGTTAATGAAGTGAAGATATAAGAAAGAATGGTCGAAAGATTTGATGATGGGGGTGCAAGTGATCTCATGGCTAAGGAGGGGTATTTATAATAGGTTTTGGGCAACTTTTTAGTTCATAAGATTGTATGGAAAAGAAGGTTAACTTGTGTAAGTGATTTAGAGCGTGTAAGTGAATGTGTAAGAGTTAGAGTGTGTAAGTGGATTTGTAAGGGTTTGGAGTGTAGAAGAAGGTTAACTTGTGTAAGGAAATGGTGATAGCTTGTGTAAGTGATGAACATTATGGATTGATGTAGAAAGGATTTTAGTTCATCAAATTTTTTTTCTAGTTTATGCTAGTGAAATGTTTTAGATTAATGGGAAAGTATGATTAAGGTTTGATTATGAAAATATGATAGTTTACTTAGAGAATTTTGGTTAAAACTATACTTAAAGTTAATAAAAAAAAATATCGTTAATTTTTACGTATAAAATAATTAAATCAAAGTTGTAAGGTTAAAATGATAAGTAGTAAAGTTAGTTTAAGGAAACGAAATTGAAACGTAACGTTTTAATAAAACCGTAAATATAATACTAAAATTTTACTTTTCATAGTATAATATAATGAAATAATATTTTAGTGCTTATAAAGAAATTTAAGAATATATATACAATTTTTTTTAAAGTATTATATTTGGAAGAAATTACTAAATCGGAATAAGGTTTAGGAATTAAAGGTGATTTGAATCAGATAACCAAAGGATTAGGAATTCGAAAAAAAAAAAACGGAAGATCAAGATTAAGAAATTTGAGCCTGTTACAAACAAGGACCAATGATGAACAAACAATGAAAGATGAACAATGAGCAACAATAATTGACCAACGATGTATGAACGATGAAAAATGAACAAGGATCAATGATCAATGAACGATGAACAATGAACTATGATTAATGAACAATGAATGATGAACAGGGAACAATGAACAAGGAAAAATGAACAATGAATGATGAACAATGAACAATGAACAACGGTTAATTATTAATGAACAAAGAACAATGAGGATTTAACATGTATCAATGATCAATGAACAATGAATGATGAACAATTAACAAGGATCAATGATCATTGAAGAATGTACGATGAAGAATGAACAAGGATCAAATATCAATAAACCATCAACGATGATAAATGAACAAGGATCAATGTCCAACGCACTAGTAACGATGAGCAACGAACGAGGATCAATGATCAATGACCAATGAACAATGAACAATGAACAAGGATCAATGATCAATGAACAATAAACAATGAACGATGAAAAATGAACTATGAACAATGAACAAAGAATGATGAACAATGAACAATGAACAAGAAATAATGAACAATAAATGATGAACAACGAACAGTGACTAATTATTAATGAACAATGAATGATGAAGATTGAACAAGGATCAATGATGAGGAATGAACGATGAACAATGAAGATGGATCAATGTTTAACGAACTATGAACGATGAACAATTAAGAAGGACCAATGATGAATAAACAATGAACGATGAACAATGAACAAGGTTCAATGATCAACGAAGTATGAACGATGAAAATTGAACAAGGGTAAATGATCAATGAACGATGAACAATCAACTCTGACTAATGAACAATGAACAATGAACAATGAACAAAGAAAAATGAACAATGAATGATGAACAATGAACAATGATTAATTATTAATGAATAATGAACGCTGAGGATTGAACCTGTATCAATGATCAATGAACAATGAATGATGACCAATGAACAAGGATCAAAGAACATTGAAGAATGAACGATGAAGAATGAAGAAGGATCAATTATCAATAAACAATGAACGATGAACAATGAATAAGGATCAATGTCCAACGAACTATGAATGATGAGCAACGAACAAGTATTAATGATCAATGAACAATGAACGATGAACAATGAACAAGGATCAATGATCAATGAACAATTAACAATGAACGATGAAAAATGAACTATGAACAATAAATAATGAATGATGAGCACTGAAAAATGAAGAAGAAATAATGAACAATAAAAGATGAACAACGATCAGTGATTAATTATTAATGAACAAAGAACGATGAAGATTGAACAAGGATCAATGATAAATGAGCAATGAACGATGAACAATGAAGAAGGATCAATGTTTAACGATCTATGAACGATGAACAATGAACAAGGACCAATGATGAATAAACAATGAAAGATTAACAATGAACAAGGATAATTGACCATCGAAGTATGAACGATGAAAAATGAACAAGGATCAATGATCAATGAACGATGAATAATGAACTATGATTAATGAACAATGAATGATGAACAGTGAACAATGAACAAGGAAAAATGAACAATGAATGATGAACAATGAACAATGAACAACGGTTAATTATTAATGAACAAAGAACGATGAGTATTGATCATGTATCAATGATCAATGAACAATGAACGATGAACAATGAACAAGGATCAATGATCATTGGAGAATGTACGATGAAGAATGAACAAGAATCAATTATCAATAAGCAATGAACGATGAACAATGAACAAGGATCGATGTCCAACGAACTAGTAACGATGAGCAATGAAGAAGGATCAATGATCAATGACCAATGAACTATGAACAATGAAAAAGGATCAATGATGAAGAACACAATGAACGATGAACAACGAACAAGGATAAGTGATCAATGAACTATGAACGATGAACAATGAACAAGGATCAATGATCAATGAACGATGAACTTTGAACTATGAACAATGAACAATGAATGATAAACAACAACCAATGAACAATGAAAGATGAATAATGAACAATGATTAATTATTAATGAACAATGAACGATGAACAATAAACAAGGATCAATGATCATTGAAGAATGAACGATGAAGAATGAATAAGGATCAATGAACAATAAACAATGAACCATGAGCAATGAACAAGGATTAATGTTCAACGTTCTAAGAACGATGAACAATGAACAAGGATCAATGATGAATAAACAATGAACGATGAACAATGATGTAAGTGTGATTAGGAAGAACACACTTAGATTTAAAAGTTTCTGATTTTATTGTAAAAAAAATAGAAGAATACGTAGATAAGAAAGAATAGTAGAAGAATATTGATAAGAGCCAAATCACAAAAACAAACTCAATGATTTGGGGTTTTAGGCTAGAGATAAGACACACTCAATCTCCCCTAAGAATTAACACTCAGGACAAACTCAAAGTGATAATTGAAATTGCTATTTGTTTGAACAAACACAAGAAGAAAAGCAATGTATAAAACACAAGGTTAATATCATGAATTAAAATCTCCCTTTTTTGATTACAAAACATTCCTTTAAATAGGGGGAATACAAGATTCTAGAAGCTTTCAAATACATCCCCCCTATTCCGTCAATACATCACCCTTTGTTAGTCAATAAATTCATGAATTAATTAGAGTTCATGTACCAAAATTCTTCTAGCAAATACAATGAGCTTGCTCATTTCTAGAAACTAATTTCATCCCCCCTTATAAGTAAAAATTAAAATTAATAATCTGGACCAACATTGCATATTGATGCTACCCTTGATCTTTTGTACCATGCAATTATTTGTTATCCCATACTAAGCATGTGACAAATTCTGGTTTGCAAAAAAAGAATTAAACCCGAGTTTCTCAATAATTAATGCAGCGGGCTCATGAACTCTCGATCTTGGATCATTTCCTCCTTCTTTTGAAGAGTTTTTCCTGAAACTTGAATCATCTAAGTATGGTGACAAATCCCCCGCATTGAAAGTAGCACTTGCACCCATCAACTCATCAGGAAGTTCAATTTTATATGCGCTATCATTCACCCTTTCAAGAATTTGGAATGTATAATCGGATCTTGGGATAACTTATTTTTTCGAAGTTTGGGAAATCTCTCCTTTCTTAAATGTAACCACACCACATCCCCAGGGTAAAATATGGGTTGTTTTCTTTTTTTGTTGGCTCTCTCTTGGTATTTTTTTTCATCTCCTCGATTTTTTTCTTCACTTGCTCACAGGTTTTTTGAAAAATTTCCACTCTCTTTTTTGCATCCCTTTCAACCATATCGGCCCTTACCAAAGGAATCAAATCAACTGGTACAAATGGATTCACTCCGTAAACTACTTCAAAAGGAGAACGAGAAGTAGTCAAAGAATGAGCCCTATTGTAAGAAAACTCGGCATGGGCTAGTTTAACATCCCAATCTTTCTGCGTGTTGCTCACAAGACCATGTAACAAAGCACCCAGAGTTCTATTTGTCACCTCGGTTTGCCCATCAGTTTGGGGATGATGAGAGGTGCTAAATAACAACTTGGTACAAACCAACTTCCATAGGGTCCTCCAAAAGTGACTTAAAAACTTGGAATCCCTATCAGAAACTATACTCCGAGGAATGCCTTGAAGTTTAACGATTTACATGAAGTACAATTCAGCCACTTTCACAGCATCATCAGTTTTATTACAAGCTACAAAATGAGCCATTTTAGAAAATCTATCTACCACCACCATAATGCTATCTCTACCCCTTTGAGTTCAAGGCAGTCCAACAATAAAATCTATGCTAACACTTTCCCATGGAACATCAGAAACTGGTAAAGGAGTATACAACCCTTTTGTGAAATGCCCTTTTGCCTTTTGACACGTTGCACATCTCTCCACCACCAAAGAAACATATTTGATCATTCTTGGCCAATAGAAATGCTCACCTAGAATGTGAAGTGTTTTCTGTACCCCAAAGTGTCCAGTTAAACAACCACTATGAACTTCTCTTAATTTTTAAAACAACTTCCTCAAATGTATCATATGATCTTCATTGTTTTTACTATACACCAAGATATCATCCAAGTAAACCACAACAAAATCATTGATAAAATGACGACGAACCTCATTCATCAATCTCATAAAAGAACTGGGAGCATTGCAAAGCCCAAAAGGCATCACTAACCACTCATACAACCCTTGTTTTTTTTTGAAAGTTGTTTTCAATTCATCCCCTTCCCTTATTCTCGTCTGATGATAACCACTTCTTAAGTCTATTTTGGAAAAGACTAAGGCTCCACTCAACTCATCCAACATGTCTTGCAACTTAGGCATTGGAAAACGGTATTTGATGGTAATGTTATTAATAGACCGACAATCTACACACATTCTCCAAATCCCATCTTTTTTGAGCACCAACAGAGCAGGAACGGCAAAAGGACTAAGACTTTCTCTCAAATAACCGCTTTCAATCAACTCATTCACCTGCCTCTCTATCTCCTTACTTTCCTCTGGGTTGGATCTATAAGCATCTTTGTTTTGCAAAGGTGCTCTAGGAATTAAGTAAATGGCGTGCTCAATACCTCTAATTGGAGGGAGGCCTTTGGGGAAGTCATCGGGGAACACATCTTTGTACTCTTCTAATAATTCTTTTAGGGATGATGAGTTATCACAAGAAGTACTCATGTTATCTTTGGCCCTTACAACCAAGGCATACCCTCCACCATGCTGTTCCACTATTTTCTCAAACTCATTACAAGTTACAAGATAGTTGCTTTTTTTCTTTGCTTTTTTAGCAACTTTAGGGGGTAAGGGAATTAATTTAACTTTTTTACCATCCCTAGTGGTTACAAGATATTCATTACTCTTTCCTTTGTGCTCGGAGTTGTGATCAAACTACCACGGTCTTCTTAGCAACAAATGATAAGCATCCATCGGTAGCACATCACACCACCATTCATCTTAAAAGCCTCTAATAGAATAAGAGACTAGAGCTTGTTTCTTCACCTTTATGCCAGTGCTTTCATTCAAACAATTCAACTTGTAAGGTTCTTCATGATCTCTAGTAGTCAACTTTAACTTATTCACAGCCTAGGATGAGATTACATCGGTTTGAGCACCACTATCAACAATCACATTGCGAGTCTTCTCACTAATCTTGCATCCAGTATGAAACAAATTATTCCTTTGCCTCAAATCAGATTGTGGTTCACTAAACAACACTTTTCTCACAACCATCATGATAAATTCTTCCTCCGGTTGTATTTCTTCATCAAATTCATCCTCTGAATTTGCCAATTCCTCAACCACAAAGTTATACCTTTGTTCTTCTGCATCTATGATAGCACACTAAGTAGCGGTCAAAATAGCTTTGCTAGGGCATTCACTAGCATTGTGTCTTCTTCCATGACACTTAAAACATTTCCTCGTTGTAGCAAATTCACTAGGAGTAACCACAACCTTTTCTTTCTTTGCCTCATATTTCGGACCAGAAGGGGTTGCTTTACTTTGAAAGGTACTCTCTTTTGAGTATGATGGAGTATATTTTGAAGTATTTTATAAGGCACTCTCGGTCATTCTTTTTCCTTTTCTTCCTTGGCTTGATTTTCAAATTTCAAAGCCAATTTGCTCATATCACTAAAAGAAGTGTAGTGAGTGACTTCAACTTTTCTACTGATTGTCTTTGACAATCCCTTCACAAATCGAGCAATTTAAAAGCTTCATTCTCTTGCAAATCACATATTAAGCAAAATCTCTTTAAATTCTTTTAGATAATCTTCCACGTTCATGCCATCATCTTGTGAAAGATATGTTAATTTCAAATACTGCTCTTGCTCATGTTCTTTGCTCACCCACTTATCTTTCATCTTTTTTTTTTAATTTTTCCCATGAATCGACTTTTTCTTTTCCAGCTCTTCTCTTATTTGCCTTAAATTTGTTATACCATAAGGCAGCAAGTTTTGTAAATTTAAGCACAGCAAGCTTAAATTTTTTCCAATCATCATACCCCTTGTATTCAAACACAGTTTCAATTTGTCTTAGACAATCAAGGAATGATTCGCTATCATGACCTCCATCAAACTCCGGGAGATCGATTTTCAGTCCTCTATCTTCATCAAATGCACGAGAATTTTCTACACCACTTCCATCTCCTTCCTCGATCTCATTGATTTTATTTGATGTTTTCAACAACTCACCCATAGCATTCATTTGAGTATTTTGTCGTTCTTTTTCCGCATCTATTTCTTCATTTTTTCTCTCCAATCTCTCTAATTTTTCTGTTATGATACATAACATATGAGCAAGATCTCCATTTGCTATCCACTTAAAGTTTCTGATAGCAAATGATCTAAGTGTGATTAGGAAGAACACACTTAGATTTAAAAGTTTCTGATTTTATTTGTTATCCCATACTAAGCATGTGACAAATTCTTGTTTGCGAAAAAAGAATAAAACCCGAGTTTCTCAAAAATTAATACAGCGGGCTCATGAACACTCGATCTTGGATCAAACAATGAACAAGGATCAATGATCAACGAACCATGAATGATGAAGAATGAATAAGGATCAATGATCAATGAACGATGAACAATGAACTATCAACAATGAACAATGAATGATGAACAATGAACAATGAATGATGAACAAGGAACAATGAATAATGAATGATGAACAATGAAGAATGATTAATTATTAATGAACAATGAACGATGAAGATTGAACAAGGATCAATGATAAATGAACAATGAAGGATAAACAATAAACACAGATCAATGATCATTGAAGAATGAAAAAGGAACAATGATCTATGTACGATGAACGATAATAAATAAACAAGGATCAATGATGATTGAAGAATGAACGATGAAGAATGAACAAGGATCGTTGATCAATGAACAACAAATGATGAACAATGAATAAGGATCAATGAAAAATAAAGGATGAACAATGAACAAGGATCAATGATCTAAGTGGACCACCTCTAAACCGCTTGAATTAATACATATGGATCTGTGTGGACCTTTGAGAGTACAAAGCCGTAGTGGTAAAAGATATGTGTTTGTTATTGTTGATGATTATAGTAGATTTACATGGACTTTATTTTTAGTTAGTAAAGATGAAGCTTTTAATGAGTTTGTTTCTTTCGCTAACAAAATACAAAAATCTACCAATAATCAAATGATTCATATAAGTCAGATAATGGTAAAGAATTCGAAAATTAAGGCTTTATGCATAACTACAATGAACGTGGAATAAGTTATAGTTTTTCCTCACCAAGAACACCACAACAAAATGGTGTGGTAAAAAGAAAAAATAGAACTTTAGAGGAAATGGCTGGAACCATGTTAGTTGCTAGTGGTCTACCTAGAAATTTTTGGGCCGAGGGTGTCAATACTGTATGTTATATATTAAATCCTGTATTAGACCCATCACCTCAAAGACACCCTATGAATTGCTATAAGGTGTCAAGCCAAATATTTCCTATTTTCGTGTGTTTGGATGCAAATGCTTTGCACATGTTTATGGAAAACGAAATATAGGAAAGTTTGATGAAAGAAGTGATGAATCAGTATTTCTTGGCTATTCATCAAATAGTAAATCCTACAGAGTTTACAATAAAACAACAATGAGCGTTGAAGAATCCGTTCACAATATTTTTTATGAAACTAACTTTTTGATAAGTGAACAGGATATAAATAATATTAAAATAGGTCTTGCAAGTCTAGAGGACGATGAAGAAGAAATGAAAATGCAAGATCAAGGAACAGCAGGTGAACAGCCAATTCCAGAAGAAGCAGAAAGGTCTGATCATGATCAGGAACTGCCAATACATCAGGACTAGCAGACTGTTCCCAATCCAGCTGTTCCCACAAATGAGCAAGCTGATCTAGTAGCTGAACAAAACAACCATCAAGCGAATGATCCAGAGCATACCACTGTTCCCACAAGAGAGTTTGTGCCTAAACCTTGGAAATATTAAAAATGTCATCCTCTTAATTTGATTGTAAGTGATTTGAATAAAGAAACACAAACCAGATCCCAAATGAGAAACTTTTGTGCACACTTTGCGTCCCTATCATCTCTTGAACCCAAAAATCACGAAGAAGCTCTAAAAGATTCCGAATAGATCGTAGCCATGCAAGATGAATTGAATGAATTTGAAAGAAATAAAGTATGGCATTTAGAACCCAAACCAAAACACAAAAAGGTAATTGGTTTAAAATGGGTATTTCGGAACAAATTAGATGAGCATGGAATAATTGTAAGAAACAAAGAAAGGCTCGTGGTCAAAGGGTACAATCAACAAGAAGGTATTGATTATACAGAGACATTTGCTTCGGTAGCAAGGTTAGAGGCTATTAGAATTTTAATTTCTTTTGCTGCATTCATGTACTTTAAATTATATCAAATGGATGTGAAATGTGCTTTCTGAAATAGATTTCTTGATGAAGAAGTTTTTGTTGAACAACCCCCAAGCTTTGAAAATACCTCTTGTCTTGATCATGTCTACAAGCATGATAAAGCTCTTTATGGCTTAAAACAAGCTCCTAGGCAATGGTATGAAAGAGTATCAAAGTTTTTGATAGAAAATAACTTTGTTAGAGGTAAAATCGACAAAACCTTATTCTTTAAGAATACAGGTTCTGATATTTTAGTTTTTCAAATATATGTTGATGATATTATTTTTGGAGCCACCAATGAATTGCTGTGTAAAGAATTTGCTGACCTTATGAGCACTGAATTTGAAATGAGTATGATGGGAGAACTAAACTTCTTCCTTGGTTTGCAAATTAAACAAACAGCAAATGGTATCTTTATTCACCAACAAAAATATATAAAAGAACTTCTCAAGAAATATGGCTTGAATAATGCTAAAACTAACCATACACCTATGGCTACTAATGTTAGATTAGATTAAGACCCAAATGGCACAAATATTGATCAAACTATGTATCAAGGCATGATTGGCTCTTTGTTATATCTGACTGCTAGTAGACCCGATAATGCTTTTAGTGTTGGTTTATGTGCTTGATTTCAATCCAATCCTAAAGAATCACATCTCACAGCAGTAAAATGAATTTTAAGATATTTAAAGGGAACAGATGACTTGTCCCTATTTTACCCTAAAAGTGATGTCTATGACTTGAAAGGTTTTAGTGATGCAGGTTATGCAGGAGATCTTGTGAACAGAAAAAGTACTTCAGGTATGGTACAATTTCTTGGCTTATGTTTAGTGTCATGGTGTTCCAAGAAACTAAACACCGTTGCATTATCCACTACCGAAGCTGAATACGTAGCAGCAGGAGCTTGCTGTTCCCAAATGCTTTGGATAAAACAGCAGCTAAGAGATTTTGGTATTAAATTTGAATGTGTTCCCATTTATTGCGATAATACCAGTGCGATCTGTATATCTAAAGATCCAGCGCATCATTCAACAGTAAAACACAGCCACATTAGAAATCATTTTCTTAAGAACAATGTTGAAAATAAAAATATTATCGTCCAGCATGTAAACACTAACGAGCAAATAGCTGACATCATGACAAAACCACTTCCAAGGGAACAACACGAAAAAATGAGATCAAAACTTGGCATAATTAAGCTAAATTGAAGTAAGTGACAAGTATGATCCTCAGAGGCAAAATGAAAAATGAAAAGGTCAATCAAACACAAAATTCTTGATTGAAAAATCAATTATCGAAAGGATTAGGTACGCAGTTATTTAAAAGTACATACTGTGAATGCTCTCATGTTTGCATGTTTAAATTGATCAGACTAAAGAAGCATAAAATTTCTATTTATTTTATTCTCATAAAATTATTTCATATTCTTCAATTTATATATTTATATATATATTCCAGAACCTTACTGTTTTGATAGCCAAAAAATCAAGACAAACCAAGCCAAGACAAGCCAAGAAGAGTACACGGTGAACAACCTACTGGTTTGATACTTACTGACTTGATGACTACCCCCACTGCTGCACCTACTGATTTGAGCGTGTCAAATAAGGAAGGCCAATTTCAATCTAGACCAAACATGAATGTCCAAACATGGCAGGAGGAAGCAATGAGGAACATCACAGCAACATTTCAGCAAAACAGAAACAAGTATTCTGTTCCACAGAACAAATAGAACGACCATCCGCCTGTCAGCCCACCTTGCACAGCACGGATGACACTACCTACTACATAGATGGACGTGGTAACTTGGAGGATGGCATCTCTGTACATGGACCAAGAAGTCAAGGTCCAAGAACCATGTTGATAGTACTCACAGAATCCACAAACTCAGCTACAAGGTCCCCTACTCGACAGTTTTGTAATAAAGCCGATACTTAGAATATATAGGCTGTTTTGTTTTCTGTTCTTATTTGACATGTAATGTACGCGCTTGATGATTAAGCATGGAAGTAGTTATGTTTGTTAGAGTCCTTAATCAGCCCCAGTTTCGCATCAAAACCAAGTTTGATCTACTTTATGCGCAAAAGTGTTAAAAACGGTTAAAAACGCATAAAATGGCAACTTAACACGTGATTTCTAGCATATGACTACGATTTCAATTCTAACCACTTCAAGACATTAATATATACCAAATAGTGTTTTGTGCCAAGTGTCGTGCAAAACAAACCAAGTTTGAGCTACTTTACGCGCGAAAGTGCCAAAAACGGTTAAAAACGCATAAAATCACAACTTAACACGTAATTTCTAGCATATGACTATGATTTTAAATTCTAACCACTTCATCACAATAACATATACCAAATAGTGTTGTGTGCCAAGTTTCGTGCATAACAAACCAAGTTTGAGTACCTTACGCGCGAAATTGACAAAAACATTTAAGAACGCATAAAATCACAACTTAACACGTAATTTCTAGCATATGACTATGATTTTCAATTCTATCCACTTCAACACAATAATATATACCAATCATTTCTAGCAAATCTCATACAAATGTGGTTTTATGAAAAGAAGATACCAAATGAGCCCACACAAGGCTGCATACAGACCTCACGACACAGTAGCAAACTAGTGACCAGACCACCTTCCACGACACGTGGAGACTAAACCTATGCATCTAGAACCTAGGCTAAAATGGAAATGGAATCTCGGTACTTGGATCTAGCTATCAAGGTCCTTAAACCATTCTAACAATCCCCGTGGACTCTTAGAAGCTGAGCTGAAGGAGGCCTGCACACAAGGCTGCATACAGACCTCACGACACAGCAGCAAACTAGTGACAAGAGCACCTTGCACGACACGTGGAGACTAAACCTATGCATCCAAGACCTAGGCTAAAGTGGAAATGGAATCTCGGTACTTGGATCTAGCTATCAAGGTCCTTAAACCATTCTAACAATCCCCGTGGACTCCTAGAAGCTGAGCTGAAGGAGGGCTGCTCGACAGTTTGCTATATCAGAATTGTCTAAGTGTTTGTGGTTGTTTCGTGTTCTTTTCATGATCATTTGTAGTTTTTGTGATCCAAATATGGATCTAAATATGGACAGCCCAAAAATCAATAAAAAACAAGACAAGACAAGCCAAGACAAGCCAAGAAGAGTACACGATGAACAACCTACTGGTTTGATACTTACTGACTTGATGACTACCCCCACCGCTGCACCTACTGATTTGAACGTGTCAAATAAGCAAGGCCAATTTCAATCTAGACCAAACATGAATGTCCAAACATGGCAGGAGGAAGCAATGAGGAACATCACAGCAACATTTGAGCAAAACAGCTTCAAGTATTCTGTTCAACAGGCCACAGAACAAACAGAACGACCATCCGCTTGTCAGCCCACCTTGCACAGCACGGATGACACTACCTACTACATAGATGGACGTGGGAACTTGGAGTATGGCATCTCTGTACATGGACCAAGAAGTCAAGGTCCAAGAACCATGTTGATAGTACTCACAAAATCCACAAACTCAGCTACAAGGTCCCCTGCTCAACAATTTTCTAATTTGACATATAATGTACACGCTTAATGATTAAGCACGGAAGTAGTTATGTTTGTTAGAGTCCTTAATCAACTCCGGTTTCGCATCAAAACCATGTTTGAGCTACTTTATGCGCAAAAGTGTTAAAAACGGTTAAAAACTCATAAAATGGTAACTGAACACGTAATTTCTAGCATATGACTACGATTTTCAATTCTAACAACTTCAACACAATAATATATACCAAATAGTGTTGTGTGCCAAGTTTCGTGCAAAACAAACCAAGTTTGAGCTACTTTACGCGCGAAATTGACAAAAACGCTTAAAAACGCATAAAATCGCAACTTAACACGTAATTTCTAGCATATGACTATGATTTTAAATTCTAACAACTTCAACACAATAATATATACCAAATAGTGTTGTGTGCCAAGTTTTGTGCAAAACAAACCAATTTTGAGCTACTTTACGCGCGAAAGTGCCAAAAACGAATAAAAACGCATAAAATCGAATTTGTGTACCTTTATTGCTGTCCATTTTGGAAATGTGGCTCTGGATGTAGATCCCTTTTGTCCATACACTTTTTTCATTGTGCTGAAACGCATGGGAAAAGTAATACTATTTTTATATCTATATAACACTTAATTAAATCAACTTGGTGAAATAATTAATATTACGTACGCATTCAACAACGCTTTGAATTTTATGTTACGAGGCGGGCTTTGAGGTTTTTGTAATGAGTCGAAGACGTGCACAGTGTTCGTTAAAGGACATATGACCAAAAGTATCCAATGCAAACTACAAACGCAAATTTTAAATCAACAAATTAGAGATTAGGTGACTTTAAAAATCAAAAGATAAGTTCAATTTCAAAAATAAAACTTACTCTTCCACATATGGAGCCATAATGAATGTGTGTTTAGATTCAAGGGAATTAGTCAAAGTAGTCTCAATGTATGCTCTGACGTCATTTGGATCATTTACACATTTACTACCCGAAATTGACTCAGGACAAAACCATCCAATTTTTATTGGAGGTTCGGAAGCATTTAGCTCCTCGTAAGCCGCACTAAACTCACAAATAAGAAAATTTTGTTAGTAATTCGGTCATTAAAATAATTAAACAACAATGCCTAACTTGTAAGATAATGAACATCACCTCATGTAGACATGGAAAACAGCTACGTTCAGCATCTCTCCTCTCAAAAATTGCCCGATGTCACTAGGACCAATAATTACAAACGGGCTCTCTAAAAAGCAGTATTGCTCCTTCAGCAGGTTCAGAATAAGTGGGTCCTCCTCACTTATGCGAGATGCACAATAATTCAGCCATTTGCAATCTTGAGAGAGATCTTTTAGCTCCTCATCAGTCAAAAGTGGAGTGCTTAGCATCGAGTTTGACCCAGTCGACACCTTTGCTGAGGAACCGACCTCTCTCCAAGATCCCTTTGGACTCTTTTGCTATTTCAATTTATACAATTAAATTAGTGTGAGCATGCAATTAAAAAAATAAAAAAAAATAAGGTACAAATGATTCTTACCATGTTAGTGAATCGGACACAAGCATATGGCCATGTGATGAAACTACCTAAAGAGTGTGAGAGTTTCTCAAGGCTCCATGCTGGCATTGGAACCGGGAGTGAAAAATCTTTAAACCCCTTTACAATAGTTTCCACGGCCACACTGATGTGGCCACTTGTAACAGGCATTGAATGCACTGTTTGGCCCTGTTTGTTTGGCTGGGCCACACCATATACAACCACAATTAAGTCGCCATCACTAGCAACACCTAACTGAGGCAGTAAAAGAGAACAAGGAGTCGCCTCCTGAAAATTGTGTCGTTTAGTATAATAAGCATCATAATAAAATATTAAAATGCCTTGCATTTTAAATTAATAAGTGCTTATATATTTAAAAACTATGTACCTGTAGCACTGGCTCTGCAGTTGGCTCTGGATTTTGAGCAACTGAGTTTATGTTCTCCGGTGTGGGGTTATCCCCTTCAGGGGTATTAGTAATGAGCTGGGGTGCTACGGGGGTAATGGGCTCGGGTGTTGGCTCGACCGAAGCGTTAGGATCCCCATGTTGACTTTCCTGATCCTCGACAATCAGGTTTGCCAAGTCAACAATGGGTGCTCCCATCTTCTGCAACACGGCGGCCAGCTTGGCGAGAACGTCCTTCGTAATCTTCGCTCGGAGGGTTGCTACTTCATCGCGCAGCGCCGTTCGAGATTGAGTAGCAACACACTCTTTGCAGAATGCCTTCTGTAACCCCATGCGGACGCCTCCTTTTCCGACTACCCACCCACTGTGGTCTTTCCCTAAGACCAGATGCAATGCGTCAACATTGCCTCTTGGGGTGAACTCCCCCGTAGCTTCTTTTTCCTTCCATCCCATCTGTTAAAATAAAAAGTGACATGTATAGCAATTAGTATAAGTACATCAAAGCCAAAGAATACAAAACAAATCAAGAATATACTTAATAATTTCAAAACTCACCACAGCATCAGCAACCTTCTTCGTTCCCGGAACATTAATGGTAAATTTACCACTTTCATCTCGGGAATGAAGCCCGCAATACCAATCACGCACCCGATCTCCAGCAGGGATATTCACGGATGCGAAGATAGTCGTAGATGAGAGCGTGGATGAACTTTCATTGGGGTATAAACCCGCATCCACCCACTCTTTTCGGACCTCATCGTACGTTTTCTGTCCCAAGCGATGGTAAAACTTCCTTTTGCTTGCAGATACAGAAGCTTTAACACGCTTTTCCTAATTAATCAATAGAAATCGAATGTCATGTATTAGTTTAATGACTGAATCAAAAGAAGTAAATTCAAATTGGTAAACTATAATATAATATGAAATACTTACAACTTCTATGGGAGTTGTTCTTTTGGCATCAAAGGCCTCCCAATCCCTCTTCGATATGTGACCTCATATTTCGTAGGGCATCTTCGAAGGTGATTGCTCTCCACCTTCGTTTCCCGTTTTGACCTTTTTGGTCGTACGGGCACGCCTCTTCGTAATCCAGCCAGTTACTAGCTTGGATTTTAAATCTCTGAATCTTTCAGCAACAGCTGAAAGAAACACATTCTTCTTGTCCTCATCGCTCTCGATGTGGAAAAGATTCTACAAAAAAAATTTATATTTATTACTGTCAATCAAATTAATTTTAAAATGAAACTAAATGAGTAAAAATAGTAGAGTTGCTTACCACAGTATCATTCCATAGAGTGTTCTTCAAACCCTCTGGAACCTCGTTCCATGCGTGCAATATGGAAAGCTTGCGGATACATAGACCCACTTGTTTTCCATATTGCCTACGTCATTTTCCGCAGGGTTGACCCAATGTATTGTATTCCAAATGCATGGGATTTGTGACATTGAGGTTTTTCGTAGGACCTCGCCCTTTTCTTTTCTTACTGGTAGTGGGAGCGTCCATTGGTGGGGCGTCATTAATCTCAAATTCATTGTCAATCGGTGGAGCATCTTCAGCCATACGCTTGTATCTCACAATTTGTTCCTCTTCGCTGTCATAACTACGATGCTCATTATCCGAGGTCTCAATCTCGGGGACAATTTCGTCTCTGAATAGATGAATTGTATATCAGTACCTGAAAGAGTATGAATAGAAATATATTATAACATAAGCTAAGTAATATTAAGAATATGACTATGATTTACAATTCTAATACGTTCAACACAATAATATATAACAAATAGAATTATGTGCAAAGTTTCATGCAAAACAAACCAAGTGCCAAAAAAAACTTTTAAAAGCTTTAAATTCATACCTTGTGAATCACTTAATTCAAATGTATTCCTTCCGTGTGATCTACACGCATATAACCAACATCTACATCATCTACATCATCTTGATCCACTTATTTTGGATTGATAAAGGGAGGGGAGTCTTCAAAAGCTTAATATTCTTCCTCATCCTCAACATCACCTATACCAAGGATACTTCTTTTTCTTGGTACAATAATAGACCATTTTTTATCAGACGGGTCTACAATGTAGAATACTTGCTTGGCTTGTGTGGCTAGTATGAATGGCTCCTCACTATCACGCAAACGAGCTAAGTCTACAAGAGTGAATCCACAAGGGTCGTCATTTTTTATGCATCGTCAATTATTATCTACCCACTTACATTTGAAAAGACCAATATTGAAAGTAGAGTAGTCAAGCTCCCATATTTCATGTACCCGCCCGTAGTATACCAATTTAGCATCAACCGGCGCTTGATCCTTCGCACTTGCGTAAAATGTATATGACGCCAAAATAGAAACCCCACTATTCTGTAGATACGATGACTTCTGGTCTTGACCCTCAGTCCAAAATGTGAAGCCATTAACATCGTAACCCTCATATTTGTTGACATCATCACGAGGACCAAAAGCTAACCACTTAACAATTTCGGATACACCCTTGAGTTCTTCGCATATTACTCAATTATGAAACCAATTAATAAACGTCTTGTTATGCAACTGCATCATTGCCCTATCACCTTTAGAAGGATGTTTTGCGTGCAATATATCAAAATGCTCACTCAAAAAAGGATGAACTTCCGGAATATGATGCAACACATACAAGTGTGCTTGTAGAAGGCTTTCTCCAGGAGGTGTGACCGATTTGGAGCCAATTGTTCCTTTTCCCTCAAGCCTTCCTTCACGTCTAGATGTGGGAAGTCCAATAGGGTTTGCCATGGCCAAATACTCGGCTATAAAGTTACTAATAATCTCATCCCTCACAGTGCCTTGAATCATACTCCCCTAGGGTTGTGCTGGATTCCTCACCTTGTTTTGTAAAGCACCCATGTGTCTTTCAAAAGGATAACACCACCATACAAAAACTGAACCCAAAAGCTTGATCTCACGAACGAGATGGACAATAAGATGAACCATTATGTCAAAGAAAGATGGTGGAAAATACATCTCAAACTTGCATAAAGATACAATCACGTCGAGTTGAAGTGCATCAAGTTTAAAGGGATCAAGAACTTTACTACACATTGTGTTCAAGAACGAACATAGCTCGGTAATAGCATATCTCACATGTTTTGGCAGTATTCCACGGATTGCAATTGGTAAGAACACTTGCATCATTACATGGCAATCGTGAGATTTCATGCTTCTCAACTTCAACTCACCATTTAGGCTCACAAATCTCTTCATGTTGAATGAGTACCTAGACGGAACCTTAATGCCTTAAAAACACTCACAAAATGTCCGCTTCTCTGCTTTGGACAATGTGTAGCAAGCAGGAGGCAAATAAACTTTGTCATTACTCATCTTCTTCTTACTGCCACCAACTTCATCAGCTCTATTTCTTTTCTTACTCACCTTAACATGTGCCCACAACTCCGGACGAAGACCCTTACATTCAAACCAATCTCGCACGGCCCTAACATCCTTTCTCTTACCCGGAATGTTCATGAGAGTCCCGAGTATGGCATCACAAACATTTTTCTCTATATGCATAACGTCAAGACTATGCCTAAACTGTAGATCTCTCCAATATGGAAGCTTCCAAAAGATTGATTCTTTTTTCCATAATCGGTCTTCACCCCCTTGCACTTGCCCTGTTTTACCAATTACAGACTCAACTCCCTTAACCTGTTCATAAACCTCATAACCGGTCAATGGTCGATGAGCTACACGGTTCTCAACCTCCCCGTTGAACAACTTCTTCTTCTTACGATATTGGTGGTCTCGTGGGAGGAACTTTCGATGGTATTTGAATACGTGTTTGCACTTAGGAATTCACGTGGATTCCATGTCATCGATACATATTGGGCATGCTTTCTTCCCTTTGTTCTTATACCCCGATAAGTTGCCATATGCCGGAAAATCATTAACGGTGTATAAAAGCATTCCACGCAAGGTGAATTCCTCATTATCATATGCATCAAACACTGAAACGCCTTCATCCCACATCTTTCTCAAATCCTTAACGAGAGGTGCAAGATAAACATCTATGTCATTGCCAGGTTGTTTAGGACCAAAAATAAGAAGCGAAAGCATTATGTACTTACGCTTCATACACAACCAAGGTGGCAAATTATAGATCACTAAAAGTACCGGCCAAGTACTATGTTGAGAACTAAGATTGCCGAATGGGTTCATTCCATCCGTACACAGTCCAAGCCTTAAATTACGAACCTCATCCCCAAAAGTCTTATGCAACCTATCAATACTCTTCCACTCCGGAGAATCAGATGAATGTGTGAGCAAGTGACCTTTCTTCACCCTATCTGCATGCCACCTCAAATTTAACGCATCTTTCTTTATACAAAACAAGCGCTTGAATCTAAGTATTATTGGAAGATACCACAATACCTTAGCCGGGGGCCCTTTAGCATCCCGAGCCCCTTTACGCTTGTAGCGCGATAACCCACACCTAGGACACTCTTCTAAGTTCTCGTTTTCATTCGGATACAACACACAATCATTCGGACACGCATGAATCTTCTGGTACTTTAAGCTGAAAGGACAAATGAGCTTTCTGGCATAATATGTCGACTTTGGAACTTTATTTCCCTCAGGAAGCATCTCACCTAACGCTTCTAATAACATTGTGAAACTAGCGTCACTCCAATTGAACTTTGACTTAATGTTGAAAATTGTCAACACTACTGTTAGTTTGGTGAACTTTGTACATCTAGGGTACAAAGGCTTTTGAGAAGCCTCTGTCAACAAGTCAAAAACACGAGGACGTTTTCCTAACTCATCCTCGACTCCCTCCATCATCTCATCTACACGATCCACATCCTCATCGACATTCTCTTCATCTTTCTCATACCCATCAACATGATCTACTACATCCTCATTGACATCCTCAACAAAACTTTTCTCTTTGTAAAGTCCCTCCTCACCATGCCAAACCCAAACATGATATTGAGGCCTAAACCCACGTCGAAGTATGTGCTCCCTAAGGATATCAACACTATCTACCTTTGATACATTGCCACAACTGACACATGGGCAATAAAAACCAACTCCCCCGTCCTAACTTGATGTTCAACCGCAATACTACAAAATTCTAATACGCCATCAATAATTCCGAAGATTCAATGCTTCCATACATCCAAGAACGATCTTTTGTCATCCTAATTAGTGTGATTAATTAATTCAAAACAAAATTAATACACAACTTTTAAACATATATACTTATTTCTAACAAACATATTTAACCCTAAAAATATATACTTTGAATAATTAACATTGTATAACCTTAGAAATATAACATTTAAAATATAAATAATCAAATTAAATCATTTAACATTAGAAATATATGTATTCTAGTTCTAATAATTAAAGAAAAATATAACAACAAACCACATTTGTAAAAAAGTATGCAAATAATTAACAAACCACACAAACGTAATGTTTGGTGATTGTTTACAGGGTCAAGTTCTTGAAGAACGGAAGCCGTATGGAATGAATATTGCCCCACAAGTTTCATCTTAATCATAAGCGTCAGCTAACAAAGAACATTTCCAAGTTCTTTACGCATACTACAGTGCAACTTGAGCCATTCAGAAATAATTACTAACTATGCAAATAATTAACAAACTACATTTTTAACTAAATTACTAAATTACAAGTGAAACTATAAAAATATAAACTTGCAAATTTACGAAACAAATAATACCTAATTTTCGTATGTTATGAACTTGAAAAAAACTTAGAGGTTTGAGAATTTAAAAACACAAATAATACCTTAATTCGTGAGTCTTGAAGATGAACTACACCAAATGCCTTTGGTTTCTAACGGTTTTGAAGAATTCGAAGTTTGAACTTTGATGATGAATAAGAACAATAGAATGAAACGAGTAGGGGGTTTATGAAAATTTGAAGTTTGAAGTTTGATGATGAACAAGAACAGTAGAATGAAAAAACAGATGGAGAAGAAGAAACGCTGTATGTGTTCGTTTGTGGTATAATGAAACAGAAGGGTTTCGTCTGATGAAAATGAAGATGAAGAAGTTTGTTGTTAACGTTTGTGAAGATGAAGAAGAGGAACGAAGCAGATGAAGATGAAGATGAAGATGAAGATAAAGCGTTTTTCAATGGGTTTGAGAGAATAACGTTTAAAAGCATGTGTTAACCGCATCAATTATATATTCATCATTTTGCAACAAATAAACATGCGTGCATTGTAACGGTTATTTGCTTCTGGCCTCGAGATAACCGTAGCAATTAAGAAGGGTTATTTGTTGCGGTCCTTATGATAACCGCAACAATTAATTTTGGTACTAAGTATTTGCTGCGGTCACACCACAAAACCGCAGCAAATAATTGTTTTTTTTTTCTTTCAAAATCTTTTTCCTATTTATTGCTGCGAATATACAAAAACCGCAGCAAATAACAAGAAGCAAATACGTTTTTTTCCACTAGTGATTCTTCATCGTTCATTCTTCATTGATCATTGATCCTTGTTCATTCTTCGTTGTTCGAACTTTTCGTGAATAATTAATCATTTTTTATTGTTCATCATTCATTATTCATTGTTCAGTGTTCAATATCTATTGTTCATAATTCATTGTTCATTGTTCATCGTTCATTCATCATTGATACTTATTCATTTTTCATCATTCATATTTCATTGATCATTGATCCTTGTTCAATATTATTCATTCAGTGTTCATTGATTATTAATCCTTGTTCATTCTTCATCGTTAACCCTTCAAGGATCATTGATCCTTGTTCGTTGTTTATTGTACATTATTCATTGATATTTGATCCTTGTTCATTCTTCATCATTCATTCTTCATTCATCATTGATCCTTGTTCATTCATCATTGTTCCTTTTTCATTAATAATTAATCATTGTTCATTGTTCATTGTTCATCATTCATCGTTCATTGTTAATATACACTGATCATCGTTCATTGTTCATTGTTTATTATTCATTGTTCATCATTCATCGTTCATTGTTCCTTGTTCATTGTACATTATTCATTGATCATTAGTCCTTCTTCATTCTTCATCGTTCACCCTTCAATGATCATTGATGCTTGTTCATTGTTCATTTTTTATTGTTCATTGTTCACCATTCAACGTTCATTATTCCTTGTTGATTGTGCATTGTTCATTGATCATTGATCCTTGTTGATTCTTCATCGTTCATCCTTTAATGATCATTTATACTTGTTCAATTTTCATCGTTCATTGTTGATTAATAATTAATCCTTATTCTTTGTACATCGTTCATCGTTTATTGATCATTGAACCTTGTTCGTTGTTCATCGTTCAATGTTCATTGATCATTGATCCTTGTTCAATCTTCATCGTTCATTGTTCTTTAATATTAATCATTGTTCATTGTGCATCATTCATTGTTCATTGTTGCTTGTTCATTCATCATCGTTCATTCTACAATTATCATTGATCCTTCTTCGTTCTTCATCATTCATTATTCATTAATAATTAATCCTTGGTCTTTGTTCATTGTTCATTGTTCATTGTTCATTTATCATTGATCCTTGTTCATTGTTCATTGATCATTCATCCATATTCAATCTTCATCTTTCATTGTTCATTAAAATTTACTGATTGTTCTTTGTTCATCATTCTTTGTTCATCGTTCATTGCTCATTATTCATTGTTCATTGTTAATATTTCATTGATAACCGTTCATTGTTTATTATTTATTGTTCATTGTTCATCATTCATCGTTCATTGTTCATTGTTCATTGATCATTGATCCTTCTTCATTCTTGATCGTTCATTCCTTAATGATCATTGATCCTTGTTCATTCTTCATCATTCATTATTTGTTGACCATTGATCCTTGTTCATTCTTCATCATTCATTGTTCATTAATAATTAATCCATGTTGTTTGTTCGTCGTTCATTGTTTATTGATCATTGATCCATGTTCGTTGTTCATCGTTCATTGTTCATTCATCATTGATCGTTGTTCATTCTTTATCGTTCCTCGATCTTTAATATTAATAATTGTTCATTGTGCATCATTCATTATTTGTTGTTCCTTGTTCATTTTTCATCGTTTATTGTAAAATCATCATAGATCCTTGTTCATTATTCATCGTTCATTGTTCATTAATAATGAAGCCTTGTTCTTTGTTAATCGTTCATTGATCATTGTTCCTTATTCATGGTTCATTGATCATTGAGCCTTGCTCTATCTTCATTGTTCATCATTTATTAGTGATTAATCCTTGTTTTTTGATTATCGTTCATTGTTCATTGATCACTGATCCTTATTCATTGTTCATCGTTCATTGTTCATTGATCATTCATCCTTTTTCAATCTTCATCGTTCATTTTTCATTAATAATTAATCATTTTTCATTATTCATTGTTCATTGTTCATTATTTATTGTTCATCATTCATTTTTTATTGTTAATCGTTCATTCATCATTGATCCTTGTTTATTGTTCATCATTGATTGTTCCTTGATCATTGATCCTTGTTTAATATTAATCAATCATTGTTCATTTATCATTAATCCTTGTTCATTCTTCATCGTTCACTCTTCAATGATCTTTGATCCTTGTTCATTGTGCATCATTCATTGTTCATTGTTGCTTGTTCATTCATCATCGTTCATTCTACAATTATCATTGATCCTTCTTCATTCTTCATCATTCACTGTTCATTAATAATTAATCCTTGGTCTTTGTTCATTGTTCATTGTTCATTTATCATTGATCCTTATGCATTGTTCATTGATCATTCATCCATTTTCAATCTTCATCGTTCATTGTTCATTAAAATTTATTAATTGTTCTTTGTTCATCATTCATTGTTCATCGTTCATTGCTCATTATTCATTGTTCATTGTTAATATTTCATTGATAATCGTTCATTGTTTATTGTTTATTGTTTATTGTTCATCATTCATCGTTCATTGTTCCTTGTTCATTGTTCATTGTTCATTGATCATTGATCCTTCTTCATTCTTGATCGTTCGTTCCTTAATGATCATTGATCCTTGTTCATTCTTCATCATTCATTATTCGTTGACCATTGATCCTTGTTCATTCTTCATCATTCATTGTTCATTAATAAGTAATCCATGTTGTTTGTTCGTCGTTCTTTGTTTATTGATCATTGATCCTTGTTCGTTGTTCATCGTTCATTGTTCATTGCTCATTGATCGTTGTTCATTCTTTATCATTCCTCGATCTTTAATATTAATAATTGTTCATTGTGCATCATTCATTATTTGTTGTTCCTTGTTCATTTTTCATCGTTCATTGTAAAATCATCATAGATCCTTGTTCATTATTCATCGTTCATTGTTCATTAATAATGAAGCCGTGTTCTTTGTTAATCATTCATTGTTCATTGATCATTGATCCTTGTTCATGGTTCATTGATCATTGAGCCTTGCTCTATCTTCATTGTTCATCATTTATTAGTGATTAATCCTTGTTTTTTGATTATCGTTCATGGTTCATTGGTCACTGATCCTTATTCAATGTTCTTCGTTCATTGTTCATTGATCATTCATCCTTGTTCAATCTTCATCGTTCATTTTTCATTAATAATTAATCATATTTCATTGTTCATTGTTCATTGATGATTATTTATTGTTCATCATTCATTTTTTATTGTTAATCGTTCATTCATCATTAATCCTTGTTTATTGTTCATCATTGTTTGTTACTTGATCATTGATCCTTGTTTAATATTAATCATTTATTGTTCATTTATCATTAATCCTTGTTCATTCTTCATCGTTCACTCTTCAATGATCTTTGATCCTTGTTCATTGTGCATCATTCATTGTTCATTATTGCTTGTTCATTCATCATCGTTCACTTTACAATTATCATTGATCCTTCTTCATTCTTCATCATTCATTGTTCATTAATAATTAATCCTTGGTCTTTGTTCATTGCTCATTGTTCATTTATCATTGATCCTTGTGCATTGTTCACTGATCATTCATCCATTTTCAATCTTCATCGTTCATTGTTCATTAAAATTTATTGATTGTTCTTTGTTCATCATTCATTGTTCATCGTTCATTGCTCATTATTCATTGTTCATTGTTAATATTTCATTGATAATCGTTCATTGTTTATTGTTTATTGTTTATTGTTCATCATTCATCGTTCATTGTTCCTTGTTCATTGTTCATTGTTCATTGATCATTGATCCTTCTTCATTCTTGATCGTTCGTTCCTTAATGATCATTGATCCTTGTTCATTCTTCATCATTCATTATTCGTTGACCATTGATCCTTGTTCATTCTTCATCATTCATTGTTCATTAATAAGTAATCCATGTTGTTTGTTCGTCGTTCTTTGTTTATTGATCATTGATCCTTGTTCGTTGTTCATCGTTCATTGTTCATTGCTCATTGATCGTTGTTCATTCTTTATCATTCCTCGATCTTTAATATTAATAATTGTTCATTGTGCATCATTCATTATTTGTTGTTCCTTGTTCATTTTTCATCGTTCATTGTAAAATCATCATAGATCCTTGTTCATTATTCATCGTTCATTGTTCATTAATAATGAAGCCGTGTTCTTTGTTAATCATTCATTGTTCATTGATCATTGATCCTTGTTCATGGTTCATTGATCATTGAGCCTTGCTCTATCTTCATTGTTCATCATTTATTAGTGATTAATCCTTGTTTTTTGATTATCGTTCATGGTTCATTGGTCACTGATCCTTATTCAATGTTCTTCGTTCATTGTTCATTGATCATTCATCCTTGTTCAATCTTCATCGTTCATTTTTCATTAATAATTAATCATATTTCATTGTTCATTGTTCATTGATGATTATTTATTGTTCATCATTCATTTTTTATTGTTAATCGTTCATTCATCATTAATCCTTGTTTATTGTTCATCATTGTTTGTTACTTGATCATTGATCCTTGTTTAATATTAATCATTTATTGTTCATTTATCATTAATCCTTGTTCATTCTTCATCGTTCACTCTTCAATGATCTTTGATCCTTGTTCATTGTGCATCATTCATTGTTCATTATTGCTTGTTCATTCATCATCGTTCACTTTACAATTATCATTGATCCTTCTTCATTCTTCATCATTCATTGTTCATTAATAATTAATCCTTGGTCTTTGTTCATTGCTCATTGTTCATTTATCATTGATCCTTGTGCATTGTTCACTGATCATTCATCCATTTTCAATCTTCATCGTTCATTGTTCATTAAAATTTATTGATTGTTCTTTGTTCATCATTCATTGTTCATCGTTCATTGCTCATTATTTATTGTTCATTGTTAATATTTCATTGATAATCGTTCATTGTTTATTGTTTATTGTTTATTGTTAATCATTCATCGTTCATTGTTCCTTGTTCATTGTTCCTTAATGATCATTGATCCTTGTTCATTCTTCATCATTCATTATTCATTGACCATTGATCCTTGTTCATTCTTCATCATTCATTGTTCATTAACATGTTGTTTGTTCGTCGTTCATTCTTTATTGATCATTGATCCTTGTTCGTTGTTCATCGTTCACAGTTCATTGATCATTAATAATTGTTCATTGTGCATCGTTCATTATTTGTTGTTCCTTGTTCATTCTTCATCGTTCATTGTAAAATCATCATAGATCCTTGTTCATTATTCATCGTTCATTGTTCATTAATAATTAAGCCTTGTTCTTTGATAATCGTTCATTATTCATTGGTCATTGATCCTTGTTCATGGTTTATTGATCATGTAGCCTTGCTCATTCTTCATTGTTCATCGTATATTAGTGATTAATCCTTGTTTTTTGATTATCGTTCATTGTTCATTGATCACTGATCCTTATTCAATGTTCATCGTTCATTGTTCATTGATCATTCATCCTTGTTGAATCTTCATCGTTCATTGTTCATTTATAATTAATCATTTTTCATTGTTCATCATTCATTGTTCATTGTTCATTGTTCATTGTTCATTGTTCATTATTTATTGTTCATCATTCATTTTTTATTGTTCATCGTTCATTCATCATTGATCCTTATTCATTTTTCATCATTGATTGTTCCTTGATCATTGATCCTTGTTTAATATTAATCATTTATTGTTTATTTATCACTAATCCTTGTTCATTCTTCATCGTTCACTCTTCAATGATCTTTGATCCTTGTTCATTCTTCATCGTTCATTCTTCATTGTTGCTTGTTCATTCATCATCGTTCATTCTACAATTATCATTGATCCTTCTTCATTCTTCATCATTCATTGTTCATTAATAATTAATCCTTGGTCTTTGTTCATTGTTCATTAATCATTTATCATTGATCCTTGTTCATTATTCATTGATCATTCATCCATTTTCAATCTTCATCGTTCATTGTTCATTAAAATTTATTGATTGTTCTTTGTTCATCATTCATTGTTCATCGTTCATTGCTCATTATTCATTGTTCATTGTAATAATTCATTGATAATCGTTCATTGTTTAATGTTTATTATTCATTGTTCATCATTCATCGTTCATTGTTTCTTGTTCATTGATCATTGATCCTTCTTCATTCTTGATCGTTCGTTACTTAATGATCATTGACCCTTGTTCATTCTTCATCATTCATTATTCGTTGACCATTGATCCTTGTTCATTCTTCATCATTCATTGTTCATTAATAATTAATCCATGTTGTTTGTTCGTCGTTTATTGTTTATTGATCATTGATCCTTGTTCGTTGTTCATCATTCATTGTTCATTGATCATTGATAGTTGTTCATTCTTTATCGTTCCTTGATCTTTAATATTAATAATTGTTCATTGTGCATCATTTATTATTTGTTGTTCCTTGTTCATTCTTCATCCTTCATTGTATAATCATCATAGATCCTTGTTCATTATTCATCGTTCATTGCTCATTAATAATTAAGCCTTGTTCTTTGATAATCGTTCATTGTTCATTGATCATTGATCCTTGTTCATGGTTCATTGATCATTGAGCCTTGCTCATTCTTTATTGTTCATCGTTTATTAGTGATTTATCCTTGGTTTTTTATTATCGTTCATTGTTCATTGATCACAGATCCTTATTCAATGTTCATCGTTCATTGTTCATTGATCATTCATCCTTGTTCAATCTTCATCGTTCATTGTTCATTAATAATTAATCATTTTTCATTGTTCATCATTCATTGTTCATTGTTCATTGTTCATTATTTATTGTTCATCATTCATTTTTTATTGTTCATCGTTCATTCATCATTGATCCTTGTTCATTGTTCATCATTGATTGTTCCTTGATCATTGATCCTTGTTTAATATTAATCATTCATTGTTTATTTATCACTAATCCTTGTTCATTCTTCATCGTTCACTCTTCAATGATCTTTGATCCTTGTTCATTCTTCATCGTTCATTCTTCATTGTTGCTTGTTCATTCATCATCGTTCATTCTACAAATATCATTGATCCTTCTTCATTCTTCATCATTCATTGTTCATTAATAATTAATCCTTGGTCTTTGTTCATTGTTCATTGTTCATTTATCATTAATCCTTGTTCATTGTTCATTGATCATTCATCCATTTTCAATCTTCATCATTCATTGTTCATTAAAATTTATTGATTGTTCTTTGTTCATCATTCATTGTTCATCGTTCATTGCTCATTATTCATTGTTCATTGTTAATAATTCATTGATAATCGTTCATTGTTTAATGTGTATTGTTCATTGTTCATCATTCATCGTTCATTGTTGCTTGTTCATTGTTCATTGTTCATTGATCATTGGTCCATCTTCATTCTTGATCGTTCGTTCCTTAATGATCATTGATCCTTGTTCATTCTTCATCATTCATTATTCGTTGACCATTGATCCTTGTTCATTCTTCATCATTCATTGTTCATTAATAATTAATTCATGTTGTTTGTTCGT
>NC_080052.1:12631689-12649189 GCF_026212465.1 Amaranthus tricolor
GGAAGGGGTTTAAGATTTACCTGAGGAGGCGTGGAACTCTCCTGTTTAACCGTCACAAAGGCCTCCAAAACAGTCTCCATCATTGGTTCCATATAGAAATCTGGTTCATCTAAAAGCTTTTTCAAACTTGCGGCTTCTGAGCACCTTTGAAACAGCCCAAAACCAGCGTAAACAATATAATAATATTGTCTACAAAGCACAGCGGAAGACTTATATAAGCCTGGGCTGAATCCGACCTGTGGCCCGATAGCCACAGCAACCAATATCAAAGCACTTTTTTTTAAAAAAAAACTTTACATAGCTGTAATACAATTAATTACAAACCAGTTATAGACTAAGTTAATACATTATAAAATATCTAAATTCTTTTAAAATTTTTACAACACATGATTTGTCAAAATATCATGATAAGTTAACTTTCAAAAAAAACGATGTCCTCGCTATCGCAACATCTTACACAAAATAAACAGCACATCCATCCACACTAAGGTTGGCAACCTGATAGTGGATCTATCCCCCATAAGAGATAGGTCCATAAAAAAAAAAAGGAAATAAAACTGTCAACAATTGAATTGTTGAGTAACCCACAAACTATTACATTTATAAACAAGTCCAAGTTCTTTTAAATGACCGTCTGATTTTGACATAAATACGGTTATGAACCTTTAGTTCATAACGAATTAAAATATGGCTATTACTTTATAAGTCAATGGCGAAACCATACGGCAAATGAGAAATATGATATCATTTGCGAAACAAACAAAACT
This sequence comes from Amaranthus tricolor, assembly GCF_026212465.1. Taxonomy (NCBI): domain Eukaryota; kingdom Viridiplantae; phylum Streptophyta; class Magnoliopsida; order Caryophyllales; family Amaranthaceae; genus Amaranthus; species Amaranthus tricolor. The sequence continues at coordinate 12,632,457 of NC_080052.1, forward strand.
TTATATACCAAACGTATTTATTCAAAACTCATATTAAATCAATAATTTAACAGCATTTTAAAACGTGGGAATATATGGACCGTCAGGAAGTAGGCTTGATCTAAATCCTGAGAACACGGGTGATCGTCATCACCGAAAATACGGTTATTGCAAAAACGAAACGGGATCGGGGGCTCGAGACCGATCCGAATAACCATTACCTATTATCAAGCTATAGGATTTCACAATAATCCGGATATAAATATCCGTTGCCAATTCCCAAAAACGGACATTTTTCCATGTCGAACATTTCAATATAAAACAAAACAATAATTCAATTGATTTTCTTTGAAATCAACAATATTTCAAGACTCGTATTTTATAAATTAGTAACATACAAAACATGCTTTTGTAATCTCATTAGATAAATACAATATTAACATATATTTTTTTTAAATCAAATATAAACATGATTAATTTTTATTAAAAATCACTTAATAATATTATTACGTAAACAAAGCAATCAAACCAATATTTTTCCATCATCATTTGAACATAAAAATACTGAAATTAGCTTAAAAGATATTAGATGTTTGTAGGTTACCTTAGATAATTACAATAATTGATGTTTGTAGGCTTGACGTTTGTAGGAATTAACTTATATTTTGGAAATAAATTTTTCTGATTTTTTTTTCCCTTTCTTTTTTTTTTTAACCCATGGCATGCATTTAAATAGGCCAAGATTAACCCACGGCATGCATGTAAATAGGCCAAGATTTTTGTTATTTTATTATTTTTCCTTATTCTTCATGGGCAAGAAAAATTAAAGTGATAAGGATAAGAACTTATATTAACATGCCATCTAAATAAATTAGGATAAGGCTAGATAGGAATTATGCCACCTAATTTAGTCTTTGCCGCCAACTTCCAGATTTTTAGATTTATTATTATTATTATTATTATTTTTTTTTTTAATTTTATTTTTATTTTATATATATTTTTATATTTAATCATAAATTAATATAGGAAATAAAAACATTAAGTCATTGTAAGAAATCTAGCTATTCATTAAAATATGAGATGTGTAGTACACCCATATTTTTCGTCGTATAATTTATTTGGTCCCTTCAATAATAAAACTAACCTAAAAATCGTAGTAAAATTTTACTGTTTAGAATGACAAATTCATTTTACTTATTAAAATAATAAATTTTTAACAAAGACGTTTTATAACTGTTTCATTCTCCCCTACTTAAGAAATTTCGTCCCCGAAATTTACATACTTTTAAAACAAATGTGGATATCGACTTCTCATTTCAGATTCTTTTTCCCATGTCGCTTCCTCTTCCCCGTGGTGAGTCCACAGGACTTTCACTAAGGGAATTGACTTATTTCTCAACTCTTTGACCCGCTGATCAAGAATCTTTAATGGTTTTTCCTCATAACTCAGAGTTTCATCAACTTGCAGTGGTTCGTAGCTTAGGATGTGCGAAGGATCATACACATACTTGCGCAGTTGAGAAACATGGAAGACATTATGTACCCCATCCAACTCTGGCGGCAATGCCAATTCATAAGCCACTTCTCCAATTCTTCGCAAGATTTCAAATGGCCCTATGAATTTTGGACTTAGTTTTCCTTTCACTCCAAACCGTTTCACGCCCTTCATTGGAGAAACTTTTAAGAAAACTTTATGACCGACTTCAAATTCTAGCTTTCTCCTGCGGTTGTCATTGTAGCTCTTCTGACGATCTTGAGCTCTCTTCATTAAACCTTGAATGATTTTTACCTGATCCATTGTTTCTTGAATCAAATCCGGTCCTGTAGGAATATTGGTGTCTAGGTATTCCCAACACAAAGGAGTTCTACACTTGCGCCCATACAAAGCTTCATATGGGGCCATCTTGATACTCGAATGAAAATTATTATTGTAGGAGAATTCCACCAATGCTAATCTTGATTCCCAATTAGTTCCGAACTCCAGCACACAAGATCGCAACAAATCTTCTAAGGTTTGAATAGTTCTTTCTGTTTGGCCATCAGTAGCCGGATGAAAAGCAGTACTCAAACTCAACTTTGTTCCGAAAGCTCCTTGTAATTCTTTCCAAAAATGAGATAAGAATTTAGAATCCCTATCGGAAATGATAGTTCTGGGCACCCCATGTAATTTGACTATCTCTCGAACATAGATTTCAGCTAATTGTTTTACCGACCAAGTTGTTTTTACAGCAATACACCGACTAGTCTTCGTCAATCGATCGACGATAACCTAAATGGAGTCATTACCCTTCCTTGACCTTGGCAAACCAACCACAAAATCCATTGAAATGGAATCCCACTTCCAATCAGGTATATCTAGTGGTTGCGTCAATCCAGCTTCTTTCTTGCTCTCTGACTTGATCTTTTGACATACCAGACATCGTGACACGAATGCAGCTACATCTTTCTTTAACCCTTTCCACCAAAACAACTTCCTGACTTCACTAACCATCTTATCGCGACCCGGATGTACTGAGTAAGAACTAGCATGAGCTTCGTGAAGAATTTCATTTCTCAATTCAGCATCCACGGGAACACATAGCCTTTTCTTAAACTTCAATCCTTGATTTTCATCATACTGAAATTCAGTGGTAGATCCCTCTCTAGCCCGCAACATCAACTCTACCAAGTATGGGTCTTCAAGCTGCTTCATCACAATTCTATCAAACAAAGTAGGTCTCATGGATATCGCATTGATTGTTCCCTGAACTTCTTCTTCCGAAGTCACCAATTCAATACCCATCTTCTGAACTTCTAACCATAACTCTCTCGGCAAACTTCTCATGAAATGTAATCCACCATAAGGTCTTCGACTTAAGGCATCTGCAACTTTATTCGCTTTACCAGGATGATAAAGGATCTCGGTTTCATAATCTTTAATAAATTCAAGCCACCGTCTCTGTCTCATATTCAGTTCCTTCTGAGTGAATATGTATTTCAGACTCTTATGATCTGTGAAAATCTTACACGGAGTCCCAAATAGATAATGGCGCCATAGTTTTAAAGCAAATACTACAGCAGCCAATTCTAAATCATGAACTGGGTAATTCCTCTCATGAATCTTCAATTGCCTACTTGCATAAGCTATTACCTTACCTTTCTGCATTAAAACACACCCTAAGCCTTCCTTGGAGGCATCACAGAAAATCTCAAACTCATTCTCGCTATCCGGTAGGGCTAACACTGGAGTGCTTGTCAACCGTTTCTTCAATTCCAATAATGCCGCCTCACATTCAAAAGTCCACTCGAACTTCTTGTCTTTACATACCAGTTGTGTGATTGGTCGGGCTATACTGGCAAAGTTTTCTACGAACTTTCTGTAATAACTTGCTAAACCCATGAAACTTCGAACTTCATGTACATTTTTAGGTGCAGGCCACTCTATGATAGCTTTCACCTTTTCTGGATCAACAGAAATTCCTTCTTTTGAGACTACATGACCCAAGAATGAGACCTGATCAAGCCAAAACTCACATTTGCTAAACTTCGCATAAAGTTTTTCTCTTCTAAGCATGTTCAGTATTATCCTTAAGTGCTCCTCATGCTCCTTTTTGCTTCTCGAGTAGATAAGGATGTCGTCTATAAAGACAACCACAAACTTATCGAGGTACTCCTTGAAACATCTTTGCATAAGGTCCATAAACGCCGCAGGTGCATTTGTTAATCCAAAAGGCATAACGACAAACTCATAGTGACCATACCGAGTTCTAAATGCAGTCTTCTGGATATCTGACTCAGCTATTCTCAATTGATGATACCCTGACCTAAGATCAATCTTGGAAAAGACCTCTGCACCTCTCAATTGATCAAAAAGATCATCAATGCGCGGTAAAGGATATCGGTTCTTTACTGTTACCTTATTCAATTCTCGATAATCAATGCACAGTCTCATCGTACCATCTTTCTTCTTGACGAACAAAACTGGTGCACCCCATGGAGACACGCTGGGTCTTATGTATCCTTTTTCCAAGAGCTCATCTAATTGCTTCTTTAGCTCGGCCATTTCCGCAGGAGCCATGCGATAAGGTACCTTAGAGATTGGTGTGACTCCAGACATCAAATCGATGTGAAAGTCGACCACTCTCTTAGGTGGTAAGCCACATAAATCCTCAGGAAAAACATCAGTGTACTCTGTAACGACAGGGATACTCTTCAAGTCCTGCTTTTCTCCTTCACTTTCTGCCAAAATATAACATAAATACCCAAGTTCCTCTGAATAACCCTCTATTGAACTGTTACAAAGTGAGAACAACCTCTGACTTGGTTTAAGCTCTCTACCTTTGAAAATTACACAACTTTCATCCACAGACTTCAAACTTACTATTCTTCTTCGACAATCAACCTTAGCACTATAGGCTTTTAACCAATCCATACCCAAAATGACATCATATTCACACAGCTCAAATTCTACTAGATCCGCGATTAAAATTTGGGGAGAAATCTCAATAGGGCAGTTTTTATAGAGTTTATTACAAGAAAATTGGGATCCATCAGAGATTCCGACTTTTAAATTTATGCTTACAAAACTAAGGGGAAATTTTACTTTTTGAAGAAATTTATGTGAAATAAAAGAATAATTGGCACCGGTATCGAATAAAACATAAGCTAATTGATTGCAAAGTTTAAGAACACCAGAAATGACATTACCTTGAGGTTCACGTTCATCAGGAAACTCGGATTGACTTCCCATAGCGTACATTCGACCTACCACCCTCTGATTGTTATTAAACTTTCCTCCTTTATTTCCAAGTGGAATTTTATTTGGATTACCTCCCTTAGGACAGTCCCTAGTAATGTGACCTGGTTGACCACAAGTAAAACACAACCTTTTACCCTGACAATCCTCTCCATAATGTTTTTGACTACACTTGGGACACACCCAGATTTCTTTCTTCTGTTGTCTGGTCAAGTCTCTACTCCAGGTTTGTTTAACACTGGATTTCTGGTATTGATATTTGGGGCCCTCGGTTTTCAATTTCTTAGATGGGTACACTACTTGTTTCCCCCTCTCTCGGCTCAACCTATCTTTCTTTTCCTGAACTCTCTCTTGTTCTAAAGCACTGTCAAATAAATCCTGGAAGTCCCGGTACTTCGTAACATACTTCTGCAAGTTCAGATTTAGCCCTTCAAAGAACCTCGAGGCTTTCATTCGATCATTTGCAACGAAATCAGGCGCAAACCTAGATAATTCCATGAATTTGGCTGAGTATTCTAAAACTGACATTTTCTCTTGTGATAGAGTGAGAAATTCACCCTCCTTTCTCCTTTGAAGGGAGGTAGGATAAAATCTAGTCCTTAATCTTACCAAAAACTCTTTCCAGGTTATCCTAATGTTGTACCCTTCAGCCTTCACGGTTTTCCACCACATACTTGCAGTGTCCTCAAGATAGAATGAACCAATCTTGACCATCAGATCCCCCTGACAGTTAACAACCTCTAGAACCTTCTCTATCTGGTCAATCCAGTTTTCCAGCTTAACCGGGTCAGATTCCCCATTGTAAAATGGTGGTCTATGCCCTCCAAGCCTTCTAAACAATTCACTTTCTTGGTCCAGTTCACTCTTACGATTCTGATCCTCCAGAATTTTGAGTAACCTTTCATTTGTTGCCTCCAACCTTCTATATTGAGAATCCATACTACAGCCTTCAACCTCAATAGATAATTGTCGACCACGGCCTCTAGGCATAGCGTTTATCTATTCACAGAAGGAAAGATAGAAATCACTTACGAACTCTACTCATAACATGATAGCGTAAACTTTACACTTTACTATTAATGGTTTAGTGTGCCTAGTCAAACTTACTTATACACATTATTCACTCCTTCTCGTTTTATATATATATATTATTTTTTTTTTTTTTTATACATGACATGTAAATAATCACACAATATTTCACATAAAATCAAGTAAATCCACCAATCAAGATTCAAACGAAAAATTCCCAAATTAACTTTAATATCCTTTAAAACTCCTTTCACCAAACTTCAAAGTTCCAAATTCATAATCCAGACTTAACTCTCGGCCTTCGGCCTGACTTTTACTAAAAGAGGATTCACAACATGTAAGGGAACTTCAAGATTTCCTTAGCCCATAAAAAAAACGCTACACATCACACATACAATACATAGTCACATTAATACCATCCGATTCTCAGAGGTTACACCCTAAGACACGACTACCGTGCTCTCTCGAATTTTCGAAATTCATTTATTTTATTTTCAAAAGTTTTGTACTCGAATATGAGGATTCGAGTACTCCATAAACAACCAGGCTCTGATACCAATTGAAACAGCCCAAAACCAGCGTAAACAATATAATAATATTGTCTACAAAGCACAGCGGAAGACTTATATAAGCCTGGGCTGAATCCGACCTGTGGCCCGATAGCCACAGCAACCAATATCAAAGCACTTTTTTTAAAAAAAAAACTTTACATAGCTGTAATACAATTAATTACAAACCAGTTATAGACTAAGTTAATACATTATAAAATATCTAAATTCTTTTAAAATTTTTACAACACATGATTTGTCAAAATATCATGATAAGTTAACTTTCAAAAAAAACGATGTCCTCGCTATCGCAACATCTTACACAAAATAAACAGCACATCCATCCACACTAAGGTTGGCAACCTGAAAGTGGATCTATCCCCCATAAGAGATAGGTCCATAAAAAAAAAAAGGAAATAAAACTGTCAACAATTGAATTGTTGAGTAACCCACAAACTATTACATTTATAAACAAGTCCAAGTTCTTTTAAATGACCGTCTGATTTTGACATAAATACGGTTATGAACCTTTAGTTCATAACGAATTAAAATATGGCTATTACTTTATAAGTCAATGGCGAAACCATACGGCAAATGAGAAATATGATATCATTTGCGAAACAAACAAAACTTTATATACCAAACGTATTTATTCAAAACTCATATTAAATCAATAATTTAACAGCATTTTAAAACGTGGGAATATATGGACCGTCAGGAAGTAGGCTTGATCTAAATCCTGAGAACACGGGTGATCGTCATCACCGAAAATACGGTTATTGCAAGAACGAAACGGGATCGGGGGCTCGAGACCGATCCGAATAACCATTACCTATTATCAAGCTATAGGATTTCACAATAATCCGGATATAAATATCCGTTGCCAATTCCCAAAAACGGACATTTTTCCATGTCGAACATTTCAATATAAAACAAAACAATAATTCAATTGATTTTCTTTGAAATCAACAATATTTCAAGACTCGTATTTTATAAATTAGTAACATACAAAACATGCTTTTGTAATCTCATTAGATAAATACAATATTAACATATATTTTTTTAAATCAAATATAAACATGATTAATTTTTATTAAAAATCACTTAATAATATTATTACGTAAACAAAGCAATCAAACCAATATTTTTCCATCATCATTTGAACATAAAAATACTGAAATTAGCTTAAAAGATATTAGATGTTTGTAGGTTACCTTAGATAATTACAATAATTGATGTTTGTAGGCTTGACGTTTGTAGGAATTAACTTATATTTTGGAAATAAATTTTTCTGATTTTTTTTTCCCTTTCTTTTTTTTTTTTAACCCATGGCATGCATTTAAATAGGCCAAGATTAACCCACGGCATGCATGTAAATAGGCCAAGATTTTTGTTATTTTATTATTTTTCCTTATTCTTCATGGGCAAGAAAAATTAAAGTGATAAGGATAAGAACTTATATTAACATGCCATCTAAATAAATTAGGATAAGGCTAGATAGGAATTATGCCACCTAATTTAGTCTTTGCCGCCAACTTCCAGATTTTTAGATTTATTATTATTATTATTATTATTATTTTTTTTTATTTTATTTTTATTTTATATATATTTTTATATTTAATCATAAATTAATATAGGAAATAAAAACATTAAGTCATTGTAAGAAATCTAGCTATTCATTAAAATATGAGATGTGTAATACACCCATATTTTTCGTCGTATAATTTATTTGGTCCCTTCAATAATAAAACTAACCTAAAAATCGTAGTAAAATTTTACTGTTTAGAATGACAAATTCATTTTACTTATTAAAATAATAAATTTTTAACAAAGATGTTTTATAACTGTTTCAACCTTCCATCCTCAACTCCTTCTAAAATTGATCTCAAAGGGTCATCATACTGTGGATGCATAATCTCAACCCTTGCTACTTCTACTTTGCACAGTGATTCATCAGCAGGTCCTTTCATTATTGATGGAAGATGAAACTCGACGTCCTCCCCCAGGATGTTCAATGTAAGCTTGCCATTGAATACATCAAAAACAGCCCGTGTGGTCTTCAAAAAATCTCTCCCAAGAATGATAGGTATGATATGATCTTCAACAATATCCATAATCACAAAATCACAAGGGACATAGAACTTCCCTATTTGAACTGGCAAATCTTCAACAATGCCAATTGGAAACCTTACTGATCTATCGGCTAGTTGCAAAGACATCCTTGTTGGCTTGATCTCTGCATTGATCTTCTTGCATAAAGACAGCGACATGATACTTACACTAGCTCCCAGGTCAGCAAGTGCTTTATTAACCAAGACTTCACCAAATTTGACTGGAATGGTGAAACTTCCGGGGTCAGCTTCCTTTTTTGGCACCTTGCACTCTAAGATAGCGCTGCATTCTCCTCTTAGTGTTTCTACACCTGTTTCTGGCAGCTTCCTTTTGTTAGATAATACCTCCTTCAAAAATTTTGCGTAAGAAGGCATCTCCTTGATAGCATCTATGAAGGGAATGTTTATTTCAAGCTTACTCAAAACATCTAAAAACTTCCCATATTTTTCTTCAAGCTTGCGACGCGCTAATCTTTGTGGGAAAGGAACAGGAGGTATATATACATCAGTGGTGGGCTCCTTTCTCTTCTCTGAGGCAGGTGCCGGTTGTTCCTCTTTTTCCCCTTCATCAGGTGCTTCTTCCTCCATTACCACCTCTTCTTCTTCATTCTTAACAACAACCATTGATGGAGGATTATATGTTGTGCCGCTTCTTAGTGTAACTGCATTTACATGCCCGGAGGGGTTTTTCTCGGTGTTGCTTGGCAGCTGTCCACTGGGTTTGGAGAGGTTGCTCAATTATTGCGCCATCTGTGCCATCAGATTATCAATGATTTTGTTGTGTGCTTGAATCTGTTGGATGGCACTAGAAGTATCAGCATTAATCTTGGACTGAGTGGCAATGAAGTTCTCCATCATGGACTCCAAATTTGATTTTTGCGGTGAGTTTTGTGGTGGGGGTTTTTGAAACCCTGGGGGTTGTTGGTTATATGTTGGTGGAGGTTGGTGATATAATGATGGTGGGTTCAATGATGCATTGGGATTTTTATATGAAAAGTTGGGATGATGCCTCCAACCTTCATTATAAGTGTTAGAGTATGGATTGAATGGTGGCTTCCCTTGGTTGTAAACTGCATTGACTTGTTGGCTTGATGATGATTCTGCTGCTGCACACTCTGATGGGGAATGACCTTGGATTCCACACACTTCACAAGCCTTTAGTGTGTTCCCTACACTCAATTGGTCCATCCTCATTGACAATGCGTGGACAGAGTTTTGAATAGCAAGTAATGCATCCACTTCATATTTTCCACCTTTCTTGGTATTCCTTTTATCTCTCCAATGGAAATTCGAGGACATTTCCTCGATTATCTGCTTGGCTACCTCGGGGGTTTTGGCCATCAATGTTCCTCCAGCTGCAGCATCTACTGAAATTTGTATCTCGTCCCTAAGACCATTGTAAAAATTCTGAATTAAGAGCCAGTCTGGGATTCCATGGTGCGGGCACTTCCTTTGTAGCCCTTTATATCTTTCCCAAGCCTCGTATAATGCTTCACCATCATCTTGACGGAATGAGGTGATATCATTACGTAGTTTAGCAGTTTTGGCTGGTGAAAAGAATCGAGCAAGGAAAGCCTTAGATAATGCCTCCCAAGTGCGATACTTGTTCGGACCTTCAGATCTTAACCAATCTCTTGCCTCCCCGCTGAGTGAGTAGGGGAAACAAATCAGCTTCATCTGTTCATCAGAAATCCCCTGATATTTCACGGTGCCACACTTATTCACGAACTCATCTAGGTGGTCGTTTGGATTCTCCACCTCAGTGCCGGCAAATTGATTCTGAGCAATAAATTGAAAGAAAGCTGGTTTGATCTCATAGTTTGCGGCTGTGATGGTTGGTTGAACAATACTCGACCCTAAACTCCCATCAGGCATGGCATATTCCCGAAGGGACTTTGGGTGTTCTACCGCCATATTTCGTTGTTTCCTTTTCCTTCTTCTTTTCCCAATTTCAGGATTTATAGGATCGAGATTTTCTTGTCTTTGAGACCTAGTATGTACACACTACACTCAAAAATCGGGGTCAAGTGCAAAGTGAAGAAAGAAAAAAATGAAAACAACTCAAAATGATAGAGAACAATGAACTAACTAATCAAGAAAAACAATTAACAAATTCACCACTCCCCGGCAACGGCGCCAAAAACTTGATCGGGACTTTACGTCCTTCAATAGTAATACCGCAAGTGCACGGCGTAGCGTAGTACGTCGGCAAGTACGGGTCGAATCCACAGGGAGTGGGGGTTAAGTTAATAGTTTCTCAATCGATTAGTGTGTTCGAAAACGTATATATGATGTTGGAGATAAAATGAAAACAAGCGATTAAAGAAAAGAAACTTAATGAAAACAAATCATAAAAGTAAATAAAGATACAATGAACTAAAAGCAAGGATAAAATGATCAATAAATTAAGAGGCATAGGCTAGGCTTTCTCACCAAAACAATGTTTACTAAATATTAACCTAAGGTCATGGATATTTTGTTATGGGGAAGAACGTATCATAAGTACTAATGTTCTCTCTCGAGCAACAAAAGCTTCCTAACCATGCTCAACTACCTATTCTCATGGAGCTAATACACAACTTAAGACATGAAGCACACATTCAACATTTCCAATCAAAGCATCTACCTATTCTCATGGAGACGCTTTAAATTATAAGAATAGATTATCGTTAAAAATCGACTCTCGCCCTCAATTCAACGACACTACAACATGATAGCAAAATCCATCTTAAACCATAAACAACATAACCAAACCAAGGGTAGAGAAAGCAATTCAAACTACATTCATGGTGATAATGCCTAGCCTAAGCCAAAATAAACTACTCACTCATATTCATATTGAAGTTGTAGAATGTAGCAAGTCAAAAATCATAGATGAATAAATTGAGCTAGAGAGTATCCTAAAGAGATGAAAGTAATATAAGTTGAAGAACTACAAGCATGAATATCATAACTAAAGCAAACAATCAAAGGGATTAAGTAACATGTATTGAAAACAATATAAGCAAGGATAGAAGTTACTCTTTTGAGCTCAATCTAAGGATGAACAAGATGAATTGATGATTCAAAGTAATACCTTCCAAAAGCTTCAATAGTAGTACATCAATGGTTGAAGAATCCCAAATTGCAAAACATTACAATAAAGGATAAAGTAAAGATTGTATTTGGAAAGTGAAAATACTAGATTGAATTAAAAGAGAAATTATGCTAACACTAATTCCTAATTAAAATGAAAGCAAGGCTATGAAGAATACATAAACTACTCAAGATGAAAGGTGAAAACTGAGATGAAAACACTGAGATGCAAGCTCCTTCTTCCTCTTCTCTATTTATAGGCTTCAAAAGCAAGTGGGGGGTGGTGGTTTCATGATTGCTCCACCACCCCTAGGTTATAGGAAGGGGGGTGCCACCCCTAGTGGATAGGGTAGGGTGGCTGGCAGTCTTGGCAGCAACTGTTAGAAGCAACAAATATAATTGGACCTCGAATGATGCTTTAAAAAGATCGCACATGTTGCTGCCGCCCATTTCGCTGGACTCGAGCGAATTCCGCTCGAGCAGTCGAGCCACCTTCAGGTTCAACATCAGAGACTTCGAGAATGGGACAGAATGTAAAAATCAACTCCGCTCGACCCGAGCCATTGTGCTCGACCAGTCGAGCAGATGTACTGTGCTCCTGAATTAAATCCTGCTGATGATCAGGAGCTTCTAGAAATGTGAATACACTTCGCTCGACCCGAGCCATCTTGCTCGACTTGTCGAGCGGATTTATTTTGGCTTGTTCTTGTGGCTTGGCTCATGATGTTTCGCTTCTTTGAATCCTCGGTGTTTAGGTGAGCAATTGTATGCAACTAGAGAGGCTAGTTTGTGCTCGGTGTATATGATTAGATCCTGAAATGAAATAAAATACCAAAGCAACAAAACAAGCGTAAAATCCAATAAACCAATGCAATAACATGTAGTTTACTCACACTAAAAAAGCCACTTATAGGGGTAAAAATAAAGATAAAATGTAGCTAACAGTAGGACTACGACATTTCCTGCCATAAAGAGCCTCGTAGGGAGCCATTTGGATGCTCGCATGATAGCTGTTGTTGTAAGAGAACTCTACGAAGCTTAAAGACTTCACCCACGAGCCTTAGAAATCCAGGGCACAAGCACGGAGCATGTCTTCCAAAGTCTTGATTGTTCTCTCCGTTTGCCCGTCAGTTGCAGCATGGAAAGCGGTACTCAACTTCAACTTAGTACCAAAAGCCTTTTGTAACGAGGACCAGAAATGAGATAAGAACCTGGGATCACGATCGGACAAAATTTCTCAAGGTACACCATGCAACCTTATGATTTCATTTGAATAAGCCTCCGCCATTTGTTCCATCGACCAAGTCTTCTTCATAGGAATAAATCTGGCAACCTTGGTCAAGCGATCAACTATTACCCACACTGCATTCAAGCCACCAACGGCATTAGGAAGCCCCATCACAAAATCCATGGAAACGGAGTCAAACTTCCATGCTGGAATAGGAAGGGGTTGTAACAAACCACCTGACCTTTGATGCTCAATCTTCACCTTCTGACACACCAAACACTTGGCAACAAATTCAGCAACCTCCTTTTTCATACAAGGCCACCAAAAGCTTAGCTTGAGGTCCTTATACATCTTCGAACCTCCAGGATGCACTGAATAAGGAGTGTTATGAGCTTCACTCATGATTTCGTTTTTCAAAATCGGATCATTAGGCACACACCATCGCCCTTTGAACTTTATACTCCCATCCTCTGCAATATCAAAACTCTCAGCTCGTCCTTGAGCCTTTGCAGCTCGAATCTTCCGAAGCTTAGGATCATTTTGTTGCTTCTCTCTTAACTCAGCATAAAGAGCAGGCTCAGAACTCATAGCGCTTAAGCGAGCTTTAACCCCACCCAATGATACCACTTCAATTTCCATCTTGCGGAATTCCTCACATAAGTCCTTGGAGAGAACCTTCATAAAATTCAGCAACGGTCCAGGCTTTTGACTCAGGGCATCAGCAACCCTATTAGCCTTTCCTTCCTTATACTCCAAGGTCAAATCATAATCCTTGATAAGCTCAAGCCAGCGCCTCTGACGCATATTCAATTCTTTCTGAGTGAAAATATACTTGAGGCTTTTATGATCAGTGTAAATTTTGCACGAAACACCATATAAATAGTGTCGCCAAATCTTTAATGAAAACACCACTACAGCCAATTCAAGATCATGCGTAGGGTAATTCTTCTCATGAACTTTTAATTGCCTTGAAGCATAGGCAATAACCTTACCCCGTTGCATCAACACACGCCCTAGTGCACTCTTCGAGGCATCACTGAACACCTCATACTCCTCTCCTTCTGTCGGCAAGACTAAGACAGGAGCAGATGTGAGCTTTTCTTTCAATAACTGAAAAGCCTTTTCGCACTCTTCGGACCATCTAAACTTGCAGTCTTTCTTCATCAATTTTGTCAGAGGTTGAGCAATAATAGAGAAGTTATGCACAAACCTTCGGTAATAGCCTGCAAGTCCTAGAAAACTCCGAACTTCAGTTACACTAGAGGGACTTGCCCAATCTAGAATAGCTTTAATTTTCGCTGCATCAACCTTCACACCTTCCTTGCTAATAACATGGCCTAGAAATGCCACTTTCTTAAGCCAGAATTCACATTTTGAGAACTTGGCAAACCATTTCTGCTTCCTGAGAATTTTTAACACCATTTCTAGATGTTTAACATGCTCTTCTTCATCCTTCGAGAATACCAAGATGTCGTCAATGAAGACAACTACACATTCATCCAACAAATCGTGAAAGGACCTATTCATCTGGTCCATAAACACAGCAGGGGCATTCGTAAGACCGAAGGGCATGACGACAAATTCATAATGCCCATATCTAGTCCGGAAAGCCGTCTTTTGAATATCATATTCCCTCACAGGGATCTGATGGTAACCAGACCTAAGGTCAATCTTAGAAAAGACACCCACGCCCTTTAATTGATCAAAAAGATCGTCAATTCTTGGCAAGGGATATCTATTTTTGATAGTTACCTTGTTCAGTTCACGGTTGTCAACACACAGCCGCATACTACCATCTTTCTTCTTCACAAATAGAACTGGAGCACCCCAAGGAGAAGCACTGGGCCTTATAAAACCCTTATCGATAAGCTCTTTCAACTGAGTCTTTAACTCTTGCATTTCTGAGGGTGCCATTCTATAGGGGGGTTTAGAAATAGGATCGGTACCTGGAATCAAATCAATCCCAAATTCTACATCTTTTTCGGGAGGGATTCCAGGTAATTCTTCGGGAAATACATCTGGATAGTCCCTGACAATGGGAATGTCTTCAAGCTTAACGCCTTCGGAGACTTCAGTCACTTTGCACAAGAAAACTTCATTCCCTTTCCTTTGTATTTTCATCATCTTCATAGCAGAGATGATCTTCACACCAGGTTTTTCCTTGGTGTTAGAATAAGAAACTCTCTCCCCTTTATGGTTTCTCAACACCACCTTCTCATCCCTACAATGGAATACAGCTCGGTATTCCTTCAACCAATCCATGCCGAATATCACATCGAATTCGTCCATGGGGAACTCTTTCAGATTTGCAGTCAATTCTACCTCGTTAATGATAACAGGAACGCTTCGAAAAGCGCGATGACAAGAAATTTTCTCCCCATTAGGAAGGGAGATCACAGATTTAACAGATATAGAAGAGTTCAACTTGGCTTTTTCAATAAAGGAAGAAGAGATGAAAGAAGCAGTAGCACCAGTATCAAATAAAACATAAGCAGGAATAGAGTTTACGAGAATAGTACCGGCAATGACATCAACATCCGATTCTTCCCCGGTTTCGGTTATATTATAAACCCTGTTGCGGAGAGGGGCATTACCACCAGTAATTGTCTTGCCTGCATCAGAATTCTTAGGGCAAGAGTACGAACGGTGACCCTCACCATTGCAATAGAAACACTTGACAGCTGAACCATCACAATTTTTGCCAGGGTGCCAATCTTTCTGGCACTTGAAACACTTCTTTGGTCTAGAATCAGAAGTACTCCCCTTCTTCGCAGGAATAAGCTTAGACTTCTTGGAGGGGTTTGCAGTATGAAATGAGGGAAGGGGCCTCTTGGCTGTGAGAGCACGTCTAGTAGCTTCTTCCTCTTGAACTGCAGCATAAGCACTAAGGGCAACTTCATAAGCCCTCTGGAAAGTAGTAGCACCTGAACACATCACTGGTACCCTAATCCGGGCGTCTAACCTCCTTACATACAACCTCACTTTCTCAGCTTCAGAAGGGATCAAAATAGCAGCAAAATGAGACAACTCTGTGAACTTGTCAGTATATGCTTGCACTGACATAGAACCCTGTTCCAGAGAGAGAAACTCTTCTCTTTTCAGCCACCTCAACTCGTCCGGATAGAATCTCTCCTTCAACTTCGTGGAGAACTGTTCCCACCCAAAGCCAGTGGTAGCAAGACATTCAGCTTTGACCATACCCCACTAGTTGTCAGCCTCTTTCTTCAGGTAATACGAGCCAATAGCTACCTTTTCAGCATCTAGGCAGCCGGTCGCTTCAAAGAGTTTTTCTATCTCACGCAACCAACCTTCGAGAACTACAGGATCGGCAGTACCCTCATAGGCTGGGGGACGGTGACAATCAAACCGATCAAAAACAGACTGGTTGTTAGCCGGACCAGTGGATCGATTTGCGAGCGCAATGATAGCATTCTCTAGAGCTCTCAAACGTTGGCGAGAAGACTCCTTCTCAGTAGAGGTTCTTGTTCTAGGAGGCATCCTACAAAAACAGAAATTTATATGTAGTCTTACATACTTCCTTGCTTTTCTAAAAGCAATCCCCATTTCTTACTACCCAAGTACCTCACTCTATGGTCAAGTCAATTGCTTAGATTCCAAGTAACTCACTCAAGTAAGCCTCGGAACCGTTCAGCTCTGATACCAACTGTAATGACCCGTCTTAATACAGGGTGTATTGGCGGAAACAATACACTAAGTTGGGTCACTAAATTTTCGAAAAAAATATATATATATATATAACTTCGAATAAACTAAATCAAAAAGTCATTACATAATAATCTAGGGAGTAAAACACTCCCATAAATAAAAAGATAAAACATCTAAACTTCAACTTAATATTCTAGGTAACCCTACACTCTCTCAGTCTTATTCCCCAGTTGCTCCGAGTGAATTCAATCATCACCTGCAACAACTAAAAAGCAAATTACCACTTAGTGGCCAGTAACTAGACTGTCCTTAACACCAAGGTTCAAATTTAAACAAAGAACTAACGCGAGGCTTAATTAAAA
>NC_080052.1:12654222-12661722 GCF_026212465.1 Amaranthus tricolor
TATATATATATAAATATATATAATATATATATATATATATATATATATATATATATATATATATATATATATATATATATATATATACTAATATATATGTATAATATATATATATATATGTAATATATAATAATATATATATATATGTATATATATATATATATATATATATATATATATATATATATATATACTATATATATATATATATATATATATATATATATATATATATATAATATATATTATATATATATACATATACATATGTATTATATATATATATATATATATATATATATATATATATATATATATATATATATATATATATACACATACATATATATATATATATATATATATATACTATATATATATAATACTATATATATATATATATATATATATATATATATATATATATATATATATATATAATATATATATATATATATACCACAATATATAATCTATCTACATATATATATAATATATATATATATATATATATATATTAATATATATCTATATATAGATATATATATAATATATATGTATATAATCTATATAATATATATATATATAATATATATATACTATATATAATATATATATCTGTATGTGTAATATATATATATATAATATATATATATATATATATATATATACTATATATATATATATATATATGTATATATATATATATATATATCTATATATATATATATATATATATATATATATATATATATATATATATATATGTATATATATATATATATCTATATATAATATATATATATATATTATATATATATATATATATATATATATATATATATATATATATATATATATATATATATATATATATATATATATATATATATATCAATCATATATACTATATATATATATATACATACTCACACTATCACTCTACACAATATACTCTCTCATCTACTACTCTACTACTCCTCACATGACACACACACACACACACTAACACTCTATCTCTACTCTCACACACTATCTATACTCACCTCACACACACACACACTCACACACACTCACTATCTATATATATATATATATACTATACTATATATATATACTACTACTACTATATATATATATATATACATATATATATAAATATATATATATCTATACATCATACTATATACTACTATATCCACTACATCACACTACTCATATCTCACTACTCTCTCACACACACACACCACACACAACTCTATACTATCTATATATATATCTATATATATATACTATACTCTCTACTCACAGCTACACTCTACTACATCGTTAATAGGAGGTTGAATAGTCTCTAGAGGGGGGGGGGGGGGGGGGGGGTGACCTAGAGAGTTTGGGCTCTTTAAACTTTGTCTGGCAGTTTGTCTCAAGAGTTTGAGGAGTCTGTCAAAACTTTCTTCAGCAACAGCTTTGAGCCAATTCGTAAACACTAATCGTATGTGCGGAAAATAAATTTAAAGAATAACACACGATATGTTAACGAGGTTCGGTTCTAACTAACCTACTCCCTGCCTATGGGTTCTCTTTCAACCCGTAGGATTTCAACGCCTTTTATTAATCCGACTTTAATACAAACAAGAAGATCTCACTATCTCCTCTCACCACGTTCTTCCCCTTGAAGAACCGTATTACAAGTCCCTTTAATAAAAGCAAAATCCCAAATCTCACAATAGAGATTCACAAGTTGAACACTTTGAAAAGTATTTTTGATTAGGCGTATTAAACTTAATCTAACTCTTTTTAAACTCTTAAGCCTATTACAAATGTAAGAGTTAGATGAACTAAGAATTAAGAATTACGAATTACAAATTACAACTCTTAGAGAATTTCTAAATCAAGAGAGAAAGTTGTAAGAAGTGGTGTGTCTTAGTTCTGGAATGAAGCCTCATATATATAGTGTTACGCCTCAACACATCTTCAAAAACAAGAAGGCTCCTTCCCGTTATTTTCTGTTGACCTGGTCATTCTGCGCCTGACTTCAAGATCTTGAGGTTATCTTCAATTTGACGTGTACTGACAGCTAAAATAATTTCGTCATTGTGTTTGTAATTGTCCAATGCTATGCTGCCACGTTAGTACTCATACAAGATATTGAATAATAAGCACAAACCAGATTTATCAACATTTAATTAATCATTTAAATTAATTTCTATTATTAGCATTAATTCAAATCGTCATTTTCTATTTTTAGTATAAATTCAAATATCATCCTATTAATAAAAAACTCTAGATCTTGCATAATTATCAAATATATCTGTGTACTATAATTAGTAAAACATGTGTACCTTGTACTATATTTAATCATCAAATTAATTTTAAGCACATATTTAAATTCAAGTTCAAATGTAAAACATTTAAACGTTAAACAAAAACGTGTAGTAAAATATTCAAACTTCATTTCAAATAATATCCAAGTTAATTTTAATGAACCTTGACCTATTAAAATATTTCAAATATAATTTCAAGGAACATTGACCTATTAAAATATTTCAAATATAATTACGAAACTAACCTGATTGTAAACGTAATTATCTTCAAGACTTTGAAACGTATTTCAAGACTTATAAAATAAACTTAAGTTCTTTAAGCATGTTGGACCTCTTGAGTTTTGATGATGACTACACTTTATTTAAACAAATATGTTTTTAGAGATTGTGTGCAGGTCGATATCCGGTCGTTCTTATGATCGTTGATAGTACCTATGACTTGGTTCATGGAAATGTACGTGTCAAAAGGATCTGAAAGATGTTAGAAGAAGTATATCGCTTGGGATGTAAAATGGAGACAACAGGTCTACTGTTCCTAAGTTGGATGTTCTAGCAAAACTGGAAATTGGAGACAGCGCACTGTTCCTGAACTTCAGTCAGCTTACGTCCACTGAAAATTCTGGTTATTATTTTAATTATTATTTTTAGTTAATGTATTAATTAAATTAATTTGTTGCATTTATTAATTATTATAATTAATTGGCAAAAAGTTTTCTAAAAATTACTTTACGTATGAGTCTCTAAATAAAGATCCTTTATTTTAGGATCTATATTTAGTAAATATTGGATTTGCTAAATATAGGAATAGCTGTTGTTGAAAAAGTCTTTGTTATTATTTTTAAGCGGTCTTTATCTTAGATAATAGGTTATCATGTCTATTTTTATTAAGTATAACCGTTTCTATAAATAGCAAAAACGTTCCAGCAGTTAGTACTGGAACAGGAACTGTTGCTGAAGAAACTGCTGTTTAAGGGAACAGAACCTATTGTTAGGGAACAGCGGTTATTGTTGTTTTAAACGTATGATTGATTTATTCAAGTCATTGTGGAAATAACCGTTTGGTAGTTTAATCCACATTATTCCCATGATCTTTTGCTAAGGAATAATGGATTGGAATATTCCTTTTTATTAGGGATTTTAGCTCTATAAATAGTGGACTCGGTTATTCTTCAAAACTCGCCTTAGTATGAGCCATTAAATCATACGTAATTTTGGGAGAATTTTTACAAGAAAATTTTGTTTTAAAAATGCCAATTAATTTATAATATTTTCTTGTGCAACTTATTGATTTTATTTTTAGAGAATTTTTATCCTTTTGTAAGTATTTTTGAGAGAATCTTTGTAACTAGACTTGGGTGAGTCTAGGAGGAGTTAGAAAGCTTCTAGTGAAGCTAGAGAAGAGGATAGCTTTGAGTGAAGCTATTGAGGAGTTTAGCTTTTAGTGAAGCTAAGTTTGTTGCTTTGAGTGAAGCAATTTGAGAGAGAAGAGTTAGCCT
This sequence comes from Amaranthus tricolor, assembly GCF_026212465.1. Lineage (NCBI taxonomy): Eukaryota > Viridiplantae > Streptophyta > Magnoliopsida > Caryophyllales > Amaranthaceae > Amaranthus > Amaranthus tricolor. The sequence goes on from NC_080052.1 coordinate 12,658,043, forward strand.
AGTTGATGCGCTTCGAGTGAAGTAAGATGTTTAATGTAATTGTAACGAGTTGCCTTAAACATAGTGGAGAATTTAGAAATCCCGAGGGGTCGTGGTTTTTCCTTCTATTTAGGCCTAGAAGGTTTCCACGTAAAAATCGTTTGTCTCTTTTAATTATTTCGCTCTAAGTTTAAGCTTTATTTATTTTATTCAATTCCGCAAAAACAGGGCAAAAACGCTTAAACTAGTAACAACAACAATTCACCCCCCCTCTTGTTGCTGTTCCCGTTCCTAATTGAGTCTACAATTGGTATCAGAGCCTTGTTCCCAGTAGATCAGGAAACCCTGAGGGCAGAATCCTGGTGTTCTCGAAAATGTCAATTATGAACGAGCGAATGGAAGAAGGGTATTCTACTCAAAGACCACCCATGTTTGATGAAAAATTCTATACTTACTGGAAGAATAGGATGGAGATTTTCATCAAAGCGGAAAATTATCAAGTTTGGAGAGTCATCGAAATTGGAGATTTTGAGGTAACCATTACTAACTCCAATCATGAAATTGCTCCCAAACCCAAACCGTATTTGAAAAAGAAGATTTTCAAAAGATAGAAATTATTGCCTTTGCCATAAAGCAGGTATGTTCTTCTAACTCATTTTCTGTCCATCCATCCAAATTGAGTAAAAATAAATTAATAGAGTTGCTAAAGGAGACAAAAATTAAACTTGAAAATGGTAATGATAAGTGTCTCCAATTGGAAAAGGAGCTCAAAGTAAGTAAAGACCATGTCTCCTATATAAACACCTTTAGATCCGATGTCCAAAACAGATTTTTCGGTTTGTTGGACCAAAACATAATTCTAAAGGAAAATATGGAGAGAATTAAAAAGGAAAATATTATTCTTAATATTGAGTTATCGCAATACAAATTGCTAGGCTTGAATAAGGAATTAAACGACGCATCTATTAAGAACCTGTGTACAGATTTTCAAAATCTGGACAGTAGCTTCGAATTCAACCGCTCCAACAGTGATAAAATAGAGCTTGAATTAAATTCAAGAGAAAAAGGGAAAATCAAAAGTGTTCCCAAATGGATTCAAGAAGCTAAAAGTAAAAATTCAAAACGCCTAGATCACTTTAAGAATAGCAAGAAGAAAAAGGTATACGTTGATCTCCCTAGTGACAGAATCTGTTCCTTCTGTGGAGAAACTGGCCATCTGAAGGACCAGTGCACCAAAAGGGAACAGTACACTGTCTCTAACAGAAACTATGTCGATAACGTTTGGACGAAGAAAAGAGATTCTTGTAAAATCGACAAGGAACCCAAGACAGCCTGGGTTCCTGTAACTAACCATTAATTTTTTTTTTCAGGTCCAAGTGAGGGGGAACATCTCATGGTATCTCGACAGTGGGTGTTTCAAGCACATGACGGGTGACAAATCTAAATTTCTCTCACTTGAAGCCTATGATGGGGGAACAGTAACCTTCGGTGACAATATGAAGGGTGAGATAATCGCCAAAGGAAAAGTTGGAAGGTCATGTTCCCATGCTATCGATAATGTGTTTTTAGTCGAGAATTTGAAACATAACTTACTTAGCATTTCTCAATTTTGCGATAAAGGTAACTCTGTGAACTTTACTTCTGAAAAGTGCATTATTTCTAGGAATGACACAGGAGACATCGTTCTTGAGGGAATCAAAAAAGGGAACACTTATGTTGTGGACCTGGACACTGTTCACAAAACCAGTCTAACGTGTTAAAGCGTTATAGAAGACGACCCACTTCTTTGGCATAAGCGTCTAGGTTATGCTAGTTATACATTAATTAATACATTAATATCAAAAGACCTAGTAAGAGGACTACCAACTATAAAATTCCTAAAGGATGAAATTTGTGATCCTTGTGCCAAAGGAAAACAAGTGAGGTCATCTTTTAAATCAAAAATATTGTGACCACCACTAAACCACTTGAATTATTACATATGGATCTATGTGGACCTATGAGAACACAAAGTCGTAGTAGCAAAAGATATGTGTTTGTTATTGTTGATGATTACAGTAGATTTACTTGGATTTTATTTTTAGTTAGTGAAGATGAAGCTTTTAATGAGTCTGTTTCTTTCGCTAACAAAATACAAAAATCTACCAATAATCAAATTATTCGCATAAGATCAGATCATGGTAGAGAATTCGAAAATTCAAGTTTCATGAATTATTGCAATAAGCATGGATTAAGTCATAATTTTTCGGCACCACGAACACCACAACAAAATGGTGTAGTAGAAAGAAATAATAGAACTTTAGAGGAAATGGCTAGAACCATGTTAATTGCTAGTGGTCTACCTAGAAATTTTTGTGCCGAAGCTGTTAATACTGCATGTTATATTTTGAATCGTGTATTAATAAGACTAATCACTTCAAAGACACCCTATGAACTACTTAAAGGTGTTAAACCAAATATTTCCTATTTTCGTGTGTTTAGATGCAAATGTTTTATTCATGTGAATGGAAAACGAAATATAGGGAAGTTTAATGAAAGAAGTGATGAAGCAGTATTTCTTAGCTACTCATCAAATAGTAAAACTTACAGAGTTTATAACAAAAGAACAATGAGCGTGGAAGAATCCGTTCACATAATTTTCGATGAAACTAACTTTTTGTGAAGTGAACATGATACAAATAATTTTAAGATAGATCTTGCAAATCTAGAGAATGATGAAGAAGAAATGAAAATGCAAGATCAAGGAACAGCAGGTGAACAGCTGATCCCAGAAGAGGCAGAAAGGAACGATCTTTATCTGGAACAGCCGGTACTTCAGAACCAACAGACTGTTCCCAATCCAGCTGTTCCCACAGAAGAGCAAGCTAATCCAGTAGCTGAACAGAATGACAATCAAGCTGATGAACCAGAACATACTACTGTTCCCACAAGAGAATTTGTGCCCAAACCTTGGAAATATCAAAGTTATCATCCTCTTGATTTGATTATAAGTGATTTGAATAAAGGAACACAAACTAGATCTCAAATGAGAAACTTTTGTGCACACTTTGCGTTCCTATCATCACTCGAGCCCAAGAATCATGAAGAAGCTCTAAAGGATTCCGAATGGATCGTGGCCATGCAAGACGAATTAAATGAATTTGAAAGAAATAAAGTATGGCACTTGGAACCCAAACCAAAACACAAAAAGGTAATTGATTTGAAATGGGTATTTCGGAATAAACTAGATGAGCATGGAATAATTGTAAGAAACAAAGCAAGGCTCGTGGTCAAAGGATACAATCAACAAGAAGGTATTGATTATACAGAGACATTTGCACCGGTAGCAAGGTTAGAGGCTATAAGAATCTTAATTTCTTTTGCTGCATTCATGAACTTTAAATTATATAAAATGTATGTGAAATGTGCTTTCTTAAATGGTTTTCTTGATGAAGAAGTTTTTGTTAAACAACCCCCAAGCTTTGAAAACACCTCTTGTCTTGATCATGTCTACAAGCTTGATAAAGCTCTTTATGGCTTGAAACAAGCTCCTAGGCAATGGTATGAAAGACTATCAAAGTTTTTGATTCAAAATGACTTTGTAAGAGGCAAAATTGACAAAACCTTATTCTTTAAGAATAGAGATTCGGATATTTTAGTTGTTCAAATATATGTTGATAATATTATTTTTGGAGCCACCAATGAACTGTTGTGTAAAGAAT
>NC_080052.1:12664222-12736722 GCF_026212465.1 Amaranthus tricolor
TGGAGTGTGGATGTAATATTCATGAGGTCTTGTATTCAAACTTTCCCCAAGATATATATGTGTAAGCTGATTGTTGAGGTGTTGGGTGCTTAATGGTTGACACGTAAATGCAATGTGTGCTCCACGTGGTACATGGCACATTCATTCAACCAATTTTTTTTTCCGACCAACCTGGTGGTCGGAAATGTGGTTGGAAAATTTTAAACCAAACTTTTTCTTGTCATTTTGGGATAGATTCTGAAATAGTGTTTTCCAACTAATTTTCAACTAATTATTAGTAGGAAATTAGTCGGAAATTTCCTACTATTTTTTGACTAACTTGGTTGTCGGAATATCTGACTAATTTTCCGACTAACTATGGTTAGTCAGAAATTCCGACTGTTTTCCTACTAAAATGGAATACCAACCATTCTGAACTGACTATATCAAAATTGTCGAAAATCAGTCGGTATAGCTCTATACCGACTGATTTCCAACGGTTTTGTACAGTCGAAAAATTGCTTTTTTTTTTTTATAGTGTGTTACAATCATCATTAATCATAATTTGGAAATAAGACACTGCATCATAGGGCTCATATCGTACTTATATGCTTATATAGCCTATAAGTTTTAGATGCTTATCTAAGTTTATCTGCTATTAGAATATATATCTATCGATCTATCTATACTAAAGCGATTAATTTCATTACCACATGTTGCGATTATATTAATTTACCTTAGAAAAAATCTTAAATGTAAAAAACAAATATTTAACAAATAAGAAAATCAATCATAAAGATAAAAAATCTAAAAAAGAATTTCCATGACTCTTCTCCTTGGTGGAATGATATGTTTTTGCATTTATTAGCTCTTTCAGATGATGTTTGGCCTAGAGGAGGTCATTTTCTTTACCTTTTCTAGACTCGAGGTTATTTTTAAGTACATGATATTAAATTACTTTCTTAAAACACATAAGTTCCTTATATTTGAAGAACCATACATGAAAACCTAAGAAAATGAACTCTAACGAGAGAGATAATCTAATTTATTAATTCTAGAAAATTTAAAATTAATAAAATAAAACAATATAATAAGTAAAAAACAATTTAAAAAGTAAGAGCATTTTTGTGAAATAAGAGCGAAGACCAAATGATATTTTCTTCGAGTAGTAGTTAAATATCCTCATACGTTGATGTAAATTAATTAATCTTTGTGTTTCGGTTATGAAACGAGGAAGTGGAAAACACTTGAAATACCGTAAGTGGAAGCGTTATCAGGAGTGGCGATTCGTGGAAGGAAGCAACCTGAATTCCTGCAACACAACGCGTTAGCCTTGTCCGGGGGTGATCTCCCGGAAAACCCCTCCGACGCTCAAGTTAGAACGGTAATGTAAGATTTATTGAATAGACGATTATAAACCGAATGCAGGAATTAAGATATCGGGGTTGATATTGCTGGTATTTTTGTAGGCTAATGAAATGGGGAATGAGTAAGGATATAAAGAGGGTTATTCTTAGATGATCCCTTCCTTTCTGATGTTGGCCTCTATTTATAGTGGTGAAGAAGGAAGTTATTTCTGAGAAGAGGTGGATTATCATGGGGGTAAGGGGAAGTTATTAGCCTTGGAAGAAGGAGAACCATGCAATGTGGGATGAATGGGAAGTTGGGTCAATCTGGAGGTTACTTTCCTGGGAGAACTTAGGGTATTTTGAGGGTCACTTGCTCATGGGCCAACTAAGGAGTTTGAAGAATTCAGAAAAAGCCCATTGACTAAAAGTCAAGGTCAATCCAAAAGGTCAAAGGTTATTAAGGTAATATGTCATTAATGATTTAAATAAAAAAATAAAGTAGATAAGGGATACCATAACATTTAGCCCCACGCACGAAGGATGATATGAAAAAGGGAACCCTAATGACTTGAAGTGTCTTTCTTTGTGCGGAAACGGTAAGCGTCATTTGGCAGATCTTTAGGCGGATCCCTAAAATTGGACTCGTAAGCTTCAAATTGACTATTCACATGCCAAATTCCAAGTTGTAACCAAAAAGTCATTGCGTTTTCAAAATAACCGCATGAGATGCTTCAAGAAAAATAAATAACGTCAGTCAAGCCGCGGCTTGAAGCATGCCGCGGAATATCTCTATCCATCTATATTATCAAGCAGTAGAAATATAGTTGCGGAGGTTGGATCCTGGTTCACGCTTCATTGATGCCGCGGAAGCCCTAAAACTTAGAATATTTTGGAACAGGATAGCCCCCAAGGGGGGGTCCGACTTCTCTACCGCACGGATGAAATCACCATAATTAATTTTCATTATTTTAATCTGAAGTCGCGGGACTTCAGGGACTTGGAATATTTTTGAACGATATCACCATCAAAGCGGATCCGACTTGTAGACCGCACGGACAGATGCTGGTTTTATTCTATCTTCTTTCTAACTGGCGTGTTATACGCCGTGGAATTTTGGGAAGGTATCATAACGCGGCATGAATGTGCTGACTCGCCAGACAATAAATCACGTGTTTTGAGGATGCGGTTCAGATTTATACTTAGATTTATTATTCTTCGCCGAGAGTCCGACTTATCAATGTTGCGGAAAGACAAAAAATCTTGGAACCATTTTCTTCGTTCTAACACGCCCCTTGTTCTTCCAGGATGCGGAAAGATCACATAAGTCCGTGTCTTTGATTATACGGAAAAATGGGAGAATTCTTCCACACTTAGAATTTTTACACCATAACTGGGGGCACCTGGGAGTCCGACTTATTGATCATACGGACATCCCTCACACTTGGAATAATTTCTGTTTCTTAGAGTGTGATTTAGGGTCCGACTTATCGACCCTACGGCTTCAGGAGAAAATTTAATAACTTAGAGAATTTGTTGACATTTTCTCCCTCCTTGGGGGTCCGACTTATCGACTCCCCAGTCATAATCAAGATCTGATACTTGGAAAAATTTTCAACATTTCCCCTTCATTGAGGATCCGACTAGTCGACTTCACGGACATAGATTAGAACACTTAGACAAATCTTCGACGCTTGCCACCTCATTGGGGGCCCGACTTATCGACTTCCCGGTTTTAGTTTGGGATTCCACTTTTCGTTCAAGAGATGTTTAGGTTCAATGTTGAGCATTTATTGCTGCAATAAATATGGTTATTGGAATTATTCCCTCTCACCTAACCATTAACTCCCTTATTTCTTCAAATCGCTAGAAAGAGAAAGTAGAGAGAAACGCTCTGACGACCTTCAACCCTTCTTAAAACTTCTCACAAATCTCTCGAAGATCTTCAAGGATTCTGACAAAACTTCATCAAACTTCTGACAAATCTTCAAAATTTCTTCAAGGTATTCAAATCTTTCTTCAAATTCTTGAATTTCTTCAAATTATTCTTCAAACTGATCTTCAAGTTCTTGAATGTTTAAAGTTTTGAATTAGTTTTATGTAATTAGTCATTATCCTTTACAAGTTTCGCCTACTATTTTATGACTATTGTTAATATGGATGTCGCGGCTACTCATGAGACAATAGCTAACTCCGACATTAACTCGGCTAACCCGACGAAAATTCATTTGGTAGAATGTAGACGCTTTAATAAAGAGGGGTTGCTAATGATTGATTCGGATGATAGTAGTTCGGTGAGAATCACCCCTCATTATGAATCAATAAAGGCCGGGGATGAATCATCGGTATCCCCTGTATACCCTCCGGAGATAATGAAAACTGCTCATTGGGAAGTAAGCGTTGCTTTCTTCCCCAATTACTTGCCGCGAATAAATCCTGACCTAGAAGGGTTATTGTATGTAGATATGGAAAACATCGAAGGATCATCCGAGTCCTCAGGAAGGGAGAGCGCAGCGTCGATTCCTCCTCCATTATACATCCCAAGCGGCGGTCCCCTTAACTACTTCATAGATTCATAAACCAAGAGAGACTTGGACAAGCGTCGGGAAGCCATCTCTCAAAAATGGGGTTTGAAAGATGATATCAACATTATTACCCCGGGGAATTATGACAAAGTTAGGTTTCCTCCCCCACACTGTATAGCAGTATACTTTCCTTCTTTCGAATTAGGACTTAGGTTTCCTCTTCATCCATTTTTTAGGGAAATATTAGATTTTTTGAATGTTTCAGTGCTCGAATTATACCCTAACGCATGGGGTTGTATGGTGGCGTTTTTGATCTTGTGTAAAGTTTTGGCCGTGCCACCAACACTTACCGCCTTTAGGCATATATTTAGAGCCCGCCTATGCAATCCTCAATCATACGGCTGTGGCTGGATAACATTCACACATCATCGTGGGCTGAAGATAGTCCACAACCTCCCTGACAATCAGAAGGGATATAGGACAAAGTTCGCCTATTTATACAATTCAGGGGGTTGGAATATTAAGATCTCCTTCGACATCAAACCCAACCTTTCGGGTTTTAATAACGGGATCCCGCAATGTTCTTTTAATGATGCGGTGATCATAGAGTATGCAAAGATGGACGTTCAATTGGGGAGGAAAACCATGAATGTCCAACTCAACTGGATACCGGGTCGTCCTGAGTTGGTGTAACACCCCGATATTTTTCCGATTTTTTTTCCTCGATATATTTAATAATTTACTAGTAATATTATATATATATATATATATATATATATATATATATATATATATATATATATATATATATATATATATATATATATATATATATATATATATATATATATATATATATATATATATATATATATATATATATATATATATATATATATATATATATATATATATATATATATATATATATATATATATATATATATATATATATATATATATATATATATATATATATATATATATATATATATATAGTTTATTTATTATTAGGCTTGGTCATGAGATTTGCAATCCTTTTTGGCAATTAGAATTATTTGGGCCCAAACTTTTCTTTAACCCATCTTTTATTTTCAAAAAAAAAAAGAAAATAGGAGGGACTCTTGGTGGAGCTTGTAACTCCCTTAGGGTAATGAAGGATCAAGACATTAATCCCATATAATTAACCCTTCTTAATTCCTTAATCATTTTCATTTTGACATCCTTTCATTTCTAAAGTTTCCAAGGACAAAAAAAAAAAAAAACACATCCTTTCAAAATTCCTCCTAACTCCATTACACTTGATCATTAGTTGTTTTCCTTTACAATTGTAAGTGTAATTCTTAATCTATGTTGATTCTTAAGTTTTAATTTAAAATTCTATGATTATTATATGTTTTATCTTATAATTCATGTTTAATTTAAGAATTTAAAATTTTATGTATGATTTTGGGATGTATTTTTCTATCTAAATTGATGAAGAATGTTTCTTTTTAGAGTTTTTAGATATGCATATATGTGAAGAATAGGAATTGTTTGTGTGATGGGTGATTTTGAAATTTATATATAAAAATGAATGTTCATGTAAAAAAAAATGTGTGTGGTTAAATAAATTATTGTTGAACAATGAATTTAATCTCAAAGATGGTTCATAAGAATTATATAAATTTGGTCATTGATATTTAATAGGCAATGTACCATTTGGAATTCATTTGTTGATGAAATTTTGGTGAATCCCGTAGGGTTAGAAAAATGTTAAAAAAATCTGTTTTTGGGACACTTTTTGGCTTAAAAATAGGTTAAAAATACTTAGAGTACATTATGAATTATGAAAATTGGTACCCGGGGGTTTTGACGCCTTCCGGACGCAACGGTGAAGTCGGATTTTCAGTTTGACAGTTTTAAATTGCGTTTCTGGACAGATTATGTATGCTGTCCTGTTTTGTGCGTTTACCATGTTATAGTATGTGATGAATGTTCATGATGTGTGTGGTATTCTAGGTGTGGTTGTAATTGTATGTGTGTGTTATGGTTGATTTGAGGAGAGTGTGTATGTGTGCTTATTTCCCGAATACGATTGAACCTTGTAGGAAGTTGATTCGTGACAGGGAATTGAATAGGACGCTTGAGAGTTGGTTATCTTGCTTAAGGTATGTACACGCAGCGAAGTTCGCATTTAGTCCGATGTATCATATAATAATGGTAAACAAAAGTAAAGTATGGATATATAGTATGAATATTGTTATCTTTCCGAATAAATAATTTTGATACATTGTTTTGATAAGCAGAGGTAGTATGACCTCACTAACCTTAATGTGGACGTAGTATGACGTCAATTGGTGGAAAAGAATTACTCGCGGTATATGGGGGCATTATGAGCCACTGCGGGGGTATGCATACTTAACCATAGGCACCGAAGTAAGGCGAGTGTCTATGGTAGAGACTTGCTTAGGGGTTAGCTTCCCCTAATGTAATGTCTCACTTATGGAGATTGGAGTTGTACCGGCAGTATGGCTGGATAGTACAGCAGTATGGCTGACAAACCTTTACATGAAATTGATTATTCTTAGTTAGCGTGATCGAAGCGTATTTTCTGAAATCGACAGCTATTAAATCTTTCTCTTGTTGTATTTAATGAATTGGTATGCGACGTTTGCTGACGTGTACTTTTTGTCTTAATGGCCCTGTGATGATGTTGTTTCCTTTCTGGGCAATGACTAGCAGTAAGTTAAGTTGCAGGTCTCGGGAGTGAGGATTGTCCCTTGGAGAAATAAATCGTTAAGGATATAGAAGTCTTGATAAGAACTTCTAATAAAGTTTAAAAAAAATATTTGGTTTTATGAGGCGATTTCGTTCTCAAGTTGTAATAAGTAGATTTAATTTTTTCGTTCTTGTCCGCTGCTAAGAATTTCTTATATCTAGTAGTTTATAATAACACTAATAGAACTCGATCCGCAAGCTTTCCTTGATTTCAAATCCGTTTTATAACTGCCTTCTAACATCCTGGTTTGACTCGGACTATATTTACCTTTCTTTAAAAAGGTCGTCTTCTCTTTTCAAACGATCCAAGTTATTCCGAGATGTTACAGTTGGAGAATGAGAACCTCCTCTCAGCATTCGGGATCAGCCTGGCTATCAATCGGAGTAAGAGTCGTCGGATTTCTTCCTTCCCTTTTTTATGGTATGTTTACTTGTTTCTAACTATTGATTTTTTAAAGATGGCCAAGGAAAACTTAAGGGCAAAAAATCCAGAACTCATGAAGAAATTAAGTGTAATGCGATTTGCTCAGGGGGCTATCCAACGGCCCGCGGAAAAACCTCTACCTCTTCCTCCAAAAGTATAAATTCATATAGTTTTCGAACTATGAGGGATTTCTTCGATTTCTTCTAATTTTTTCTCTCATAGGACTCGATAACGGTAGAGAAAGGGCTGGACGAGGTGCCCTACGAAGAGGAGGCTCTCCGGCTCCTCGAGGAGAGGAGAAGAGTCCATATTCCCGATGACTCTCAGAGGGTAATCCCTTCTAAGAAGAGGCGATCGAAGAAAGAGAGGAAGAGAAAGAGAGTCTCTTTCTCCCACGAGAAGAGTGCCTCAAGAAGGCCTCGGCGGGAACAATAATGACGGCCGTACCTCTGCAAATGAGGTCGGTGGAGGAGGAGGTGGCTTCTCCTCAGGCTGAGGCGTCCCCGGTTCTGAGCCGGGGCAAAGAGAAGGTGGAGGAGTCAGCTGCGGCCCCTGAGGCGAAGGTGGAGGAGGTGTACCGTCGTCGGGAGGTTCTACCTTTCCGACACGACACCCCTTTCACTGATTTGGGGCATAAGAGTATGATAACCCGATTCAACAGGGCGACATCCCACTTAATCAGCAAAGTGGATGTTGACCTTTTGGAGTCCCTATCCCCTACCAATAGAGTGCGTCAACTCCAAGTTTCCGCGGCTGAGGTAACGTCCTTCTACTTTTATCTTTTTAAGTTAGCCATGCTTGGATTTTAACTTGTTCTTTTTGCAGGCTTTTCTGAGGTTGTCCTTTGAGCTTAACCTCAGCCGCCAAAGTGCCGCGGATAGGGAGACGCTGGCCGTCCTGTCCTCCCACTGCAATGAGCAGGACGAGGAGCTCCAGAAGCTCCGAGAAGAACTGCCGGGCTTAAAAGATAAACTGGCTAAATGCTCTTAGCTGAAAGATCGTTTAGTCAGAACTGAACAGTGGCGGGAGAGGGCGAGAAAGCAGCTGGAGGAGAGCGTTGGGAGTTTGTACGTAGCTTCTAACAAGTCGGTAACCCTCGGCCATGAAGTCGGTCACCTGATGGACGTTCATGCTAAACTGGTTCATCAAAACCAGTGTCTTATGCAACAGGTGTCGGCTGATTTGGCCAAGTTCAAGACTTTGCTATCCGCGGCTAAGGTGTACAAAGTTAGCTTGGAAAGACGAGCCCGAATAGCTAGGGATTGGCTGACTTCGGATGAGCCGGAGGCGTCAAGTTTCTTGGGAGATCTGACGGCAGAGATGGTGGGTGCCGGTTCCGCAATTAGTGAAGAGAAGTACCGTTTGGCTGCCGCGGAGTTAGGCGTTGACATCGATTCTCTCCAACAAAAGGCAAATCAAAAGGGAGACGAAGCTCTGGCTAACCTAGCTCCGATTTTGGAGCGGGAGTCGGCGGTACTGGTGGACCCCAATTGGGATGTGGAAGAGGCGAGGGCCTGGTCGGAGAGAGTTGATATTGCGGCTGAAAAGGAGGCTCTATGCCTTAATCTAGATAAATTAACTCTCTCTCCTCCTTCGACCTCGGGCACCCCCGAGAACTTGGCGCTTTCCCAGCTGGAGAGTTTATGCTTAGATTTGTCAAATCTGCTCATTGACGATGGAAGAAACCTCCAGGGCTTGTCCAAGGAGCTGTTCGAGATTGAAGTGGAGCCGTTCAACATTAAAGATTTTGTAAGCTTCACTCCAAGTCTTGAAGAGGGGACGGCCGAATCTCCTCAGCTGCCGGCCCGAGATCCAGAAGTGGACGTTGATGCCTTCCTAGATGATGTTTAATTTTGTTTTGAAGTTGTAATCTAAACTTGACATTTTTGACCAGATTTTGTAATTCGAATTTGAATTATATGTATATATTTTTGAATGACACTTCTAAGATTGTTTGCTATGAACGTTTGGAGTATTCCTTATTCTAACTCTCAGGCCGCGGCTTTTCTCACCCAAAAATCGGGGAGTGATACGGTCGAAAATTACTAAAAACAATTTCGATCTTGGGACCCCATTCTAATGGTACGACTTGTCGATGTCACTGCCAGGCGAAATAGAAATTTTACTTAGAATAATTTTGATCTTGGGACCCTATTCTAGGGGTCCGACTTATTGATGTCACTGATACTTACTTGATTTAATAAAGAACATTGAATTTAACTTGAATAAACTTTGATTTTTGGACCCCAGTCTAGGGGTCCGACTTATCGATGTTACTGATGGGCGAGATTTTTACTTAAAATAATTTTGATATTTGACCCCTCTCTTTGGGTCCGACTTGTGGATGTCACTAATTCGTGGTGACTTAGAATAAATTTGAATATGGGACCCCTCTCAAGGGGTCCGACTTGTAGACATTACTGAATTTAATAAGATTTGCAATATTACTAGAGGAAGTAGAATATAACTGAATACTTGAAAATGTTGGAGCTGGATAATTCTGAAAATTGAAACCTCTGATATATTGAAAAATGTAATGACAACGCGAATACGCCGCGGGATGAAACTACTGATTGTGATGAAATTAATGATCATTGACTGGCTTCTTGCAAGTCTTATTAAATGAAGTACTTCTTCAAGTGATCTCCAATCCATGGGCGAGGTAGTTTCTTCCCTTTCATGTCTTCCAGTTCGAATGTCCCGGGTTTGATGACGCGGATAATTTTGAACGGGCCATCCCAATTGCCCCGTAGTTTTCCTTTATCTACGATTTTCCCCGTGGCCTCAACTTTGCGTAGGACGAAGTCGCCAACTTGAATGCGTTTAGTTTTGACGAGTCGGTTGAAGCTGCGAATCATCTTCTGTTTTTGGGCCATGGACCTTAACAATGCATTCCCCCGTGTTTCTGGAAGGAGATCTAAGTTTGCCGTTTTTCCTTGTTCATTCTCGTTGTGTGAGTAGTAGGTAACCCTTGTGGAGGGTATGCCTATCTCTACTGGAAGCACGGCTTTGGACCCGTATACCAAGGAAAATGGGGTATGCCCTGTTGCCTCTTTGACGATTGTTCGGCTTGCCCATAGGATGCCAGGTAGTTCTTCATCCCAAGTACCTTTAACCCCTTCTATTTTCTTTTTGATGCCATTCAAAATCTCCTTATTTGCTGATTCAACTTGGCCATTGGTTTGCGGTCGAGATACTAAACTGAATCGGATTTGAATGTCGAACCTATCGCAGTATTCTATTGTGTTCTTACTGACAAATTGTCTCCCGTTGTCGGTAATGAGCACACGGGGAATACCGTATCTCGTGATGATATTTCGCCATATGAATTGACAGACTTGTTTGTATGTGATTGAGCTAAGCGCCTCTGCTTCTACGTACTTGGTAAAATAATCTATAGCCACAATAATGAATTTGCGTTGCCCCTTTTCCGGTGGGAAAGGGCCAAGGAGATCCATACCCCACTTATCGAAAGGCAGGACGGCTTGCATGGCTGACAAGTAGTTAGACGGCTTCCTTCCTATCTTTGAGTGGTATTGGCATTCGAGACATCGTTTGACAAGTGCTTCCGCGTCATTCCTGAGCGAGGGCCAATAATATCTGCTTCTGAGGACTTTGCCAATGATAGTTTGTACTCCCTGATGTATGCCGCATCCGCCTTCGTGTATTTAGCGAACGATGTAGTTTCCTTCTTCAAGAGAAACACATTTTAAAAGGGGATGGGTATATGATTTTTTATAGAGTGTGCCTTCGTGGAGCTTGAACCATCTGGCGTTCTTTTGAAGCACTTTTACCTGATTCTCATCTTGGGGGAGCGTTTGATTTTGCAAATATTTGATGTATGGCTCCATCCACATTTCCGATCTATCAAGGGTGTTAACGATAAAGTTGATACTGGGGTTGGGAAATACTTCCCAGATAATTTCGCGAGCCGCGGTTGTTTCGGCTGAGCTAGCGAGCTTTGCCAGGGAATCGGCCTGTGCGTTTTGAGATCTTGGGATGTGGATCAATGTGAATTTGTCGAATTTCTTGACAAATTCTCTTACTTGTTGTAAGTACATCTTCATGCTTTCATCTTTCGCTTCGAATTTCCCATTCACTTGTCCGACTATTAGCTAGGAGTCAGAGAAAGTGGATAATACTTTGGCCCCTGCCTCATAGCAGATTTTGAGCCCCATGAGTAATGCCTCGTATTCTGCCTCATTATTAGAGGCTGCGAACTCAAACCTAACCGCTCTTTCCATACGGACCCCGACGGAAGATACAATCAGAAGCATGGCCCCACTTGCCGATTGCGTTGAGCATCCATCTACATACAACCTCCATTTTTGATTGGGTTCAGTATAATGAGGAATGGTGCTCTCGGCAATGATGTCGGCCAAGGCTTGGGCTTTGATTGCTGTTCGCGGTTCATATTCAATGCCGAAATCTGCAAGTTGATTAACCCAATCAGTGACGCGGCTTGATTTGTTTTTTCCTTCCAGAATCTTCTTCAAAGGTTGGCTGCTCCTGATGATGATCTGGTGGGATTGGAAGTACGGTTTTAATTTCCTGCTCGCCATCATGATTGCAAATAAGACCTTCTCTATTTCGCTGTAGTTCCCCTCGGATCCTTCGAAAGGCGTGGCTTACATAATATATGGGGAATTGCTTCTTTTCTCTTTCGGCTATTATTACTAATGATATGGAGTATTCGGAGACCGAGACATATAAGACCAGCTTTTCCCTGTTGAATGGCGAAACTAGTTTTGGCAAAGAGGACAAGTGCTCTTTTAACTGCTGGAAGGATTCTTCGGCTTCTCTCGTCCATTCGAACTTGCTTTACTTGAGGGTTTTGAAGAAGGGCGAACATCTGTCTGCGGACTTTGATAGAAATCTCCCCAAGGTAGCTATGCATCCCGTTAGCTTTTGGACTTCTTTTACGGATCTAGGGGACTTCATGTTCTGGATTGCCTGTATCTTGTCGGGGTTTGCTTCTATTCCTCTTTCGTCAACAAGGAAGCCAAGGCACTTCCCTATGGTGACTCCAAACATGCACTTTTCAAGATTGAGTCTCATTTGGTGTTTTCGGAGGGTATTGAACGTCTCGCGTAAGTCCGCGGCATGCTGACACGCCTGCTTGCTCTTCGTGATCATATCGTCCATGTATACCTCCAAGTTTCAGCCTATTTGAGATTGGAAGACCTTATTGACCATTCTCTGATAAGTAGCTCCAGCATTCTTTAGCCCGAAGGGCATGACTTTGTAGCAGTATACCCCATCTTTTGTGATGAATGTCGTATGTGGCTGGTCTTCTGTGGCCAAGGGAATCTGATGGTAGCCAGCATTAGCATCCATGAAACTCAGTAGAGCGTGGCCTGCTGTAGAATTTAACAAACGATCTATCTTTGTGAGAGGATAATCGTCCTTGGGGCATGCTTTGTTCAGATCCGTGAAGTCAACACACATCCTCCATTTGCCATTTGATTTTTTCACGAGGACGACGTTGGAGAGCCAATCGGAATATTTGCATTCTCTGAGGAATCCGGCTCCCAGCAATTTCTCCACTTCTTCTCGGGCGGCCTCTATCCGCTCTCTTCCTTGATGTCGCAGCTTTTGCTACACGGGTTTGTAGCCCGGTTTTATATCAAGTTTATGGCACATGAAACTTGTAGGAAAGCCAGACATTTCTTCCGTGGAAAAAGCAAAGACGTCGCGAAACTCAGTAAGGGTGGCGATGATATCTTGTTTGACCAGGCCAGGAAGATCTTTCCCTATCTTGATGCGTTTTCCTTCGAACATGTCTACCTCCTCGTATCGTTCTATAGGGTGAGGCCTTTCGTGCGTGTTAGGCCACCGTGAATCGTATAGGCACAGTTCTGCTTTCATTTCTTTTCCCTACCCGCACGGGGAGAATGATCGTGCCTAGTGGAATGACCTGACTTCCCCCAAACCCGATCAAGGGTTTATTAAGGGGTTGTAAGTGCTTTTCTTCAAACTTCATTTTTCTCAGGCATTCCATCGTTATAAGATCATCCGTGCTTCCGGTGTCTACCACTACCCTCTTGACTTTCATTTGTCCAATTTTGAGGGTGACCACCAGAGGGTCAGTATGTGGTTATTGCAGCGTTTGGGAGGTCGTGGCATCGAACCTCATGGTCGGTCCGCTTAATGTTGCTTTTAGAGGTCCTTTTAACAGGGTGTGGACGCTATCTATCGCGGCGCGGATTGTAGGATATTCTTCAGTGTATCCTGCAAAAATCATGTTGATAGTTCCTTGTGTGTTGGAACTTTTGCGCCTGGCCTCATCCCTCTTAGGGGATTTGCGTCTTTGATTCCACGGCCTCCTTTCTGTTTCCCTTCTAGCGTCGTAGTCCTTCCGGTTGATGAACCTAGACAATTTCCCCTTATCGGCCAGTTGATGTAGGATACGTTTGAGTTCGGGCCATTGGGCCAAAGTGTGGTCGTGTTCTTTGTGGTAATCACACCACAGATTGTAGTTACGTCGATCAGAGGGGGTGGTAGTAGGAGGTGGAGTTGGCAATTGATCCCGGATGGCGAAGAATATGTCCTTCCTGTTCCGGTTGAACAGCGGATCGTTGCCTCCATCTCATAAATTCCGCGTCCTGGGCTCCCCTTCAGCGACATATACGTGTCTGGATCGTGGAGGCCCCATATCTGACGAAGGTTCTGGACGACGCAGCAAGTAGTTTCTATCCCTCCTTGATGAATGTTCCTCCATGTTCCTTGAGGGATGATTGGATATTGAATCTTTCTTTTCCGACCTTCGTTTCTTGGGGTCGTGTGCTTGACATATCTCGGAGGTCGTGACATAGCTTTGACATTGCTTCATGGCCTCCGCATATGTCTTCACTTGACTTTCGACCAACTGGAACTTCAGCCTTTGAGCCTTCATTCCGTTGATCAGGGCGTTTAATGCGACTGATTCTTCTAAATCAGTCACTTCTAGCACCGCCTCGTGGAACTTCTTTAAATATGACAATATGGACTCTCCTTCCAATTGTGTGATGCTGAGCAAATGGAAGTTTGATTTTTCCTGTCTTCTTGATGCTACAAAATGACCCAGGAACTTGCCTTCCAGTTGGGCAAAGTTGTGGATACTTCCACCTGGGAGGGAGGTGTACCACGTCAGAGCTACTCCCGTAAGAGTAGTTGGGAAGTTGTAACATCTTAGAATAACTCGGGTCGTACGGAAAGAGAAGATGACCTTTTAAAAACGAGGCAACTATAATCCGAGTCAAACCGGGATGTTAGAAACAGTTTAAAACGGTTTTCAAGTTAAGGAAAACGTGCGGATCGAGTTCTATTAGCGTTATTAAGAACTACTAGATAATAAGAAATTCTTAGCAGCGGATAAGAACGAAAAGTTAAATCTACTTATTACAACTTGAGAACGAAAATCGCCTCATAAAAACCAAACGTTCTTCAAACTTAACTAGAAATTCTAATGATTTATTTCTTATCAAACTTCTATATTCTCAAGATTTATTTCTTCGAGGGTCAATCCTCACTCCCCAGACCTGCAACTTAACTTACTGCTAGTCATTGCCCAGATAGGAAACAACATCATCGCAGGGTCGTTAAGACCAAAAGTACACGTCAGCAAACGTCGCATACCAAATAAATAATAACACAAGAGAAAGTTTTAATTTATTAGCTGACAATTCACAGAACCTTACGCTTCGATCATGCTTATTAAGAATAATTATTTTCATGTAAAGGTTAGTCAGCCATACTGCCGGTACACTACAAACTCCATAAGTGAGACAATACATTAGGGGGAGCTAACCCCTAAGCAAGTCTCTACCATAGACACTCGCCTTAATTCGGTGCCTATGGTTAAGTATGCATACCCCCGCGGTGGCTCATAATGCCCTCATAAACCGCGAGTAATTCATTTCCACCAATTGACGTCATACTACGTCCACTTTAAAGTTAGTGAGGTCATACTACCTCTGCTTATCAAAACAATGTATAAAAATTATTGATTCGAAAGATAACATTATTCGTAGTATATATCCATACTTTACTTTTGTATACCATTATTATATGATACATCGGACTAATGCGAACCACGCTGCGTGTACATACCTTAAGCAAGATAACCAACTCACAAGCGTCTTAATCAATTCCCGGTCACGAATCAACTTCCTACAAGGTTCAATCATATTCGGGAAATAAGCACACATACACATTTTTTCAAATTATCCATAACACACATATACAATTACATCCATACCTAGAATACTACACACAATCATGAACATCCATCACATACTATAACATGGTAAATACACAAAACAGGACAGCCTATACAATCTGTCCAGAAACTCAACTTAAAACTGTCAAATTGAAAATCCGACTTCACCGTTGCGTCCGGAAGGCGTCAAAACCCCCGGGTACCAATTTTCATAATTTATAACATAGTATAAGTATTTTTAACTTAATTTCAAAGCCAAAAATGTTCCAAAAACACATTTTTTTCACCATTTTCAAAACCTACGGGATTTTGTCATTCTATCATTTTTTTATCACAAAAATATAAATATCAACGCTTTATGTCCTATTAAATCTAAACAACAAAATTTACATAAAAATAAATTTTAATGAATTATTATTATATATATTTTTTTTCAATATAATTCTTTTTACACAATTGTATACACACATACACATCACATATTTACATGTATATTTTTTTTTCTTTTTCTCTACCAACATTACAAATCCCTTCTAGTATTCAATAAAAATAAATAAATGAATTTCTAACACCACATACATTTTTTTTCTATGAACATCCATTTATATATATATATATATATATATATATATATATATATATATATATATATATATATATATATATATATATATATATATATATATATATATATATATATATATATATATATTCAATCATCCTTCAAACAATTTTTTCACACATATGTAAACATATCCAAAACCCTAAAAAAAACATACATTAATTTAGATAGAAAATACATCATACTTTCACACATGAATTTTTTTAAATCATGAACAAATCATAACTATAAAATAACACACATAAAAATCATAGAAATTTAAATTAAACTTAAAAATAAAAACTAGATTAAGAATTACTTGCAATGGCTTGAAATGAGAAGATGTAAGGAAAATTAGGAGATTAAGGAAATAAGGCAATTAAGGAAAAATTAAGGCAATACTTATGGAAGGCAATAACTCCTTAATCTTTCAATATCCTAAGAAGTTACAAATCCCCCATAATACTCCATATGGCCGGCCAATCCATTCACTTCCCATTTTTATTTTATTTTTTTTTTAAATTAAAGATAAGTTAGGAAAAAGGTTTGGACTTAAAATGGTTTTAATTGCCTTAAAAGTTGAAGTCTCATGATCTAACTTACTAACAAAATAAATAATAAAAAAAATATATTCTTCTAAAAAGAATAATAATAATAATATTACTAGCAAATCATTTAATATATCGGAAAAAAATATCGGGGTGTTACAGAAGAACTTGCACCATAGTGATGGGTTAGTGGTGTACAGCAGTATCAGGTTCTTGTAGGCCATCAGGTGTTCCTCCGGGCAGGATGTTCCATCGAAGGCCGCCATGTTTGGGATCTTTTTATTTTCCCGGGGTTAGGAGTATTCAGTATCTCCAGGGCCAGCGGAGAAATTATTGGTGTGAGATCTTCATGAAGTCTACTTCTGCCGTCCTCATTCCGCGGCATAGTGACGGGACTAATGGGACGGCTAGATCCCGCGAGTTGTGCCTTTTTCCTTTCTTCCCTCCTCTTATCCACTAGCGATTGAACGCTTTCAGATGCCCTTTGCTTCTTGCTTTCCAGGTAGGTACGGGCATCTCGAGAGGTGGTTTTAGATTCATCATCTCGTTGGTCAGTCCATTTGAGACTTGGGTGGGTCCTGGATCTCTCCCGCCTTTTCTTATTGCGTCTACTGGAGTGGGAAGTTCTCGAGTTCCCATCTTGAGATTCATGAGACTTTGGTATCTCTTGATGGGGTTCAATTCGTTCCTGCAAATTTTTTATTTGGTTCGCCATGTCCTCTAACACTCGTTGTTGAGTAGGAGTATTATTTATGACGGCGCGGAGTTGTTCGGAGAAAGCGGCGGTGAGGTTTCGTGCTAGCATGTCCAGATCACGACGAGTCACGGCTTGATTATTAGCGTGACCTGCGGAAGTGTCTGTATCTGTGCTGTGCACGGTGGCGGTTTGAGTTGGGTTTCTTTTGGGAGCCATGACTTTTTATTCTTTTCCCCACAGACGGCGCCAAACTGTTTCGGTTATGAAACGAGGAAGTGGAAAACACTTGAAATACCGTAAGTGGAAGCCTTATCAGGAGTGGCGATTCGTGGAAGGAAGGAACCTGAATTCTTGTAACACAACGCGTTGGCCTTGTCCGGGGGGTGATCTCCCGGAAAACCCCTTCGACGCTCAAGTTAGAACAGTAATGTAAGATTTATTGAATAGACGATTATAAACCGAATGTGAGAATTAAGATATCGGGGTTGCGGGGTTGATATTGCTGGTATTTTGGTAGGCTAATGAAATGGGGAGTGAGTAAGGATATTAAGAGGGTTATTCTTAGATGATCCCTTCCTTTCTGATGTTGGCCTGTATTTATAGTGGTGAAAAGAAAATTATTTTTGAGAAGAGGTGGATTATCATGGGGGTAATGGGCAGTTATCAGCCTTGGAAGAAGGAGAACCATGCAATGTGGGATGAATGAGAAGTTGGGTCAATCTGGAGGTTACTTTCCTGGGAGAAGTTAGGGTATTTTGAGGGTCACTTGCTCATGGGCCAACTAAGGAGTTTGGAGAATTCAGAAAAAGCCCATTGACTAAAAAGTTAAGGTCAATCCAAAAGGTCAAAGGTTATTAAAGTAATAATGTTATTAATGATTTAAATAAATAAATAAAGTAGATAAGGGATACCATGACACTTTACAATGTTAATAGTACTTCTAGCCACGTGTATCAAAAATTGGCTCCACTAATTCTAGATTGAGTTACTTGTAAGTTGTAACGATTTATTTAATCGCTAAACCTAAAAAATAAATATTAATTTAATTAATTGTAATTTGTAAACGTAATTTACAAATAGCAATCTATATACCTAACACGGGCTCCTATTATTATTTATTTAAGATAAGATAGTACATGGTAATGACCAAAATAAATTAGTCAAATGAAAATCACTACGATAAATTTAACTTTTTTGCAATATTAAATTTTTTGACATTAAAAAAAGCCACTAATTTATATTTTTCGTATAATTATTATTGATTTTTATTTTATATTCCATTATAAAGTGTTTTAGTGACACTTTTTTTGCCTTTAGTTGCATATATAATTGTTAACATAGTCTATAGTGACATTTATGAGAAATGTCACTAGATTTTACGTCGCGAAAAGTTTTAGTATGGTTTTTTATTATGCTGCTAAAATGGTCTAATAAATGTCACCAAATTCACTATATATACTATTAGAAATTTAAACTAGTGACATTTAAATTAAATGTCACTAAATATACCCCACTAAAACCAAATATAATGAGTAAATTTACTAACACGTCATATTCTAGTTATTCTTAGTATTTTGTCGTGAAATATAAAAAGTGTAAAACACATACTATTGTATGAATAAACCTAACAAAATTGTGAATTCCATTTGACGCATTAGAGAATAAAAAAAAATATTAATAGACTATATATCAACCGGTCAAAATGACGAATATTATTCTCTCGCATTAGAGAATAAAAGTAAAATTCATAGACTATAAATCAACTGGCCAAAATGACAAATATTATTCTCTCTTAATTGGGACATAGTTGGTCATGCAATTTTTGTCTTCGTTAGGCCGTCGGCTCATGTATAGCAACATATACAAGACCCCACTAGAAAAGGTAAAGATGCCAAATGCGAAATGCCAATGACTATCCTAAGGATTTTGTGCATATACATTATTGGATGCACGAATATTAAGTATACCAAGTAGAAGATACATGCACTATAGTGCTATTATGCTACAACTTTTGTCATTTCAATATCAATAATTCCTTTTTTTTTATTTCCCTTAGAGCTTTATACTACAAAACTAACTCGCACAATTCATATTAACTTAAATTTTAAATAGCCAAACATAAATACCGTTCTATAATTCATTTTAGACAATAACATAGATTTTTTTTTTTTAAAAAAAAAAAAAAATACCCAGCACATAAAAGCATAGTAATATGAAAAACTCGGAAGAGACTGAATTTACTGTATTTTTAATTTGAACACCCTTTACTCATTTATGATATACTTCTATGATATAAGGACTGATTAAATTTCACAAAATGAAGCAATAATGTTTAACAATCAAAGTAGTAGAAACAAATCTTATAGTTTACAGTTCAAATCTTCATGTTGTAATAACTAATAATTTCTTTAGGCAACTAATTTCTTTTAAGAAAATTTCTTCCAAGAGATTCATACAACAATTATCCATATTTTCAGTTCCTCCTAAATTTTTAAGTCTCAATATAATTTTTGTTCCATTCAAAAACAAAAACTTTAAGAGTATCAAGTTTTTTGATTTTAGAATTACTATTATGTTAATTTTTGGGTCATTTGACTATATTTTTTTAAAAGTGAGTCGATAATCTTTTAATTTTTTCTCAATAAATCCACGATTTTAAAAATTTGACAATAGATTTTTGCCATATGTTTCTCGACTATATGTTTTTTTATAATACATCAATTATTTAGTGCCTCCATATTGAAATTTCTAACTTCTTCCAATTTTTAGATAAAATTATAGTTGAGATACTTTAAAAAACACAAGGAAAAAGGTGTTACATATTTGTTATGTTAAAATATAAAAGTATATCGAGGTAGTTCCAGCTGCCGCTTCATACGACAACAATACTAGACAATAATGTAGTAAAATTATATAATAATCAAGGGTCAACTATGTGCATCACGAATTTAGACAACTTTTTTTTTTTTTTTTTTTTTTTAAGTTCTAACAAAAATTGAGGATTTGAAATTCTTATCTTCAATTGCAATCTATAAAAACAGCTTTAGGACGAGTAATCTTTTGTTAAGAGGCCGACAAAGAGTATTCTGATTCTAATTCTAATTCTATTTTTCCTTCTTTTCAAGTTGCTTATAGATGCTTTTTATTTTTAACTAAATTATTTTCTTCTCTCTGTTAAAATTGAAATGAATGAGTTGAACCTTACCGATCCAGGACCTAACTCGGAAGAGGACTAGTTATAGATGTCAAATTTGTGTCCTAGCTAGACTATTGATAGATTACATCGCTTATGTTTGCATATCCTTGTCAAGGAACCAATTCAACCAAAAGTTTAAGTTGATAGTTAAGGCCCCATGATATGTTTGTTAAATTAGGTTGGACTTATTGTGAATGTCAGCACGTTAACGGGAGACATGAGGTGCACACACTTCATAAACCAAGGAGATATATATCATCCCAAAACCATACGGCAATGGGAAGAAGGTCTCCAATAGCTTATAAAGCGTGCACACCATTTTCAATTTGTTTTCATCCCAAATATGTTATATACTGTAACACATTCCCTCACATGAGAGCCCTTTGGCTAGAGCTCTCGACGTAGCATAGACCCTTCTCATACCTGATGCGAAATATTCCGTTTGAATATGAGGCCGGATGGTTGAGATTTGAACTCGTGATCTCTTGTCACGTGGCTTCTGATACCATGTCAAGGATCAAAACCAATTTAAACAAAAGTTTAAGCTGATAGTTGAGGCCAGTCTCTAACAGTCCTTTTTAATTTATTTGTTTTTTGCTCGTTTTTATTATGTATATTTATTCTACCTGTCTATTCTAATGGCTTGATTTAGTTTAGTTGGTGTTATATTTCCCTGATAATTTTTTTCATGATGACACGGTGCCTTTCATAACCCCTTGTGCAAGGCTTTCGCCATTTAGGGGAATATTTGATTATATTCTTCTTTCCCCTCATTTTGGGGATGGTTCGGGTATATATCGTTTATTTTCTTTCCTCAGCCGAGTCTTGTTTCAAGCGGGATTACAATGTTGATGAATATATATCATTATGTACTACGTAATAACCTTTTAAGGACCCCGTAATCCAAATTGGAACAAAAAAAATTTCACTTAGGAAGACCAAAATACAGAATAACATAGACATTATAAAATATATTTATTAATTGGTTAATTTTCTTAAATTATAGTCATAATAAAATTTTCGAATATGGATTTTCTGCTATTAGTAATAATTGATTGCGTATGGGTATATCGTCTGAATGTTCATTGTAAAACAAATTATGAATGCAAAAATTCACATCACTCATTCATATTTATGAGTTAACATTAGTTATATATCACTCTGGTTAGACAATAAAGGTTAATCCATGTCAAGACCTATGCAATGAGAACTGGCCAAGTTGGGCTCAAATTAAAGGAGCCATTTATTCAGACCTTGCAAAAAAGAAAACGAGCTCAAGCAGAGTAATGTGCATATTAACATCTTTTATGATCATCTAAAACTCTAAACAAATTTTGGAAATAATCGAAATTGTGAACAAAATTGGGAAATCTTGAGAGAACAAAAGCTACATAGCCAAAGTGTTTACCCTTGAAAAGTTAAAAATCAAAAAAGAAAAGTTCATTATCATGGGCTATGAGACCTATTTGAGATAGTATGTAATAAAGTTTTTGTATGATTAGGTTAAAGTTGCTTTGGTTCCTAACTAAAAGTTTTAGATATGTTGTGTGTAAAAAAACAGCTAAGAAATAATCGATGCAACCTAGCTACTGTTAGAGGTATAATAATACAAGTAAATTACATTATAATATATTACAATATAAATATATATATATATATATATATATATATATATATATATATATATATATATATATATATATATATATATATATATATATATATATATATATATATATATATATATATATATATATATATATATATATATATATATATATATAGGTAAAGATTGTTGACCCTTTGTGTATGACAATGAAGGTTTTCTTGCTTGTGACGAACTTACATCAAACGAAAAATGCTATTAAGATTTGATTGCGACACTTAAGTCACTGAAAAACAGATTGAAGGAGATATAACTTTTCTATAGTGATATTTCCCATACAAAGTTATTTGAGTTTAATCTTGTTTCAGATATAAATAATCACGAAAAGAAGTAATAAATCACATCAAACACCTGATACAATGTGATTAATCTAAATGATTATGTGTTTGAAAAAGAATATTAAATGAGATACTTTTAGAAAAGTTTATAAGGCTCTTCACAACATAAAAAAAAAATCTTATTTTTAGAAATTAGTTTGCTTTAAATCACAGCATATAATCTGACTTTCATGCTACTTTATATATAAAATAATATATTGCAAGTTATCCATCCTATATTCCTTCAATAATAGATAAATTAATCAGCTATATAATGAAGAAAACTTCCATTTACGTAAGAACACAAAGCTTCATCAAACAAATCTTATGTTTAAAAAAGTTATTGTTACAAAATAGAGGTCACGCACGATGACCAGGCTACTGCCTCCTAAACTGTCAAGATTATGCAGCATGACATTTATTCATGTTGTAGGATAGGCATCATTGTGTTGGGGTCTCGCGACATTTAGTCATGTTGACCTGCCTTATGTTCACTTTACTTCAATATAACGTTATTGTTTTCTAAAACACTTTGGACTACTAGATATAAATCTATATATGTCCCACTATAATTATAGTACATATGATATGTCCCATAACCAGACAAATGTACAAAAATGAGATATATATTGCATGTATGGTTGATCACTATTTACCACCAAATGTACCATGACCAGACAAAAACCAAAAATTATATCTAATACACTCATACCACACATTCATATTACATGCCTCAATATGGAATGGGAATCTGTACAAATATTTTATGGGTCCTTAGCGAATTAAAATAAGTAGATCTCTTTTTACAAAATTTTTTTATTTTAGCTTTTATTTAATTGAAAACATGTTTTAGTTCTTTCTTTAAAGAGGTACGAGTATGATCTTTTCATTATTTTTTATCAAAATCTAAATAAACTCTCCAATAGAAAGCTATATAAAAAATAAAAATACTATTTAACTATGTCCATTACAACTTAATAATATCTTTTTATGTTATATTTCATACCATACAAATTAAAATAAGATAGCTCTTGAATTGATCTCCATCAAAATTTTCGATCATCCCAAGTTTCATATGAACTGCAGTTGTTATATATGTTTTGGATCCCTTAGTATTAGCCTATGTCAATACATATCAATTCAAATAAAAATTCGATATACTTTTATCAGTTTTGTTTTTGATTATAGACTTCAAAGACTCATATTCTTCTAGAACACTTTATACATAGTTGCATTTTACTGTTAAGCTACCACAGTATTCCCTATCAAAACTGAGTAAGACAAAAATGTTGGTAAAAGAAGCAAGGAAAGAATCCAATGAAAAATCAAGTCTTAGCAAGTAACAATCATAAAATGATTTGACCAAGTCCCTGATTCTTATCTAAATTGCAATGGAGAATTTAGTAAAAGCACAATTAATTAGAGTTCAAATCAATCAATTTTTATTTATTTAATTATTTTAAAAAACATTAACAAAACTTTTTTCTCATTGATTCTTACAAAGAAGCACTACAACCCGTAAACGTACACATCAATCTCTTTCCGCAAAATTAAAGCAAATGAAGAATATTTTATGTACATACATAATATAGGTGATTGGTTTTTTTTTTCCTCTCACAATTAACTTATTAAGTTGATAAATACCAATTGTTTGAGGGTTACCTAGCAATAGATTACACGTTCAAGACTTCTAGTTTACCGATAAACTTAAACCATTTCCGTTTCACCCTTTATATTTGGAAGATTAATTTATAACAAATAATTTTGTTAGTGAAAAACGATTTAAATATCTTCTCGATTTGAGTGTCGGAAAAATTAAAACGATTTAAATATCTTCTCCATTTGAGTGTTGGAAAAATTCACGTATGAGTGGATCATTTCGAGTACATTTCAAACTAGTCAGCCTAATGCGTAATTGTGACTTTTATATTTCATGAAAAAAATTTTCATTCACAAATTATATATCGGGAAGATTGGTGTAAAAGTATTCATTTCTACAAAATTTTCAAATTAGGCACTCCATGAGCTAGGGGGAATGCGACATCCATTTTTCAAAAACTACCTCTAAAAAAGACGTTACATATCTTCTCGATTTGTGCAAGGAAAATCATCATGTCAAAAAATAATTAATGCAACTTTTACCTATATATTGTAACGACTATATTTTACAAAATTAAGTAATTTTAAAAAATTATTTTCAAAATATTATTAAAAATTAATATATATTCGAATAAATAAGTAAATCTATAAATGCAAAATGCATATGCAATTGATTTTTTTCAGATTTAAGATTAAAAATAAATCTAAATTCTCATATATAAAGTCAAATGTAAAATACAAGTTAAACACGTTATTTTAAGTCAAAATCATTGGAATTCAATAATTTAGCTACCACACTTACGTTTTTTAATTAATAATAGGTAAAACTATAAATTTAAGGGTGTTTTTAATTAACGATAATTCAAAATAAAAAGTAGGTTACTCAAAATTTTGAATCAATGATATCAACTTAACTCTACATATTTAATGTTACGTTGAATGGAATTTTAAAAGTATTTGAATTTTGAATTGAAGACTTTTGATGTACGTAAGTGATTATCCAACAAAGGGTTATGGATAAAGAAGAATAGAATCCAATACACCAAGGTACTTGCATTTTCTACGAGGCTTTATAGATTATTCTTAGTATCTAGGCCTTCCTAGTGTGGAATTATACGGTTATTATGGACCATTGTATATATTTTGTATTATATTGATATTGATATTATTCTTGTTTAATACTACTTGTACCATATAGTGGGATCACTTTTCGAAGTCCTTAATCTAAGAATGCCAAATTACCAAATACCAACAGGAGTTTAATACCATGGCTGGTTCATTATTTAATACCGTGTGAAGAGTATATACTTGATGTATGAGACGTCACAATTAATAGCTATTTTTGTTATATTATGAAAAATGATCGATTTAAGGATTGTTTAAATATGATAAAATCAACTATAGTTCACTAGTTAAAATACTAGATATAGATTTAAGGTCGTTATTTGTTGCTATAATTTAATTTAACTTACCTTACATTATAAAATTTTCAAAATTTAATCCAAATTTTAACTTGTTTTTTTTATGAATAGTTATTGGCATGTTGGTAATTCGACTATATTGTCAATTTATCAACTGTTTAGGCCTCTAAGTTGTATTAAAAAATAAAACTTTGTTTAGATTGTTTAATATTATACTAATATTTACAATTTTCAACTATAACTAAATAGCATAACTAATTTATTTTTAATAAGTTAGACTTTCAAATATCCAATAATAATCCCAAAATGATATTCTTAAAACTTCAAAAAATAAGCTTGATTAAAAAAAGAAAGAGAAATAAGCTCAAATGTTCATATGTAAAACTCTCAAAGTTTATAAAAATAAAGACAAAAAAAGGAAAAAAAAAATCATATACCCGATATGATCCGGACAATCGGTTATATGGTTTAATCCAGATGGAAACCGAATAAAAAATTTTACTATCCGAAAAAATCCAACTGCTCGAATAATCTTCAATATTGAAAATACTCCTTCACAATTTTCGTAGGTACTAGTAAAAACTAACATCTTCGAACAAACTTGAGGCATGACTTGTACAAATTTCGATGAACCAATGCTTTGAAGACTTCATTAAGGGTACCCAAGTCTGCCAACCGCTCATCACTAGAGAAATAAGCCACAAAAGCATCAAACTTTACATAAAGACAATCAAAAGACAAATCATCAAGATAAAACTAATCAATTTGGAGCAGTATCTTCTCTTTGTTATATTTGAAAATTGATTTAGTAGGATAGAAAGAAACAACTCCAAAATGACTATGTACAAGTCTCAGAATCGGAAGCGACTTTCATGTTTCTGCACATGCATATCAAACTATTTGTAAATCAAACACATTAATTCGTTAATTTGAAACTCCGTTGTCTTGATTTCCCTCAAGAACGAACACGAGAATCTCAGCGTTTATCCCTAGTGTTCTAAAATTGTGTCTTAGCAATACGAAGCAGTGCCAAAGCACTTGAAACAAATTAATGCTGCATTTTTAAAGATAGACATAGCAGACTAGTGATCCGTAACATGAATTTTACCAAATACTCTTTTTGTTCCTTAAAGTTATTTTTATTTGTCATTTTAGGTTCTTCTATTTGTTATTATCATAAAGAATATTTCTATTTATGTCACGAATTTTGGATAAAATTAACATAGCTTATTCTCAATTTAATATTTTAATAAAGCTTTGGTTTCCATTTATATACCACTAACTTCGTTTTAACATTTTTATATTGCTTATAACCCACTAACTTTATAAAAACATTTCTTAATAGTTATGGTCCCTATATTTTTTCCATTAAATTTCTTTTAATATTTTTTAATGTTCATCTTCCCCACTTTTTCCTCAATCAAATTCATTATTTAATAAAATAATATATTCACTATCTAAAATATTCTATTTTTCTTAATTCTCATGAACATTCCTTATAGGAATTAAGGAATAAAGAAAATATATCATGAGGAAAATTAAAACTTTGTATGTCATTAAAAATAGCTTGGGTTTTAACTATATAATCATCTTGAGTAAGAACAAGAGCAACAAACATATTGACAATTGGAGAAAACATAGTAATGACATTGTAAAAATTTTTAAACATACTTTTATAAACATGAGGAAAATTTTAGCTATATCATTATCTTCGTTGATTGGTTCAATAATATCGATAATAATACGAGGAAGACTAAATAAACACTCCATTACAAATTCACTTTTACCAGCAACAAGATACTTTTATAAACATACTTCAAACAATGTTCAACCATATTTAAAGCCTATGCTAATGAAGGAATTTTGTCCATGGTGACTTGATGTTTCAATTTTCAATGTAAACAAATAACAATACAACCAATAACAACCAACCATAATTTATAATGCTATATTTCAATATCATACCATGGCTCATTAAAGATACGAACACGTCTAGACGTACCATGTAGTTATGGGAAAAGTATATTTTTGAGCTTGATAAAAACCATTTGGAATACAAGCCCTTCTAACCTCATCGATCACAATCATATACATCAAAATAGAAAATTAAAATTCTATCGGTAGATTCTGAAAGAAGAACTTACATTAGAACTCCCTTTTTTATGGAAGAGGTAATGATTCAACGGAGCATATGAATCTTGATGTTGACTATCGTTTAGAGGACTACGTGAACATTCGTATTTCAGTTAAATGCAAAATGTGATCTCAAACCACTCTTTTAAAATATCTACCAATTTATAACAACATGGTTATAAGGAAGTTCTTGCTATTCATATTTTAGCTACAATTTTTATAAACACAAACCTTGTTGGTACAATGTAAAAAAAAAAGTGTTATTACTGGTGTTTCGACAAATCTCATCGCTATTAAGTAGAATTTACTTTAATTATGTAATTGTTAAATTTTAGTATCTAATTAATCATGTGTTTAATTTTTTCATATATATATTTCGGGCAAAATATTGATTATTGGAAATAGCTTTTAGCCCACCAATATATCTTTAAAGGCGTCAACTATTATAAATTAAATTGTTTTTGTTAATTTTCTATGTAGATTGTTTTTTTATTTTTTTATTTTTTATTTTTATTTTTTTAACTTTTCAACGTGTTTAAGGTTATAAAAACACAAAATTGCAAAAAATGTTTATCATTGTTATACATTTGCCTAATGCCATCCAACATCGAATTGAAAATAGAAATTCTGAATTTATACGAGGTGGTTCAAAATTTTCATATCAACATTAAGAAAGTATATTACTTGGTGGACGAATGTATACTCTGAATGCCAACTAAGTTTTAGGTACAACTCTTTTGAATTCATTATCATGCTCTTCATATGTTTATCATGTAATTTTTAAGAACACATATTCTTGTGAGAGACGTTTTTTATGAAAGATTATCTCTAATTAGGTCGGCCCATAATGAAAAATGTAAAGTAAGTTACTCAGTCGACATTAAATACGTTGTAAGTATTTATCTAAGATATCATAAGTGTTACACGCTTATTCGGTAGGTGTTAAGAATATTGTTAGTAGGCATTTAAGATATTGTACGTAGGCATTAAGGATACAATAAGTAGACATTTATGGATGATGTGAGTAGGCATTAAGGATACTGAAAGTAGGCATTTAAGGATAATGTAAGTAGGCATTAAGAATACGGTAAGTAAGCATTAAGGATGATGTAATTAAGCATTAACGTCAGTGTAAGTAGGCATTTAAGGATACTGTAAGTAGGCATAAAGATATTGTAAATAGACATTAAGTAAAAAATTAAGAATAATATAAGTAGGCATTAAGGATGATGTAAATAGACAATAAGGATATAATAAATAGGCCTTAAACTTAAAAACAAATGTCTTTGATTTATATTTCTAGTGTAATAATTATTGGTTTTTATTTTAAGTTTCGCTAAAAGTGATTTAGTCACACTTTATTGCCTTAACTCGATTTCTCACTTGACAACATATAACTTTCACCGATCGTATTATCGAGCTACGTAAAGAATTTTAGCTCATTGACATTATTGAAATAAAACCAATTTCATATGATCTTGTATTTAATTATATTTTTAGCGTTTAAGGTAACTAGAATGTTTAAGCAGAGGCATATCTATATTATTAAAATATGTTACATGGGTCTATTTTTCATCTCCATATATTTATCGGACTGATCCTTTCTTTAATTTTCAATATTATATGTTATATAATTAATTAGTAATAGAGTGTTTACTAAACGATTCACATTGGGTCTAGACAGGTATAATCACAAATTCCAAACTGAATTTAAGCTTAATTCTAAGATTCATTTCGTATGCTGATAATGACTCATCAAAGCACCAAAACTTTTCAGGAAAAAGTTTAAATCTTAATTATACTCTATCTGATAATTAAAATTTGATAGGAAAAACAACAAATACTTTAAATAGGATACACATAAAAATATGGCACACAAACATAAAGATTTAGGAGCCGTTTGGTTGGGGATAATTATCAAAGGGAAAGGGAATGGACAGACCCAATTCCCTTTGTTGTTGTTTGTTTGCCACTTTCTATCATTCCCTTTCCCCTTTTTTAGTTTTGGGTTTACCCAAAATTATTATTCCCTCATTCCCCACCCTCCCCTACACTTTTCCATTCCATTCCCCTTTGGTTTACCCATCACCCTTTCCTCTCGAACCCTACAGACAACCGTCCGCCTCCTCCCTCAAGCTCTCCTCTCTTCCTCACGGCTCCTCCCTCAAGTTGCTGTGCGTGCCGCCATTGTTCATAGCATTCTTCTCCTTAATCTCGACTTTCCTGCCGCCATTGTCAAATGTAAGTTATTCTTCTACTACTGCTGATTTGAATCTCTTTTCTCTTCACTCTTTTTCCTAATTTCTGCTGCTTTTTTGATGAATTGAAATTCATGTTCTTGTTCTTGATGAATCTCTTTTCTGCCGCCATTGATGAAATGCTGGAATTTCTATTCTTGTTCCTACTTTCTGATGTAATTTCTGTTCTTTTTGTTTTTATGAGTTATACTAGCATTTGAATCTTTCATGTTCTACATTGTTTTGTTGCTTAATTGTAGATTTTGGGGGTTCGAGTGAATGAACTTCCATCGAAGAATTCTGGAAGCTCAAGTCTTTCTGTACAAAAATAGGATTAATTGGATTTCTTGGATTTGTGTATATAAAGTCTTTTTGTAATGAAGTTCAAGGAGGGATTAATTGCATTAATTGGATTTCTGTATAAAAAATTACTATAGTATGTGTAATTGAGTTCAAGTTGTTCTACATAGTTTTGTTGCTTAATTGTATTTTGATGGGTTTAATTGGATTCATTGATTTCTTAATGATATGGTGTTATCGATGTTCTTTTCTACAGAAAATAGTTCGCATTGGTACTTGTTTGAAAAGGAAGAGAAATTGGGACTTTATTTGGTTCATAATTACTATGATTAATTGTGTTGTGTTGCTACATTTGATGTGATACTCGATGAGAAAAACTATATACGATTCCCATTATCTTAAGCTTGATAAAAAAACTAGGAGAAAAATGAGATTGCACAACTTGAATAGAATGATTAGAGAAAGTGACACTTTGTGTAAGAACTATCTTCGTATAAATCGATACACATTTGGTGTACTTTTAGAAATGGTTAGAGATATTGGTGGATCAAATGAAACAAGAAACACATGTTTGGAAGAGATGGTTTCGGGTTTCTTATACACATTAGCTCACCATAAGAAAAATAGAATGATGGGTGCACATTTTTATAGAAGTGGTGAAACTATTAGTAGACAATTTCATGCTTGTTTGTTAGCAATCTTAAAGTTACATGCTATTCTTTTTAAGAAACCAACACCAATACAAGAGAATTGCAACGATGAAAGATGGAAATATTTCAAGGTAAATAAAAAACCAACACTTTAATTTGAGATAAAATAGAGAGTCTATTACATAAATTAAAGTGATATTGTTTGTTTTGTAGAACTCATTAGGTGCCCTTGATGGTACAATGATTCTAGTGAATGTTCCTTGTGAAGATCAATCCAAATATCGCACTAGGAAAGGTACCCTTGCTATGAATGTATTAGGAGTATGTTCACCAGAGATGGAATTTATATATGTCTTACCTGGTTGGGAGGGATCGGCACACGATGGTCGGATTCTTCGAGATGCTATTTCTAGGTCTAATGGGTTAAAAGTTCTAAAAGGTAATTTGATTGACGTAATAGATTTTATTTGAGATTAACTTAGTAAGAGAGTAATATTTTTTTAAAAAAAAATTTGTCAAGGTTGTTATTATCTATGTGATGGAGGATATACTAATGGAGAAGGATTCCTTGCACCATATAGAGGGCATCTTTATCATCTTAGAGAATGGAATAATGGCCCCCAACAACCTCAAACCACCGAAGAATATTTCAACTTAAGGCATGCAAAAGGTAGAAATGTGATTGAGAGATGCTTTGGGTTACTCAAGGGAAGATAGGGGATTCTTAGAAGTCCTTGGTTTAGTTTACAAACACATGGTCGAATTGTACTTGATTATGCCTTATTACATAATTTGGTAAAAAGATACATGCTTGCAGAATTTGATGATAAGGACTTGTTTGAGGAAAATGATAGTGATGATAATGATGGTGATGATAATGAGGAAGATGATATGGAGTACATAACCTCCATTGCTGTAACCGATCCATGGACGAATTTTCGAAATACAATGGCCCAATATATGTTCAATGATTAGAGGGATAAAGACCGCAGACTTACTTTGTTATGTTATTCTTTTTTATTAAAAAAAAATTGTTTCTTGTATTTGAACTTGAGACTTGTATGTTTATTTCAATCTTGATTTCTTTTTTTTACTTGTATTGGACTTGAGGAAAATTTCCTTTGTTTACTTGTATTGAATATTTCTTGGTTAATTTCATTTTTATATACATTCAATTTTGTTTTTACTATGATCAATACGGTTCAAATGTTATAGAGGATGAATGAAAGTAGTGCAAGTGGAGGTGGAAGGGGAAAAAACAAACAATTTTTGACTGCTCAAGAAGATAAAGTTCTTGTGGAAGCATTGTCAGAGCTAGCTGTTGATCCTCACTGGAGGTGTGATAATGGATTCAGAAGCGGCTACATGGTTCGCTTAGAGGAGGTCATAGGTAAGGCTCTTCTTGGTTGTGGTTTGAAGGCTCTGCCACACATTGATTCTCGACTTAAGACACTTGGAGCCAAGTTTAGGACTATTTCTCAAATGTTAAATACAAGTGGATTCGTTTGGGATGATGAAAAAAAATGGTTTATGTGGACCGGGCTGTTTATGACGAGTTTTGCAAGGTATGATAACCTTTGTAAGGTCATTTTAATTATATTTGAGATAGTTTGATGATGTTGTATATTTGATCATTTTCAGCATTTTTTTTGCTTTTCAGAATCATTCGAATTGCAAAAACTTGTTTGGAGTTTCATTTCCGCACTTTTATGAACTCATGAATGTTTATGGCAAGGATTATGCTACTGGAAAACCAGCTGAAGATTATGTTGAAGCAATCAAGAATTTGCAAAATGTTGCCCCTCCACAGGTTACACTTGATTCAAGTGATGATGAGGGAGTTACTGCTGGTGGTAATGCCACTCAAACTATTACTTCTCCTCCTGCAAAAAAGATGAAGACTGAAAAAACTTCTAAAATGAGTAAGAGAGGAAATGGTGGTGATGGAAGTTCTAATGAATTGGCTAGCTTACAAGCATTCATGAAAGACATGAATGTTCATCTTTCCACTATGGCAAATGTGATGGCACGCACTGATGATCATGAGCAAAACATAGTTGAAAAGACTGAGCAAGTGCTAGAGGAACTACTCTCTTTCAATTTAGAAGGTGTAACTCCTAACCAATTTTTTGAAGTGGCTAACATTCTAACCGCACAACCAAACAAGCTCATGATATTTTCAAAGTGTCCCGACGCTTTGAAAAGTGCTTATGTTAAGAGTCTTCTTGGAGGAATTGGAAATAGTAATGCTTAGATCTTATGTTGTGGTTTCATGAATGATTTTGAATTAGGTGTTGTTCACAAACTACTACTTTTGGCATGAACTTTATCTAGAAAGGACTATTGGCAAAGACTTGGGTATTACTAGAACACTTTTGGTATGAATTTTGATCTAGAAACAAGTGATTATTTGTAATCAATCGAGCTATTGGCAAAGATATTATTTAGCGTTATGTTTTTTTTCATATTACAGGAAAAGATGATACAGGTTAATGATACTTTTTTAAAAATAAGTTTTTCAAGTTTATCATATAATAACTAGTTATTTTTGGAAAAAATATAATTTGATTCCTTAACTTGAACCAAACAGTCACAAAGGGAATCAATGAGCAGTTCATTCCGTATCCTGAACACAGCCAAACGACTAGGCTAAATTAGGGGAATCCATTCCTTTCTCCTTCATTCCCTTTCCTCATTCCATTCCAATTCCCTTGTGCGAAACAAACGGCCCCTTATATTTTTAAGAGAAAGAACCATTTCACCCTCATATTATTATCAACGACAAATAATACAAGACTCTGTTTAAGAACTCTCAATTTTAAGGGATGTAAAAATGAGCAATCTTACCATCTTATTTATAGGAGTCTACCAAAAATCCTTAACTCATAAATTTAGGAAACAAAATATTACAATGACACTTTAGCAAACTACATAATTAAGAAAACTATATTTTCCTAATAATATTTGGTCTCCAATTTCCTGATTATTATCAAATAATAATAGGAAATCTATAATATAAAGTAATATTGGGTTATATTCTTTGCAAACTTTCCATTAAACCCAACGTGGCAACCAACTCAAATTAACGAGTCGCCAAAAGGCCCATCTTGACAACCTTGTCCCAACGACGCCTTCTCTTGAACACAAATCTCTCTACCATGCTCATAAATATAGAGATTTCTCTCATTTCTTTTACCAACCGTATCCACCGAGAGCCCAATAGTGATCATAATCCACCCATCCATCATATGGATATGATACTCCAATTTCTCCACCCTCCTTAAAGAGATTAAATTTTTTCCTAAATTAAGTACATACCTTACCTGACCTAGAGTTACCACTTAGCTGTTGTGAAGCACAGTCTTCACTTCTTCGACCCCTACAACTTCCATTTCTTCTCCATTTCTTCGACCTCTACGAGGAAGACCCAAGAGAACTTGGGATGAGCAAATAAAAGTTGACTTATATGAGTTAAACCTTTCTGAGGGCCTGATTAGGGATAGGGGTAGTTGGAGGCGCCATATTCATGTTTTAGACTACTGATGTCCTCGTAGTTTACCTTTTGGTGTTCTTGTCTTCTTGCTTCTCTTGTTTCTTATTATTAGTTTTTGTTTTTTGTTTTTTGTAGTTGGTTCTTCTTATTTATTCTATGTATATGCTTTTAATTTATCTTTCCCATGTAGCTACGTCTTCTCTTCTTCTTCTTCTTCTTCTTCTTCTTCTTCTTCTTTTCTTCTTCTTCTTATTCCTTTTTTGTTCTTGAGCCAGGGGACTCCTTTGGCCGCGCTCTCCTTTATGGGTATGAGTTGTTGCCGTCCTTCCCTCTCCAGACCTTGTCCATAGTTTTTCTATGAGCGGGATACACTGGGCAGGATGATGATGATGAAGATGATGATGATGGGTAAAGTCACCTTATTATCTTCACAACTCCTTAAAGAAGAGAAACTTTCCTTCCTCCCACATAGGTGATTAGAACAACCCGAGTCAAAAATCCAATCATCTTTCACTAACTTGTGTATAAGAAGAAGGTCATCACCTTCATCTTGCACTGTAGCAACAATTCCCTTCTCTTTGGCCGCTTTTAACTTTTTCATGTCCTCCTTTGCTTTTAGACAAGTATATTTAATATGGTCAATTTCCTTGCAATAATGACACTTTACCTTAGATTTATTTTTGTAACCTTTCTTCTTATTGTTGTTGCCTTAGTCACCATCAAAGCCCTATCATATGTGTCACCCGATTCTTGCATCATGAGTCTTTCAGTTTTTAGAAGACACACGATAATTGCATCCAAAGCTAGCTCCGTGGTAAACCCATACAAGTTCTTCTTTAGAATTAACTTACCAGCCAAAGACTTTGAATGATAAGTATTTGCTAACTGCTCCCATAAAATCTTGGGTTTATTCACTTCAAGAACATCATACTAGATCTCCGGTGTAAGTGCTAATCTGATAGTAAATGACGCACACAACTTCATATCAACCCACGTTGATTCTTCAATGTCTGTGGGCTTCTTATCTTCAAGAGTTACATATAAGCCTAATTGGATTAACAAATATTTTACCATGCTTTGCCATAATGTAAAATTTATTCTTATTGTTAAATAGCTCGAATAGAAATCTCTCACTTAATAATTTTTCATCACTACTACCACGAACCTTGGCTCTTGATACCACTTTGATAGGAAAAGCAATAAATACTTTAAATGGGATACCCACAAAAATATGGCACACAAACACAAAGATTTATATTTTTAAGTGAAAGAACTCTTTCACCCTTATATTATTATCAACGATAAATAATGCAAGACTCTGTTAGAGAACTCTAAAATATTCACATAATTAAGGGATATTCTACATGGCATGCACGAACTTTCGCAAAAGGCTAGTGGTTACAAATCTTAAAAAAAATCCACAAAATGGCATTGTACTTTTGGAATTCAAGCTGCCATTATGAACCAAAAAACGTTTAATTTTTCGTTATCTTTGGAAATATCTTTTTTGCCTTTGTCTTCTTCTTCATCTGTCTTCTCCATCTTCATCCATGTTCTTCTTCCATCAATTCCTTTTCAAGCTGAGTTGAGAAAAGTAGTAAGAGTGTAGATTGGGCGAAAAGAGAATCTTAATCTCATATGTGAATTATATTTTATTTTTAGAGACTTTGATTTGTGTTAATTTTTTTTTTCTCATGAATTATAATTCATTTTAAGTATTCACTTTTATTACTTAATGTTTGATAATTTTATGAATCCATCATTACAGTCATTTGATATCGTTAGACAAGATTTGTTATTAGTGATTATTGAGAGGGGATTGTTGTTTGTTAATCATATTTGGACGTGAATTGCTAGGAATCGGGATAAGTCTATTTTCGCTTAACTTACAGGGTTTATGTTGAATCTCTATTCAAGGGCAAGGCTTTATTAATCGATTATTGTATGATTGTTATTCTCTGAAATGTAGTAGCATTAGTTCAATGCTTGATTTGATATGTGAATTTGTGATTGATGGTTTTTTTATTGTTTTTTATTGTTGCGTAT
The DNA here is from genome assembly GCF_026212465.1 of Amaranthus tricolor. Classification (NCBI taxonomy): domain Eukaryota; kingdom Viridiplantae; phylum Streptophyta; class Magnoliopsida; order Caryophyllales; family Amaranthaceae; genus Amaranthus; species Amaranthus tricolor. Next base: position 12,700,361 of record NC_080052.1, read on the forward strand.
ATATATAATACTTCTATAATACAATTAGAAAGCATTCTTGCTGCTAATGTACAAGGTTGTCTACTAGAAGTGTTAAGAACAGATGCTACATGAGTAACATTGAATGGACGAAATGCTTGGTCGAAGATGGGCTACATTGTTTGGCAATAATCTGGGTTGTTTGCAAGGGAGAGGAGCTACTATGGCATGTTACAATTCTATTGCTACTGTGTTGTTAATACAAGGGAGTGGACTGTTGGGGATTGATGACATGGTTGAAAGAATTTGAAGATTGATGAAAAAAGATGAATTCAAGAACAAGAAGATGGATAAAAGAGTAGAGTTTCTGTATTTTAAATAAATTAAATAAGGGCAAAAAGGAAATTTCCAAAGATGACGAAAAACAAACGTTTTTTGGTTAATGATGTTATGGCAGCTTGAATTCCAAAAGCAGAATGTTAATTTTGTGTAATTTTTGTTAAGATTTGCTACGATTGGCCTTTTACAAAAGTTTGTGCCTATCCTGTAGAATTTCCCCACAATTAAGGAGAGCACTCATTAATAATTTCACATACGCTTTCTCTGTAATATTAGAGAAATTAATATTTTAGGATTGAGAAATTTAAAGTAAATATTAGAATGAGAATTTTTTATTCCAAAAGCCTCTTTATTTCCTAGTTCCTTTCGACACAACAAAGCCCAAATAACCACATTGAATCAAACTGCAAGAACCCTACCTTCCTCCTTGCCATCTCCCACTGAAAATGGCTGCTTTTGTGCGGAAATTCCTTTTTCAGATAAGCAACTTTCTTCCTCCCTTGTTCTGATTTTTCATGTGCCTGAGAACCACCATTTGTTCTTGGTGGTTATTATTAAAAAGAGCCGAAAACAACCCATTCTCCTGCTGGAATCATCTCATTTTACGGGCGAAAACCGCAGCAAAAACTAACCTTTCTTTTCCCACAATTTCGATTCAGGTATAACCTAACATTCCTCTTGTATTTGTGCATTTTCTTGGATAATTGGGGTTGCAAAAGTGTAGGATAATTCTCTACATACATAAAATCTTTCTTCATTGCCTTCAATGATGGATGAAACAAGGTACATTGTCCCCTCATCTTCGAAATAAAGAAACCAAGCAACACCTTTTTTTTTTCTCTAAAATTTGCCTCAAGAAAATAAGGTCAACTCCTTTTCTTTTCTTAGTTTCTTTCCTCTTTTGTTTCACAAATACTATGCTAATGTAGTAGATTATTTTTATTCTTTTATTTCATAATGTTATTCATTATCATTGCTCATCAAGATCTCGTACCATCATGAAAGCGATAAGCGATTCCAAGAATTAGTGTGGTTATGATTATTGATATTTATAATAAATGGACCTTTGAATGTTTTATTTTGAATTAATGAATATTGGGATTATGAATTTTGTTAAGAGATACGTAATGTGGTAAAATATTGGATAGTTTACACTCTTGAATTTGATTATTAAATTCTTTTGGGACATTATTCATGTTTGGTCAACATTTGTAAATTGTGTCTTAATTGGAAATTAGAGACTAATAAAATTAGGTAATGTGATAAAATTTTAAGGATTATTGGGCTCTTTGAGGATTATTGACTTAGGGTATGAATGAACACAATTGCATTAATTGTGTTAAGTGTTGAGTGTTGAGTATTGAGAATCATATAGGAGAATATAAATCGTCCTAGGTTCTTGGATAATAAAGTCTTTTGGCATACACTGGGATTGAGATATGAACATTGCTAGTTCACCCTAGACTCTTTGTTATGCTTAAAAATAAATCTATGATACGAGTGGTTACAACGCTAGAATAAAGCCATAGTTAACCTTAGCTCTAGGAGTAGATGTAATAAGTTATATGTTAGTATAGTTGCATCGTACGCACCTTGGTGACGTTAGGTTATTTTCATGCTTCCGGATTCGAATGCTTTGATGAACCCTTTTAGTCAACTGTAATGAACCATTCTTGACTCCTTGAAGCGACATTGTTGGTGAGTAGTAATAGTCCCTTAAAGGGGCATGGCCAGACTACATTTCTTGGAAATAATTTTATTGAAACTCTTTCGAAATTACAATTTGTTGAGACAAATGTTGTTGTGACTGCTTATGTTGATATTATGATATCGTCAATTGATCGGGCTTTCGAGCTGGCCATTGACGGAGTTGAGGGACATTGTCCCCTACTCCATGCTTTTGAGGCGAGTTGTCATTTTGATATTGATTAGCTTCACCCGAGAGTGACGTAGCCTTAGAGCTATGGGGCATCTCTCAAACTAGACTCCCTGTAGGCACAAAGATCTAGGAAACTAATATTGTTTTTAAACCTATGATTTTAATTATTGTTTTTTGTTGGTTTGAATTATTACATCTTATTCAGTTAAATCTGACCCCCTAATGTTTCCATCTTTTAGATTGTTTATAGATCGGAACCGGTCGAGAACGATGGGTGAGCGGTGATGATTAGAGTCAGATGGATGTTATATTGAGCTGAGTTTGTGAGAAGTTGTAGTATTGTATTAGATGTATATTAGACTTGGTTGTGTTCGTTATATTGGACTTTTAGAACGACTTTTATGATTACTTTTATTTTAGTTAGATAATTGGTTTGAGAATTTGCTGATTCAGTTATATTTTAGAACTGGTGGCCCCTTGCTCGAGTTTTGGAATTGAGATTTAAGTTTCTTTGGAAATAAACCCCGTGATGACCCTGTTTACTCAGTCAACGGTAAGTCGGGTTGTTACAGTTAGTATCAGAGCAAACCTACTATCGTGGCTAATGCTTAAGTTTAGTTCACCTAGCAGGCATAGAATCTTGGGAGTAAGGAAAAATGTGCTTTGAGGATATCGTGACCTTAAGAATATGAGATCGCTATACAACTAAACAATAGGTGATGTTTGGACCTAGGTGTTTAAGTTAGGTAGGTTTTCTTGAAAAATATAGGTCGTAGATGTGAGGTGTGAGGATTACGGGATACAACGAAAAATGCTTTAACGATTGATCATGCAGAATAGAAGATTCAGTTCGTCGATGCAATGTTGGAAGTGTTTTCTAATGATGCGTATGATTTTGTTTATCATAGTTCCTTGTCGATTATCATTTTAGTAGCTAAAATAGTATGTCCTAACATTATGAATCATGTTACCTTTCTTATTGTTAGCTCTTCACTATAAACTTTTGCTTGTCGATCCGCGATTATGATTATAGTGTATGTGCATCAAAGCAAGGTTATATGGTTATGAAGTATCGATAGTGTTTGGCTTTTATCGAGCTGAACTTTAAGGATGTTGGTAGCATAGTAGGAGAGTTAATGAACATAAAGTATTGCAAGTCATTGTGATTGGAAAAGCCTAAGCTAAGAGTATATTATAATTTTCAAAGCCTAGTGCTTGATTAGCATATAGTGCCCATATTTTGATGTAAACGATTAACTTATCAGAGTTGTTGGATCTTGTTATACGTTATAGTTGTTTGGATATTGAATCCTATAGATTTAGTAGAGTTATTGGAACTGATTATCGTTAAGAGTGTACGAAGTTCATTAGCATGTTGGTAGGACTAAACACAATTTACTGATGAAATGCTACGGGAAAAATTGGTGATATATATTAAGTGCAATTTGGTTTATTAAGAATTAGGAACATATGTGTAGGCACGAACGTTTGTTGTTTTAAAGAATTTAGAGATTACTTGCGATTGCCGAAATGCTATGGTTTATATGTTGCAAAGATGACATTTAAAGTTTCAAATATTAGGTTATAAAGATTATAGGCTATTTGATTGAGACAGTAGTTGGTAACATTGTGAACACCGTATACATGATCTTAGTGGGTATATGTGAAGTTAGTCAATGCTAGAGCTATTTAAGTGTTGTGCTAGCAATTATGATGAAATTTATGATTAAGTTAAATACTTTTAAGGATTCTTGTTTAGACAAGTGAATGAAGAATATGAATAATTAAGGTTATAATAAACTTTGTTTTAGATTTAGTATGAATTAAGTTAATTATGAATTTATTAGGTTTTGATTGGCACGTTGTGCATGATATTGAGCATAGATGACATAAAAATTTAACTAATACTTGGGATGGAAAAAGAGAACTAGCGTGTGAAATCTTAAGGACAATGTTGGATTATTCTAGGAAGCAATTTGACTCATATATTGAGAATTGAAGTAATATATCAAATAATGATATCAAGGATTTTGGTAGCTGTAACCTAAAGATTATCAAGAATACTTTTGGATGTTTTGATGTATAGTTGTATTAAGAGGTATAGTTGTATCAGAATTTGTGATTGGGGAGTAAGATGATTATCGTTTGATGAGGATGATATTAGAGGGTTGTATGATGTCCTTATTAAGAATTGTGTACATTGGTTAACTATGGTAGCCTAGCAATTTTGTGTATTGCGAGTAGTATTTAATAGCGTGTTTTGATATAGCGTTATATAAGGTTTTCTATGTTTATAATCCTCTTGTAGGAGGGTATATTTAGATTTATGATTGTTTGAGATTATTAAGCGCATAGGCAACGTAGCTTTTTGCCTCATTTTATCAGCTTCCATCGAGCGAACGCATGACATTTTCCACATATCTCGGTTGAGACAGTATATCAGAGATGACTCATACGTTCTCCAATCCAAACAGCTAACTCTTGAGGATACCATGCAGAACGAGGAGACAATTGTTCAGATTTTAGATAGGAAAACGCGTGATAGTCGTCGAGATAGTGTAGCATTTATGATGGTTCTGTAATCTAATAACGTTACTGAGGAAGTCACATGGGAGGTAGAGGATGCCACAAAATGCAACTACCCTTAGTTGTTTACTCATGTATTATTATGATTATCGTTGGTATAACTATTACATCTCCTAGGAAGTGAGAAGTGAGTTCGAAGACGAACGTTATTCTAAGTTCGGTAGAATTGTAAGATTTCAGTTGGGATGCTAACTCTTGGTAGAAGTTTTAATGATTCGTTAGTTAACATTATTCTCTTATATTTTTCATATTATGGTTGTATATTCAAAGTCGTAGTGTAACACGCCTTAATTTCCGACCCCTTATACGGAACCAAAACCGCAAAGGACGGAAGGAAATTCGGGTGTTACATTAAAATAACGGATATTTCATGATATACCACTGAGTTTCTTTGAAATGCACCATATACCACACGAAATGTTTTAATTCACCATATACCATTGAGTTTACGTTCGTTAGCACAGAATACCATTAATGACAACTGCCGCCAGTGTGCCGTTTGTGGTAAATTACCAGTATGCTCTTACGCATTCAACAGGCGCCATTGTTAGGCATGACTTCTCCAAACACAACGTATTTCTTCAAAAAACTGATCCTCCATCTTTCTTCTTCTCCATTCAATAAACTTTGTATTCGTCTACATTGATCTAAAACCCTTAAAATCCATCAAAAATCCTTAAAATCCTTAAAATCGATTTGTGTAAAGTGAATTGCAAGTTTGTGAAGTAATTTAGAACCCAAACACAGGTGGTTGTGACTGAATTTCGCACAAAGTTCGCTAATTCGTTGGATTAAGCATACGCAAGGTACCTATCCTTATTCATTTGCATTTCGAGTTCTGATTTTGTATTTTTTTTTTTTGCAAACTTGAGTTAGGGTTAGAGTTAAGTATGATAAGTTGCATGCGAATATGAATTATGCTAAAGTGATGTGTTTTTGTTTTTTATGCATTTTATAATTTAGATTGTGATGTAATGTGTTGTTGGTAAATGTTGTTGTTAAGATGAGTACAATGTGGTTGTTAGTTCGTGCTTCAGGGGGTACTTTTGATGTAAGGGTGGATGACATTGATAAGACCAATTTGATGGAGTTAATTGAGTATATGTTTGAGGATTCAGTGAAACAGAACGTATATCTCCCTAAATACTTCACCTGTTTGTCAATAAATCTAGAACAAATCATAAGTTAGAGTTAGTTGATGATGGGGCAATGTTAAAAATGTAGGAGTCGAATGAAGGGAATAGTGAAATTTAAGTGTTTATGGAAGAGACAGAACACCATGCCTTGTGTTTCAGTTTGCAGAAGCTAGTTGGGCAAAAATTTTGAAGAACAGCGCTGAAAATATTAGGCTAATGGAGGAAGAGAATAGAAGGATGACAGAGGAAGCAGAAGCTGAGGAGCAGCTTTTGACCCAGTAGGCTATAGAGGTCCCTGCTTTGAATGTTGATGATGATGAGATTGAATATGTAAGAGTGTTTGCTACCCCAGCAGCAAATGAGGTTTTTCCAGGAGATTCACAACCTCAACCTTCACAAACAAAGACTTGATCCTAGGGACTTTGTCTCACCTTTCTACAAGGGGGCTGCTTACAAACTCACTTATGGAGACCACATCCACCCCATGGCTGATCCAACTCACTGGCCTTCACTAGATGTGCCAGAAATTGCACCACCCTAAGGGAAAAGAAATGCTGGCAGACCACCTAAGCAAAGGAGAAGACCTGCTCATAAAGCAAAAAAAGGAAAGAGGCATACGAATAACAAATGCAGCCTATGCAAAAAACTAGGCCACAATGCAGTGACATGCAAGGCAAAAAAGGCATCATCAAATTAGACAGCACATGCAGCTTCCTCTTCACAGCAAGGCAACATTAGGGGGAAGAGAAAGGCTTCTACTTAGCATTGTTTAGTGTCATTTTTTGGTGAACATTGTTTATTGTCAAGTTGTTTTAGAACAAAATGTTAACTACTTGGTTTGTATGACACTTCTTTTATTTATCATAATTCCAACGGGTATATTTTTTTTAAAAAATGGTATTTGACGCAAATAAAAAAAGTAAATGGTATATGGTGAATTATTAATTTACCACAAACGGCACACTAACGGCAGTTGTCATTGATGGTATTTTGTGCTAACGGACGAAAACTCAATGGTATATGGTGAATTAGAACATTTTGTGTGGTATATGGTGAATTTCGAAGAAACTCAGTGTCATATCATGAAATATCCGTTAAAATAAAATCTGTAAAATAATAACAAACTTTAAAAATGTGAGTAGAAATTTCGGCAACATTTCTGCTAAAAATTGATGGTGTGACGGAATATAAAGTACAATAAAATAACTAAACTAATCCAAGGCACCATCGCCTTTAAAATCTCGTATCATGACAGAATGATTCAACATCGGCTCCCCAAATAATCATGACAAGCATGGATCGTAGTTCTAGTGTCAACGCTTGAGTTTTTAAAAACAATAAACACTTCAAAAAACATACAAGACCATAACTACGCAGCGGAATTATGAAGATACAACGGAGGACGCAATGCCTCATACCAAAAACATATACAATCTAAAGTTTACAAAAGACATAAAAGAGCTACGAAGTCAAAAGACCAATGCATAACTCGTGTTATGCTTCGCACTCATCACTCTCCCCCAATGCAATGTAGAAGAAGCTCCAATACCTGTTACTCCTATCTAAGATGATCCTGCTGCTCAACATCAGACCATAAGCCAAATGTGTCATAGCATAAACATCATAGAAAGTGATAACAAATAAAATATAAACACAAATAGATACATGTCGGTAACTAACACCAAATATAATAAGGTCAATAGAGCTAACATCATGTTATACAACTGCATAAAGATGATTTCGTAAAACACAAAGCATAACTAGTAATTATTTATCATCCATCTTTATTTCTTAATCGCACTTCTTTTTTTCCAACCCGAACTATGTGTTCATGGGTTGAATGTATATCTTAATATTCATCTTCTCAAAATCATAACATCTCTATAAGACACGTATGATATCAACTTAACTAAGGGCATTAACAAACTACCTGACGCCTAATGATAAAGCATTAGCTTGAGGCGCTTGTCTACTTAAAAGTAAGTGGGATCATAGTACATCTTTGGGATTCTTAGCTCCCATGGGATAACTCAACTTTGACATAATCTTTGTTTGAAGGAAAACCCTTGGGTTTCGCAAGACTCACGAGGCACTTCTCACTAGCATATTATTTCATCAATGAAAACCTTGGGCTTTGCAAGACCCACGACTATATCAACTATAACCTTCTAACAATGGATAAACTTTATATCAATGAGATCCTTAGGTTTTCCAAGACCCAACGGTAACTCAAATATACTCTTGTTATCGATGAGAACCATGGGGTTTGCAAGACCCACCGGTAACTCAAATATACTCTTGCTATCAATAAGAACCATGGGGTTTGCAAGACCCACCGGTAACTCAAATATACTCTTGCTATCAATGAGCACCATGGGGTTTGCAAGACTCCGCGATAACTCAAATATACTCTTGCTATCAATGAGAACCATGGGGTTTGCAAGACTCACCGGTAACTCAAATATACTCTTGCTATCAATGAGAACCTTGTGGTTTGCAAGACCCACCGGTAACTCAAACATACTTTTGCTTTTAATTAGAACCATGGGGTTTGCAAGACCCACCGGTAACTCAAACATACTTTTGCTTTCAATGAGAACCATGGGGTTTGTAAGACCCACCGGTAACTCAAACATAAACTCAAACTCATAGATAAAGGAATCATTCCGACTCCAAGTAAACATAAAGAAATTCTATCAATAAGCGGGTTGTGCTTAACATCTAATGATACCTTAGTTCTCTGCGTCTATGCCATTCTAAGTTCAAGAGATACATAATCAATAGCTATTCATGTATAAGGCTGACTCTAGTACTTCATATTTATAATACAATGCATAAAGTCGCAAATATTGCTAATACTTTGAAACATAAGCATATAAGAGTTTGTTATCGCGTGTGCGTACCTGCAATTGTAACCGCAAGACAAAAAGTTACCACAACCGCCAAACGTGGGATTCTCAAGCTTCTCTTATGGATTGGGCACCTATGGACGTTTAAAGAATGATTAATAAGTCTACTTAAACTCATAGAAGAGTCACTTACTCTAAAAGAAAGTACTCTAGTACCATTACAGCAAGTTCTAGTTCATGCTATGAAGCAAATTAGCCAAATGCAATATTTCAATTCTATGTTTGCTTTCTACTACAGCAATAATTCTAATCTAATAACAACATACACTTTTCACACTATATTTACAGCAACGTATGTTCTAAGGAACAAAACTTAACTATATATATTGCATTTTCATATTACTATGAATTAGTAGACATAAGATTTAGTAAAATAATGTATTACATCCAATAGAAACAATACCCAAGGTAATAAGCTAGTAATGACATGGAATTCATTTCACCTTATTATTCAAGGTTCATAGGGACTACAAGAAATTACTTATATCGCTCACAACATCAAGAATCCCTTTTTTTTGTACCAAGACTATACAACTTACAACAACGATTAGTTTAAATAATAATGACAATTAATTTAATTCTAAAGTGCAATGAAAATAATGTCGACTCATAACAAGAACCGCAAAAGCCCATTATCAACTCTTATTAATCAAATAAAATAAATTAACAATGTATATTAACTAACACCTCTTACTGGTATTAAGAATATTAACCACCAACAACAAAATTAATAATGACTATTAACAATCACTTTTATTTTATTTTATTTTATTTTATTTTATTTTTTTTGTGACCAAGAATCCTATCCATTACTAAATAACTAATACTACCACCAATCATCTATAATGGCACATACACAAAGCTTATACAAGGTTGTTAAATTAATAAATTACTATCAAAAGAAAAAAAAATAGTACATACTACTTTTATTTTCATACTAATATAAACCCTAACTTCTCTGTTTTCAAATCACCATAATCAATCAAACGCATAACAAAAATTCAAGATATCATACTCAAATTTAACAAGTATAAACTCTAAATAACAAGAAGTTAATTATCAAGAACATACAAAATCAAATTGGGTTAGAAATTGCTCACAAAGAGTTTAGAGAATGATGGAAAAGGCAAAGAACTTCAATCAACTTGAGAAGGGCACCACCGGCGGTGGTGGCTACTGGTGGTCGACGGTGGAAGCTGGTGGCGAAGGCTGCCGGCAGCTGGTGGTGATGGTGGTGGATGATTCTTGGTGTTGAGGAAGGATAGGTGAAGAAGAAAGAAAGAAAGAGATGGGAAATGAGGAGTAACGGTTTATGGGTTTTTACTATTATTATTATTATTATTATTATTATTATTATTATTATTATTATTATTATTATTATTATTATTATTATTATTATTCTTTCTCCTTTTCTTAACTCCACATCCTAACTCATCTTTATAATCACATATTTATTTACCAGCATAAATTAAGACAACTTTCAATATTATAGAAAAATTTTGAATTACAAGTATAAATTTAATTTGAACATCTTTATTTGAGTAATTATAAATATACACATATATAAATAATCGATATAAACTAATTTAAAATTATTAACATAAAAAATCTCTAAAAATCATTATTTCAAATAAATAATGACGTAATAAAATGATAAGGTGTTATTCGTGGTTAGACCAGACTTTTGGATTTAGTTTGGATTCGAGAACGAAGTTCATTTCAAGTTGGGTAGAATGTAATATTAGAGAAATTTATATTTTAGAATTGAGAAAATTAAAGTAAATATTAGAATGAGAATTTTTCATTCCAAAAGCCTCTTAATTGCCTAGTTCATTTTGACACAACAAAGCCCAAATAACCACATTTCCTCAGTTTTGAATCAAATCAAACTGCAAGAACCCTACCTTCCTTCTTCTCCCCATCTCCCTTTGAAAATAGCTACTTTTGTACTGAAATTCCATTTCAAATAAGCAACTTTCTTCCTCCCTTGTTCTGACTTTTCGTGTGCCTGAGAACCACCGTTTGTTCTTGGTGGTTACTATTGAAAACAATCGGTAACAGCCCATTCTCCTGCCAGTTTTGTGTCATTTTACGGGCGAAAACCACAGAAAAAACAAAACCTTCTTTTCCCACATTTTCGATTCAAGTATGACCTAACTTTCCTCTTGTATTTGTACATTTTTCATGGTTAATGGGGGTTGTAAAACTGTTGGATAATTCTCTAATGCACTATTTATGGCACCAAGAATCCTTCCTACACAGTGAGGAACATTGCAAAAAGAGTTATACACAATTCTTGAATTAGAAATCTTTGGATATGATCAGTATAGGGACTGAACTTAATGCAAACCCTCTCAGTTTCGCTCACTGATTGGGCTTCACACCTTTCACTCTTGGAATGGCTTCACTAACCAATCCTATCGTGGAGTCTTGCTATGACCTTGAAGATTTCACTCACAACAACAAAGCACACAGGTTAGAGTTGGACCCTTCCGATTCCCTTGGTTCACAACTCACAAAATGAAGAATACTTCTCATAAAAAACAGAAAACAGAACAATGAATACAAGGGAAGCCTATGTGTTTTATAGGACTCATGAACTGAACAAGCACGTGCCTTAAGGGTTTTAAAAAAAAACACACGTGCACAGATTTCCTTTAGAGGACTTAACTATATTGCCTATATCTATTATAACATGAACTGGAAAATAAGGCTAAGTGTTGGATCCTTCTTGATAGCTGCATTATGATATCAATTCTTGGCCCATGATGCAGGCTTGGGCTCTAAATGGGCCATGAATCTTGTATGTCCTCATGATCTCCTCAAAGGCTTTAGTTTCTACTTGGACTCCTTCATATGCTCACTTCCTCTTGCCTTCTACAAACTGAACCATGCCTTGTTCTTGTAAAACTGGCTGCTTGAGGATCTGCTGCATTCCCTCAGTGTAGTGGTCTTCCAGTAGGCTGGGCCTCAAGCCTTGGTGGGAGTCATAAGGAATCTTTGACTGATTATCAAGAGGCCTTAATTTCTTTGCTGGATCATGAAAAGGCCTTGACTCATAAGAGAGCTTTGAATCCTGATGAAGGTGACCAAGAGTGTTGTCTTGATCACCTTGCTGAGTCTCTAGACATAGTTCAGTTTCCCCATCTTCAAAAAGAATTGACCTCAATTCTTGAGGACCATGGTAAAGGTCTAGATGTCCAATGTTGAATGTGGTTCTGTCACCATACTCCTCAGACATATCAATTCTGAATGCATTAGATCCCTTCTGATCACTTATCTTGAAAGTTTCTGCAGCTTTAGGCATGAGTTTGTTCTTTCTTTTATCTTGAAATTTGTCCAATTTGAGGTGTACCTAAACAAGATCACCAATCTGCTAGTTCCTTTTCTCCATTCTTCCTTTGTCAACCTGGGCGTTGGCTTTAATAATGTTGTTCTGCACTTGCTTATGAATCTTTAACGAAACTTCTGCTTGCTGCTTTGCCTCAAGGTAACCTTATCCTATTTAGGAAGATCAATCAAAGAAAAAGGTAGTAAGGGATTAAAACCATACACACTTTCAAAAGGAGAATACTTTGTAGCTACACTAGGGCTTTTATTATATGCAAACTCTGCATGACTAAGGTGTAAGTCCCAATCCTTAGTGTTTTTTTAACCAAGGTTCTTAGAATAGCTCCCAAGATCTTGTCAGTGACCTCAGTTTCCCCATCTATTGAAGATGATAGGCAGTGCTGAATAAAAGTTTTGTGCCTAATAATTTCCATAAGGTGCTCCAAAGCAAACTTAGAAACTTGCTATCTCTGTCTGATACAATAGACTTAGGTATACCATGCAACTTCACAACTTCAGCCAGGTATAATTGAGCAATGTGTTTGGCATCATCTGTTATGTGACATGCCATAAAATGTGCCATCTCTGAAAACCTACTACAACAACCATAATAGCACCCTTTCCTCTTTGTGTTCTGGGTAAGCCAACAATGAAGTCCATGCTCACATGTTCCTATGGTCTAGCTGCTACAGGGAGTGGCCTATACTCTCCTTTGTGGAAGGTTAGTTTTTCCTTTTGGAAAACATCACATCTGAGAATGAATTTACCTACAGTACCTAACATTTTCAGCCAAAACAATTGCTGAGCTAACACGTCTAATGTCTTTTGGATCCCAAAATGCCCTCCCAAAGCCCCTTCATGCACTTCTTTTACTAAAATAATATCTCAATGGGGACCTAGGTATACATAGTTTGTTTCCTTTGAACAAAAACCCATCCTGCATGTGAAACTCTCCTTTAGGTTGTGCTTCACACTCCTTAGCAATAGGTCCTAACTCTGGGTCATCCACATACTAATTCTTAATAAAATCAAACCCTAAGATCTTAGATTCTAACAAGGACATGAGATGATGCCTCCTACTCAAAGCATCAGCTATAACATTAGCTTTACAAACCTTATATCTTGAAGCAAATGTAAAGGAGTACAGAAACTCTACCCATTTACCATGCCTATTGTTTAACTTGCTTTCGCCATTAATGTGCCTTAATGACTCATGATCAGAGTGCAGAATAAAAGGTTAGACTTTAAGATAATGTGCTTAGTTGTCTAAGGCTCTAATTATAGCATAAAACTCTTTATCATAGGTGGAATAATTCAATCTACTTCCACTCAGCTTCTTACTGAAGTACGCTACAGGTCTACCTTCCTGAATCAACACTGCTCCAATCCCCTTACCACTTGCATTACACTCAACTTCAAAAGGTTTGGTGAAGCCTGGTAACTTCAAGATAGGTGCTTGACACATCTTCAGTTTTACTAACTCAAAAGCCTGTTGTGCCTCATCTGTCGACTCAAAACTTCCCTTCTTAGTGCACTCAGTTAAAGGTGCCATCAATGTGCTAAAGTTCCTAATAAAACTTCTATAGAAAGAAGCAAGACCATAAAATGATCTTACTTATGTTATGCTAGTTGGTGTAGGCCAAGACTTGATAGCCTCTACTTTGGCTAGATCTGCCCTTATGCCTTCCTTTCCTATGAAAAACCCTAAGAAACTTACTTCTTTCATCAAGAAAACACACTTTTCCAGATTTCCATATAGCTTCTGCCTCCTTAACACATCAAACAACTTCCTCAAATGTGATAAGTGTAACTTTAGGCTTCCACGATAAACTAGGATGTCATCTAGGTAGACTACTATGAATTCTCCTAGGAATGCTCTCAGAACCTCAGTCATCAATCTCATGAATGTACTTGGGGAACCAGTCAGTCCAAATGGCATGAGAAGCCACTCATTCAGCCCATACTTAGTCTTAAAGGCTGTTTTCCATTCATTACCCTCCTTCATCCTAATCTAGTGATAGCCACTTCTCAAATCTATTTTGCTAAACCAATGTGCACCAGATAATTCATCTAGCAGGTCATCTATCCTAGGTATAGGTAACCTATACCTAATGGTGAGGTTGTTAACATTCCTGCTGTCTATACACATCCTCCGTGCGCGATCTTTCTTAAGCACCAAAAGTATAGGCTCAGCACAGGGACTTAAACTCTCCCTAACAAATCCTCTATTCATCAACTCAGTTACCTGCCTCTACATCTCTTTGGTTTGCTCAGGGTTAGTCATGTAGGTAGGTTTGTTGGGTAATGGTGCACCAGGGATTAAGTCTATTTGATGCTCAATGCCCCTAATAGGTGGCAGTCCTATGGGTAATTCCTTGGGAAACACATCCTGAAAATCAGCAAGCAACTTAACTATACTAAGGTGCATAGGACTCTCTTTTACTTACTTTTTTAACAAACATAATGAAGACTGAGTCACCACTTCTAACCAGCTTCTCACAACCCTTCCTACTGATTAAGTGCACTGGCTTCTTAGGCTTAGGGGGAGGTATGGCTTTGTGTAGGGGCAAAGGTAACAAACTCTTCTTCTTTCCCTCATGTAACACAGTATATATATATTGGTAAACCCATCATGCTTAGTCCTTCTGTCATGTTGCCATGGTCTTCCTAACAGCATATGATAGGCATCTATGTCTAACACATCACACAACACCTGATCTTGGTATGATTCTATGCTAAAGTTAACTAAGCACTGTTTCCTCACTAAATTTCATGTCTGATCATTCAACCATCTAGGTTTGTAAGGGTGGGGATGACGTGTAGTGGTCAGGGTCAGATCCTTTACTAACCCCCTACTCACACAGTTTGATTCACTACCCCTATCAATGATTACTGCACAGATCTTATTCCCTATCTTACACTTAGTCTGAAATATATTCTCCGTCTGAGCAGACTTAGCTATCCTTGGTGTAGCATGGAAATTCCTTCTAATCAGCATCCCATAGTGCTCTTCTTCTGGATGAACTAGCTCTACATCTTTTTCACTCTCAGTGTCCTCATCCTTTTCCATCATTCCTAAATCATTTACCTTAAAAGTACCCTCATATTCATCCTATGGGGTAGGTGGTAAGAGTACTTACTCTTTACCATTGACTAATACACCTAGCCCTAGGTCCTATCCTATCTTGGATCTCAGTCCACTCTTTTTGAGTGAAAGCCCTGGTATTAGGACACTCATTTTTGTAATGTCCATGACCATGACACTTAAAAATAATAACATCCTTGGGTGTGTTGCTAGCCTTCTTTACTCCCTTGCTAGTTTCACCCCTATTTAGTTTGTTATGTGGTGCAATAGTGGGCTTGGTGGCTACTGGTTTCTGTGCCCTGTTGTAACTATAATTTGGCCTACTTTTGGCATATTTCTCATACACTAAAGCATTATTGCAGGCCCCTTCAAGTTCTGCACAGCCTCAAGTTCAATCCTAATCTCTTCTCTTAGACCACCAAGAAACCTACCTATTTTCATCTCCTCAGGCTCATTAATGTCACACAACACAACCAATCTTTCCCTCTCCTGAATGTACTCAGATACTGTTATGTTTCCCTGTCTCAAGTTTCCCCAACTAACATATAATTGCTATTTTTATGTAGACGGAATATACTTCCTCCTCAAATGCTTTCATAATTTGAGCCAAGTATCAATGGCTCTTTCCTCCCTTCTTCTTTGTTTTTGTATTCCCTCAAGCAAAGTGGCTGCTAGTTTATTAAGCTTAACCTTAGCAATCTTATACTTGTGTTCATCAAGAGTATCCTTGAAATTAAAGTAGCGTTCTAGGCTATCCTCCCAATCTATGTAATCCTCAGGATTATTTGAGACCCCATCAAAATCCAACACATCCACCCTCATGGTTCTGTCCTCTAATACCCTGCGCTCTACATTCTGTGTTGTGTGTGCAATAGGCGTGCCTCCTGTATTGTGGGAATGTAACACCAATTATTCCACCAATGCAGTCAATATGTTCAATATCTCTTCTACACTCATGACACCAGCCATCAGACACAGGGACAACAATAACAAACTGATCAGACTTAATCAAGAATTGAGTTCTTGAACTCAACTGGCCTTAAAATTGTGACGTTAAACTAGATAGTTTATTGCCTGAAATTTGAGCCACAACAATCAACATTCTGTAAAACAACAATTGACTCAATCAACACAAGAATTGGGGAAGATACAGATCACCTGACTTCCTCTGACCCATGTTTAGAACATTGAATCAGTCAAATGCAATATGTATCAAGTCTTCTGGTTTCGGGTACATTACACCCCTGAAACGTTTGGCTCTGATACCAAATGCACTAGTATGGGACCAAGAATCCTTCCTACACAGTGAGGAACGTTGCAACAAGAGTTATACACAATTCTTGAATCAGAAATCTTTAGATATGATCAGTATAGGGACTGATCTTGATGCAAACCCTCTCAGTTTCACTCACTGATTGGGCTTCACACCTCACACTCTTGGAATGGCTTCACTCACCAATCCTATGGTGGAGTCTTGCTATGGCCTTGAAGGTTTCACTCACAACAACAAAGCACATGGCTTAGAATTGGAGCCTTCTAATTCCCTTGTGATCACTATTCACAAATTGAAGAATACTTCTCATAAAAAAAAGAAAATAGAATCATGAATACAAGGGGAGCCTATGTGTTTATATAGGACTCATGAACTCAACAAGCACGTGCCTTAAG
The DNA here is from genome assembly GCF_026212465.1 of Amaranthus tricolor. Classification (NCBI taxonomy): domain Eukaryota; kingdom Viridiplantae; phylum Streptophyta; class Magnoliopsida; order Caryophyllales; family Amaranthaceae; genus Amaranthus; species Amaranthus tricolor. Next base: position 12,717,251 of record NC_080052.1, read on the forward strand.
GCTTCATAAAAAACAAAAAAACATGCGTGCACAGATTTCCTTTAGAGGACTTAACTATATTGTCTATATCTATTATAGCATGATCTGGAAAATAAGACTAAGTGTTGGATCCTTCTTGATAGCTGCATTGTGATGTCTGTTCTTGGCCCATGATGCAAGCTTGGGCTCTGAATGGGCCATGAATCTTGTACGTCCCCATGATCTCCTCAAAGACTTTTGTTTCTACTTGGACTGCTTCATATGCTTGCTTCCTTTTGCCTTGTGCAAATTAAACCATGCCTTGATCTTGTAACACAGGATGCTTTAGGCTCTGCTGCATTCCCTCAGTGTAGTGGTCTGCCAGTAGGCTGGGCCTTGAGCCTTGGTGGGAGTCATAAGGAGTCTTTGACTGCTTATAAAGAGGCCTTAATTTCTTTGTTGGATCCTTTGTTGGATCATGAAAAGGCCTTGACTCATAAGAGAGCTTTGAATCCTGATGAAGGTCACCAAGGGTGTTGTCTTGATCACCTCGCTAAGTTTCTGGACATAGTTAATCTACATATATAAAATTTTTCTTCATTGCCTTCAATATTGGATGAAACAAGGTTCATTGTCCCTTGATCTTCGAAATAAAGAAACCAAGCAACAACTTTTTTTTCCTCTGAAATCTGCCTTAAGAAAAGAAGGTCAACTCCTTTTCATTTCTTAGTTTCTTTTCTCTTTTGTTTCACAAATACTATGCTAATGTATTAGATTATTTTTATTCTTTCATTATGTTAGTCATTATCATTGCTCATCAAGAACTCATACCATCATGAAAGCGATAAGTGATTCCATGAATTAGTGTGGATATAATTATTGATATTTAGAATAGATGGACCTTTGAATGTTTGATATTGAATTAATAAATATTAGGATTATGAATTTTGTTAAGAGATACTTAATGTGGCAAAATGTTGGATAGTTTACACTCTTGAATTTGATTATTAAATTCTTTTGGGACATTATTGAAGTTTGGCTATGTAAATTGTGTCTTGATTGGAAATCGGAGACTAATAAAATTGGGTAATGTGATAAATTTTTTTAAGGATTATTGGACTCTTTGAGGATTATTGATTTTGGGTATAAATTAACACAATTGTGTTAATTAGATGTATAAGGAAGAGGATGAGTGTTGAGAATCCTATAGGATAATATAAACCGTCCTAGATTCTTGGATTATAAAGTCTTTTGGCATACACTGGGATTCAGTTATGAACATTGCTGGTTCACCCTAGACTCTTTGTTATGCTTAGAAATGACTCTATGATACGAGTGGTTACAATGCTAGAATAGAGCCATAGTTAACCTTAGCTCTAGGAGTAGATGTAATAAGTTATATCTTAGTATAGTTGCATTGTATGCACCTTGGTGACGTTATATTATTTTCATGCTTCAGGATACGACTACTTTGATGAACCCTTTTAGTCAAAAGCAATAAACCATTCTTGACTCCTTGAAGAGGTCTAGCCATACTACATTTCTTGAAGATAATTTTATTGAAACTCTTTCGAAATTACAATTTGTTGAGACAAATGTTGTTGTGACTGCTTATGTTGATATTATGATATGGTCAATGAATTGGGCTTACGAGCTGGTCATTTACGGAGTTGAGCGACATTGTCCCCTGCTTCCTATTTTTGAGACGAGTTCTCATTTAGATATTGACTAGCTTCACCCGTGAACGACATAGCCTTAGAGCTATGAGGCACCTCTCAAAATAGACTCCCTGTGTGCACATAGATCTAGAAAACTGATGTTGTTTTTAAACCTATGATTTGAATTATTGTGTTTTGTTGTTTTGGATTGTTAATTCTCATTCAGCTAAATCTGAGCCCCTGTTGTATCCATCTTTTAGATTGTTTACAGATCGAAACCGGTCGGGAACGATGAGTTAGCGGTGATGATTATAGTTACATGGATGTTTTATTGAGCTGACTACGTGAGAAGTTGTAGTATTGTATTAGGTTTTTAATAAATATATATTAGATTTGGTTGTGGTCGTTATATTGGACTTTTAGAATGACTTTTATGATTACTTTCTATTTTAGTTAGATGATTAGTTTGAGAATTAGCTAATTCAGTTATGTTTTAGAACTAGTGGCCCCTTTGCTCGAGTTTCGAAATTGAGATTTAAGTTTCTTGGGAAATAAACCCCGTGATGACTCTATTTACTTAGTCAACGGTAAGTCGGGTTGTTACACACTCTCAAATTTTTGGGATGTACGAATGAGCAACCTTACAACTTTATTTATAAGAGTCTACCAAAAACCTTAAACTAATAAATTTAGAAAACAAAAGTATTACTAGGACACTTTAGAAAACTACATAATTAAGAAAATTGTATTTTCCCAATTATATTTGATCTACAATTTCCTAATTATTATCAAATAATAATAGGAAATCCATTAAATAAAATAGGGTTATTCTACATGGTAAGCACGAACTTTTAGAATTTCACAACTTCAAATATAATCTAATGTTTTTTTGGGCATTAATGTTACGACAAACTTAAATTCCAAAAGTACAATGCTATTTTGTGGAAATTTAAGGAAAGAAAGTTATTGTGTTTTAATGATAAAATACAAGAGTAAAGATGAAATTTCACAACATAACTTATAATTTAATGTTTTTTGGGTATTAATGTTACGACAGATTAAATTTCAAAAGTATAATGCTATTTTGTGTAATTTTTTTTTAAATTCGCTACCACTTGTCTTTTGTAAAAGTTCGTGCATATCATGTTGAATATCCAATAAAATAATTGTTGGACCTCTTGAGTTTTGATGATGACTACACTTTATTTAAGCAAATATGTTTTTAGAGATTGTGCAGGTCGATATCCGATTTTGATTATGATCGTTGATGGTACCTATGCCTTAGCTTATGGAAACGTACATGTCAAAAGGTTTCAATTGATATCGCTTGGGATGTAAAATGGAGACAGCAGATCTACTGTTCCCAAGTTGGATGTTCTAGCTAAACTGAAGTCTGGAGACAGCACACTGTTCCTGAGCTGAAGGTTGACTACGTTGACTAAAAATTCTGGTTATCATATTTTAATTATTATTTTTTTGTTAATGTATTTTAAATTAAATTGTTGCAGTAATAATTTATTAAAGTTAATTGGCAAATCGTTTTTGTTAAAGAAAATGAATTCACGTTTTATTTGTTAAGATCCTTTATTTTAGGATCTATTTTTAGTAAATCCTGGATTTGTTAAAAATAGAATTAATTGACTTTGAATTAGTCTTAGCAAATCTTTCTAACCGGTTTTTATTCCTAAAAATTAGCAAGCAATCATTTCCACTAAGATTAACCGTTTTCTAAAATATAGCATGAAGTTCCAGCCATTAATTTGGGGAACAGGAATTACTACTGAAGAAACTGCTACTTTAGGGAACAGCGGTTATTAAGGGAGCAGCGGTTATTGTTTTTGTACACGTGTGATTTGACTTAATCAAATCTTATGGAAATAACCGTGTGTTTGCTTAATCCACATTACTCCCATGATCTCTTGATAGTGGGATGATGGATTGGATTATTCCATTTTCTTAGGAATCTTATTTTCTATAAATTGCAAGTTAATTCCGGTTTTTAAAAGATGAAGAGAAGTAATCCAACGTTTTGTGCTTAAGTGTTTTTCATACGTTTTTGTTGGATTTTACAAGAAATATTTTGTTCTTAAAATTGCCAATTAATTTATAATATTTTCTTGATGCAACTCTTTGATTTATTTTAGAGAATTTCTATCCTTTTTGTAAGGGTTTTTGAGAGTTTATGTAATTAGACTCGAGTGAGTCTAAGGGGGAAGTTAGATAGCTTTTAGTGAAGCTAGAGAGGATTAGCTTATTGTAAAGCTAAGTTTGTTGCTTTGAGTAAAGCAATTAGAGAGTGAAGAGTTGGCCTAGTAGTTTCGCTTCGAGTGAAGTAAGGTGTTTATTGTAATTGTAACTAATTGCCTTAAACATAGTGAAGTTGTTAGAAATCCCAAGTGGTCGTGGTTTTTCCTTTTGTTTAGGCCCAAAAGGTTTCCACGTAAAATCGTGCATCTCTTTTATTATTTTGCTCTTAGTTTAAGCTTTATTTATTTTGAATAATTCCGCAAAAACAGGGCACAATCGCTTAAACTTGCAACAACAACAATTCACCCCCCCCCCCCCCCCCTCTTGTTGCTGTTCCCGTTCCTAATTGAATCAACAATAATATTAGGTTTACTTCTTAACAAAATCTCACATATGATTAATATATAAAACTGTTACTTTTATATCATTTATTCATATATATAAAGTATCTTTCCAATCACTTTACATGTTAATATCGATCCTTATGATCTTCCATTAATACAGATACGTCGTAAGAAAAAAAAAATTAATTTAAAAGTAACAATATAATCTTAAAGATCCAACAAAAAACAACTGAAAAATACTTTTAATGTATTAATTTAAAGGTGGAATTTTAATTATGCGAGTGGTTGAAATGACATTTTTAAAGTTCAATTTTCCAACTTTTAATTAATTCTAATCTAAACAATTCGTACAAGATGCTCTTGGCTAGTAATCAACTTTTTTTTTTTTAAGGTGGCTAGTAATCAACCTTAGAAAGATGGCAATAATTTCAAGATATTAACACGTGGAGTGTATTTTCAATTCTCAAATGAATCTTTTTAAAGCTTGAGCTTCAAATAGAAGTATGTGTTAAAATAAGTTGTTATACAAACTTTGTTGTTTTATTAATTAACTAATTAATTGACTGGCATAATAACACAGAATTTAAGTTACGCCACTTGCAAGTCAAATAGGTTTATTTTCATTAATTTATTCACCATTCTGTTACGAGTAAAATATTAACTTTGAGCAATTAATTATTAAAATTTTTTTCATCCATCATTTCTGAATTATAATGACTTTTTGAAGCCACAAATAAAATTTCAAATGAAGACAAAGGTGTGTAATTTAAGAATGTTAGAAAAATTAGATACATTTGATTAAAATAATATAATAGGCATAGCATAATGATATAGGTTGCACTAAAACGGACACGGACACGACACGGGTACAGGAAACGCCAACTTAAAAATGGCGGACACGGGGACACGAAAATGGTAATGTAATAAATATATCAAATTAAAGATAATTTTACAATCTTTCATTTGATATATGTAAATAAACACTTTAAAAACATAAAACTCACATAAAATGCAAATAAGTACCAAATAAACAACATAAGTATTTAAAAATAGTCATACAAACCAAATCAAAGAAAACCAAATAAATAGGTAAATTTAAGTTTGATCATCACACATCATCCATATGACATCCATCATCATCCTCCACTACAAAAGTTGTTTCCAACTCGGGTTCATCGAGAGAAAGATCCGCCATGCCAAGACAAATAGAATCTTCTAAATTTCCAAAGTCATCTCCTCCAACATCCCACAACCTTGTTCTTCTCTTGTTATAAGCCTCACCTCTCCTTGAAAGCAAACGAAGATTGTTATGAATGTACACCAAATCTTGAGCACGTTTTGGTGCAAGTTTGTTTCTAGTACATGAATGAATGAATTTATATGTGCTCCAATTCCTCTCACAACAAGAGGGAAGATGATGGTTGTCCTAACAACTTGAATGCTAATGCTTGAAGCATCGGAACTTGTGAGCCATAAGTTGCCCACCAATGCTTTGGAGCCATCAAGTACATATCATTCAAGCATTCTGGTTCAGTAAATACACCACCATCTCTTGCCGAGAAAATAGCATACTCCATATTAACCTTTCTTCTATCTTCCAAGTCTTGAAACAATCTTCTAAAGCAATTGAATCTTTGTGTGGAAATTTCAATGTCAACATGTGGAGCAACTCTACCAGGGACCTCTTTAAGCCACGTGTCACTATAATACCTTTTAAATACATAAAAAAGAAAAAAATTTAGTTAATGCATAATCTAATGCTTTAAACATTTAACATACAAAAATATATAATACCTTGGATTCAAAGAATGTGCCAAACAATGAAGTGGAGTGTTGCTTTTCTTCCAACGGCTAAGAAGTATTGTTTCGACCACACTAAAGAAAGAAGAATACTCATGCATTTGCTTATGCTTATGGTTATATATGATCTCCTTCACCTTTGAAATCATTGAATCCCATTTTTCATATACTAGATGAAGTGATGCTTTGTCGGTGTCACATGCTCTTATCATGTCATAAATGGGACGAGTGAAATCAAGGATGTAATCTACCTTGTCCCACCAATCGTCATTTAGAATCTTTTCCCTCACAAGTGTAGCTAGTCCACGATGATCATCACGATATGTGGACCCAGCCTCACTAACAACCATGGATTGAAGAGTAGTTTTAAGAAGTTTCATCCTCTTTAGCATGACAACTATTGAAGCGAAGCGAGTATCATCAACAGAAAGAAGCTTTAATGGAGAGAACTTATTAAATATAGCTAACCTCATTGAATGGTTCATTACGTAGTTTTTGACAAATAAAGCATCTCCATGAACTTCGGTTATCCAATGACACTCATCATAAACCTCCTCATTGTTTGAAACATTTTTAGCATTACAAATGTTTTTAAGAGCAAGGTTAAGAGTGTGAACAATGCATGGTGTCCAAAATATATGTGGATATCTACCCTCTATAAGTTCTCCAGCGGCCTTGCAATTGTGTGCATTATCAGTTAGAATTTGTACAACAAATTTGTCATCTCCAACTTCTTCAATGGCATCATTCAACAAACTAGCAATAAAGTCTTTATCCTTTACCTCTCTTGAGCAATCAACGACCTTTAAGAACAGAGGACCAACTTCACAAGCCACCATGAGATTAATTAAAGGTCTCCTTTGTGGATCACTCCACCCATCACTCACTATACTTACCCCCTTTTCCCTCCAAGTAGCCTTTATTGGTTCTAAAAGCTTTTCAACATTTTCTTTCTCTCTAATTAACAAAGTGGTTCTCATTTTATTGCAACCAGGAGGCTTGTAACCAGGAATATTATTTGTGGCAGCATAGTTGTATGAACTAATATAGTTAGGGTTTCGACAAAGGTTGAAAGGCAATCCTCCAGTAAAAAACATCCTTGCTATCTCAGCATCCAAATTGTTTCGAGCTTTTATATCAAAAGCTTTGGTGATTGGGTTGTCAGATTTTCTTTTCTTGGCATATGAAGTTGGTGAAAGAGAAGTTTCAGAAGACAAAGATTGACTAGGAAGTGGTGGTCTTTTTGGTTGTCTAGATTCTTTATATTGCTCAACTTGTCTTTCTCAGTTTCTCATTTGCATTCTATCCTCATTTGTTACATTAGGACATTGACTAATTTCACCTTTTGCAAGACCCATCAAATGTGCTTTAACTCTAGTATATGAACCACTCTTTATTTGTTTGCAAAATTTGCATTGCCAAGTATAATTACTCCCACCCCCACTCATTTTGTCCCCTTTAACAACATATTTCCACAAAGGATAAGAACTTAAATCACTCTCTTCATTTGTAGCATCACCACTAACATTGCATGAATCAGAGCCACTAGCCCCACTACTAGACATGATTGAACTCTTCAAATTCAAACAACCACAAGTAAAGATTTAAAAATCAAGATTAAAAAATAACACATTAACAATTTAACATTAACAAATTACAATTAAGAAATATTCAAAGAGGATATACAAAAAAAAATCAAGAACAACATTTCAACTTTTCAAAATTCAAATTACAAACACATTAAAAAAAATTCTAAAAAAGAAGATGCATATGAACAAACAATTGCTATGCATTTCTAGCTGCATAATCAGCAAGTACAACCTCTTAGATCAAAATCATAATATTGAATACAGTTCTAAATTTCATGATTTTAAGCTACGTTTCATAACTAAATGACAAACATTATCCTAAATTTCAGATTTCATGAATGATAGAACAAAGCAAACCACATGATATTTTCAACAAAGTCAAGTAACTTTTTGAATTGAAATCAAACATAGTGAATTATTTCTTGAATGCACAGATTTACAATCCAAGACTATCATTTATTGAATGTGTTTTCTTTGTTCAGTTTCAAATTCAACCGTTTTGTTTGTTCATTGTAAGACATGAATATTGAATACAGTTCTGAAGTGAGCACCACAAAAACTATACTTGAAAATCAAAAAGAACCCACAATCAAGATTTAAAAATAAATGTTAAAACAACAAGTCAACAAGATTAAGAATTTAAGATTAACACTAAGATTAAAGATTAGAAAAAGATTAATATTAGAATTTAGGATAAAGAGTGAAAATACCTTAAACAAAATCAAAAATTTCGATTTTTAGGAGCAGCAGCAGCAGTGTTCGATTCTAACAACCCACAGGGCAGCAGCAGTGCAGCACCGAGTTCGAGCGTTCGTCTGTGAAGGAGGAGCAGCCGGCGGTGGCGTGGTGCGGGAGTGCGGCAGCGACAGTAGAGGTAGAGGAAGAGTTGTGTAGAGTTTTTAGGGTTAGAGTGAAAGAGAGTTGAGAGGAGTGAGATCAAGAGAGGGAATTGAGAGGGAATCAGGGAATTCGAGTGTTCTCAAACTCTGCTTCTGTTTTCAATTTTTATTTATTTATTTTTTTTTAAAAAAACGTGTCATTGACTCCTTGTCGTATCCCTTCCGTGTCCTTGCCGTGTCTGCGTGTCCGGAAAAATATTAAAATATTGGACACTTCATTTGGCGTGTCGGGCACGGATTTTCTCGTGTCCGTCACTTGTCCGTATCCGACACGCGACACGCAGGTTCAGTGGCGTGTCCGTGTATTCCAGATAATGATAACAAAAAGTGTGAAAGTTTAAGAGCGAAGAAGTGGAAAGGAAAATTTCAAAAACTTACTTTAAAAGGATAAGAATATTAAAAAAAATTCAAAACTAGATAAGAACCATGACTTTTGTGAAAATAATTAAGAATAAGTTTATATATGAAAATGAGCAAATGACACTTAGGTAAAATATATATTTTCTTAAAAATCACAAATATAGACAAATATATTGAAACAATTATTATAATAATGCAAACAAAGTTGTAGAGATGAAGATAGTATATTATAGACATGTTCACACTCAATCCGACAAGAATTTATCTAAGTGCCCAAATTCTAGTTATGAAGAAATAAATAGAAATTGCAAGAAAATAGGTAAAAGAAAAATAAAAAATAAAAAAATAAAAAAACAAAAGGTTTTAAAAAGTGGAAAATCCTAATTAGAAAAATGAGTTCTTAGATATAAAATATATCTATAATTGAAGACCATATTACTCATCAAACCTCTATCACAAAATTAAAAGTAAAAGATTTTAATCAAAAGGCTAACTCATAATTCTCTACAAGACATAAGGTAGATGCATTCAAACCATAGGACAAAAACTAATGGTATATAAATTAGAGGGTGAAAAAAACTAAGCATTTAACTTCCCTAAATATAAAATAGCTAGTGTCCTCGAAAGAACACGAATGGCTTTAGCAAAAACATCTTTCAATGTCAATTATGACCAAACAATTTTACGACCCTGCTTGTCATGGTATCATTTATTTATTTATTTATTTATTTAAATAATTTACGATTTATTTATTTAAATTATTTACATCATATTACCTTATTGCCCCTTGACCTTTCGCGTTGACTTTGACTTTCGGTCAACAGGCTTTTGCCTGATTTCTCTCCTCCCTTGAAAGGCCCAAAGGCTGTTTACCTCTCAATACCCTAACTCCCTTTCAGTAAAGTAACTTCCCACTCTCCCTCATTGTTTGACTATCCTTCTTCCAAGGCTGGCAACTATCCATACCTCCCATGATCTTCAACCCCTCCTTTCTGAAGTAATTCCCTTCCCCACCATTATAAATAGGGACTACCATCAGAGAGGAGGGGGACATCTGAAAATAATCCTCCTAAGAATCCTTGCTCACTCCACTTCATTAGCCTACCAACATTCCAATAACATCACCCACTGCACCTTTTTGTATTCATTCTGTAATCACTTACTCCATATTCTCATATCCACGTTCTAACTTGAGCGTCGGAGGGGCTTTCCGGGAGATCACCCTCCGGACAAGGCTAACGTGTTGTTTTGCAGCAATTCAAGCCGCTTCCTTCCACGAGTCGCTGCTCTTGACAACGCTTCTGCTAAACGGTATTTCAAGCGTATCTCACTTCCTCGTCAAGTAATCGAAACACTGCTGATCACAATAGAGATAGTCGCAAATTGTGTTACAAAGAGCACATTCTTCCAAATTAACCTTCTAGTTCATGTATAGCAATTTCATGTTGTAAAGTTGGATATAATTTGTTTGAGAAACAAGTAGATTGTTATATATATGGTCTTTGTGACTTTCTTCCTATAGAGGCATTCTAATATTCTATATACCTCTATCACATTTGGCAACTCATTTACGTAGCTTTTCTAGTAAGAGATATAATTGTGATGAAGAAGGCATAACAAACCTTCCGTCGTGATCTTTTCAACTTCACTTGCAGTGTTGAAGTACAATATGCATTTTGCATTATATATCTCAACAAATGCCATAACTATCAAGGAATAAAACTCTTGAGTTCTACTATGAAGTTATGGGAAAAGAGATGTACCTTCGTATTCGAGAACCAATTTGAATAATGCCAAGAAGATCTTTAATGAAAATAATTCATTTTCTGAGTCAAATAATCGAGTACCATAAGGCTAGAAAAAGAGATATGCACATGATTTTTATTGACTTGAAAAAGTACATGAAAAGGCACCTAGAGAAGTACTTTAGTAGGCAATGACAAAAAAGATCATTGCTAAAAAAAATATATTAATATAGCCTATAGGCATGTATTGTGAAGTAAATACGTATGCTTGGACATATGGAAGAGCAACATAAGATATTAAAATCACAATGGGCCTTCATCAAGGCTCATCCCTAAGCCTCATTCATTTCCAACGGTCATAGATTAGAATGATAGAGACTAGAGTTGGAGTCACGATGTTTCAAAATAAGTAAAAGTAAGACAGAGTAGCTAGAGTGCAATTTAACACAAAGGCAATAACGAGAGACACTATAAAGGTAGAAGATAAATAAATTGCTTCAAGTGAATGTGATCCACAGAATTAAGTAACGGTGACAAAAATGAAAAGCGACTACTGGATATTTTGTTATCGAGGTGTACGCTCAAAGTTAAAGTGAAAGTTTTATCTAATAATCATTAGATTGACACTACTCTATTGATCTTAATGTTGGGCTTTTAGTTTGATCATAGTAGCAAAATAAAAGTAGCGGAAATGCAAATGTTTTGATGGATGAGTGGGCATGCCTTGAGCTATAGAATTCAAAACAAAGATATGAAAAAGGGTTTAGGAGTTGCAAATATTTAACAAAAGATGAACGATAATCGTTTAAGATGGAGCTTGAGAGACTTAAAAAGAGGGTGAGGAAGATCGAAGATGACTTGGAATTTAATCCGATTTGAGTCCGAGAAAAATAATAACTTACTCTGGATCCGATTTTATAGTCCGAATCTAATTCAAAGAGAGATCGGAATCGGACCTCATACAAAATCCGATACTCCGACCCAGCTACTACTCCGACTTGACTCGACACCCGATTTCGAATTGAATATAATTATAATATTCAAAATTTTAAACACAATCTTTTTGGTTTCATAATTGAATATTAGATGAGAGATCAGGTAAATTATAGCCAAGGTTGTTAAAAGCGTAAATTTAATTCAAATCGAAAACAACTTTCAGAATCAGATCGTAGAATCGAATAGTTTAAGAATTTTCCAAAGATAAGAAGCTGTAATTTCTTATTCATATTGTTTAGCCATCTTTATTGTAAAAGATCGAACACTTAAAATTCATTTAATATTTAAAATTTTTCTTATTCAAAAAATACATATATACTTATTATTTGTTTTCCTTTTTCTATTATTTTAATGAATTGACATATATAAAAAGATATACACTAATCATAAAATCAATAATTTAGTAAAACAAACATACAAACTAGATACGGTATCAATGATCGTTATGAGGTTAAGTAATGACAAGTAGAGTGATCTTGTAATAGGTTTATCGAAGAAACATTATATTGTAACAATTTTATAGCACAACAAATAAATAAATTCAATAGTTTTTACAATCTATAATTCAAAAAGTTTCAATTATGAATACCAATTCAATCATTAATAAGTTAATAACATCAAATGAAACCAAACTTCAACTGGTAATCTAGATAAAAACAGCTCTAAGAAGCAAGAATTTTCATTAAAAAGCTAAGAGTCTCAACTTTCACGCTTGCTATAGTTGAAACTGTCATATTATGGTCAAAGGTCCAATTTAATCATTCAAAAGAAAAAACGTAGAAATTTAGGTACATGAATATAGTTAATAGGGTGGGCTAAGGCACAATTTAGAATTTTTGTGGAGTACTTTTAGAATTGTGCAGAATAACCGATACAGTCGTACGATTCTAGTTGCGATTCTATGATTCTATCACATTCTAGCGATTCTAATTGCGATTTTAGAATTTGAAGAACATATTTTCTTTGTTAAGTTGTATTTGAAAGGCTATGATCTATTAGTTTTTTATGTTTTTAAATCATTAGTATAATATCGATAAGTTGATAATAATCTGAACTCCATCCAAGTGTTTGAGTCGGAAAAAAGCTAGAGTATGCATAATCCAACTCCGAGTGAAGGTGGACTGAAAAACATAATTCGAGTTTTATCAAAGCAAAGTCCTCCGAACTAAGTCCGATTAATTGCCATTCATGGAGGGGGTAATATGTAGGAGAGATTGAGGCTCCCACTTACTCGCATTACTTTGTCTGTACAAACCAAACTTTTTAATGAATAGAATCCAATATGCTAGATAGCAAAGGTGTCTTTGAATGTTTGGAATGGTCTATATGTTAAGGATATATTTTACGACCTTATATATAAATCTACATTTGAACTATGATATTAAACGTTATTTTAATTTGTTATAAAAATTATTAACTAAATAATTAACTTATTAAAATATTTTGATAATAATTTTATTTTTAAAAAGGATGTCATTATCAAATTTGTATATATAATGCAAGCATCTTAAAGTTAGATGTCTTCAGCAATTGTTCACTCTATCCATACCTCTATTAGTGTGTGGCTAATAGTTATGACCATCCCTATAAGATTAAATATTGAACTTATCTAATAAAATTAGTGAAAGAGTACATAAAATGAGCATATATATGTGTGTATATATATATATATATATATATATATATATATATATATATATATATATATATATATATATATATATATATATATATATATATATATATATATATATATATATATATATATATATATATATATATATATATATATATATATATATATATATATATATATATATATATATATATATATATATATATATATTACGTAAAATAAAACCTTTACTATTGAACTTAAATCATTTATCACAATGTTGATTAAACTAAACATTAGAATTAGAATTAATCAACTCTATGAAAAAGTGTTATATGGGCATATTCTCATCATGGACTAATGGGAGAAAATGCATTGGACTTCCCAACACCAATAATAATGTAAGGTTCTTCAAAACTTAATATGCTTGTAGGTGACTAATGTCCTTTTCCACTATAGAAGGATTAGCATCATATCCCATAATAATATTATAAAAAATTTAGCCCCTTCCGATTTCTTCTGCAAGGACAACAAGTAAAGGATATAATTGTAAATTGTGATGGAAATGATCCTCTAAATAGGCTTTTTTTTTCAATGTAAATCATTGAGAAATAGTCTTGCAAGGAATCTATGTGCACTTCCAATGGGTTGCAAGTACCAACCTAAAAAATAGAGTAGAAAAATATTTTAAAATTTCATTCATCAACAAAAACCAAAATACCACTTGCTCTAGCGTCCTGTTTAGTTATTGGTAATGAGCACTAGTAATGAGAATGATTTGAATATAAGTTTACATGATATATATTATGTCATTTTTATGGTAATAAAATTCTAATCACAAAAAACTTTTTTTGTTCTCAATTTTTCAGTACCACATAATAGCACAATATCAAATGGTAATTTATTGGAATGAATCTTATGAAGAAAATGGAATTATTGAAAGAGAACAAGTATGATCATCAAATTTGTCCATGGATATTCTTATTAAAACTATATTAACTTTTTATTACCATTCTCACTATTTGATATCGACTGTCAAATAAACCGTTAAGTTAAACAAAACTTAATTCATAATATTTCTCTTTAATTAAATTTTTATTCCAACTATTCAATACCAATTTTTATTTTTAAATTTTTAATCAAAGTATATTTTATCTACCACCACATCGATCTTTGGGCGTATTCCTACTATGTCTCTCATTTAAGTTTTTGATGCTATTGATTAATGACTCATACTTTTTTTTTTATTTTTATTTTAAAGTTGAGGATAGTTAAGAGAAAATTTATTTAATTTGTCTAAATGTGAATTTTATCAATATTAATATTTTTAATTTTACACAATTAAATATGTTAAGGATTCAAATTTTATAACAGTTTATTTAGGGGGTATTTGGTACTTGGCTTTAATATTGGTTTTGTTGGATTTTTAGTCTTTGGCTTGTTGGTTGATCAAACAGCAAAAAAAAATGTTTTGTAAAATTTCAGCTGGCTTTTAAGTCAAGATAAAAAGCTACTCCGGTAAACAATTTTTGTTGGCTTACTTTTTCTATAATAAACGGCCAACAGTCAATACTTAAAATTATCAAATATTTCTATAAATAGATGAATTTTTCAACCAAGTTAAAAGCGAACGAAAATAATCAATTAGAGAAATAGGATGCGGATAATATAATGGTTCATATGAATCTCTTATTGAGTGTCTACAAAGCCAATTAGTTACTTAATTGTCAAATACTTCTATATATTTACTTTTTGTCCAAGCGTTAGTCCAAGATATACTTAATTTAAAATATAGTGTTCCTAAATAGAGTTAGATAATGTAGTTTCTTCAACTTGTTAAAGCTAGTAGCTAATTATAGACGGTGAATAAACTAATCACTATGGGCAAATTCAGACATGCAAATTGCAATGACTGAACTGTATTTAAACTTGGCATCAAGATATTAATCTCATTTTAAAATTAAACTTTATATAAAATTAGATGTAATATGTTAAAATAATAATACTTTATTTTTTATTATAATATGTATCAATCACTGTTAAATTATCTTTCTTAATCAAAATCTCAAACTAAAAATATATCAATATACTACCGATCAATCTCAATTTAACATAAAATCATCCAAAAAATTTTTTTATCGACATGTTAGTTTATATATCTCAATTATAATATATACCAATGATAGTATAAGATACTAATCTAATTTTTTATTTTGTACTAATTGATATTCAAATTAAATAATCTGATTACTATTATTTATTTTTAATATGCCGAAAAAACATTTGTCATACTTAAACAATAAGGCTAATAATTTAAATATCAAAATCATAATTATAATTATTTACTTATTGATATTAAGTTAGTAAATATCATTAAGTATTGTTCATATTTTCGATTTTAAATTATTAATTAACTTTTGAAAATAAAATACATATCTTAACTTCTTTAATTACTATATCAAATCAATCATAAGTTTGAACATGAATTAATTAATTTGTGATTGATTTTTTTATATTTGGAGTTGATGATTGAATTTCTTATAGTAATTTTTGTTGTCCTATTGATTACCAAATTTACTATTTTTGTATTATATAATAATCAAACAATATGTAGTTATGATAATCTTTATATTATAGTATTCTCTCAAAAAGTAGAGCTAATTAAGTGAAAATATTTCTATATTGGTCTTTTAATCTTATTTCTTATCCTAATACACAAGATTATGTCAAAATTTTTACTATATTTATTTCCTTAATTATTGTTATATGTTTCAATCAATTATTGTTATATATTTCACTTTATTTAATTAATATTTGATCACGCTATTACTAAATAAAAAAATAATCAACATGTCATTTACTCATTTATGATCCAAAGATATTTTTCTATTTATGATGTCTTACTTAGAGATGACACTTTGAATTTCCTAACAATTTTATAATATTGTATGATATGATATCTTCAAATCAGCAATCATATCGATTATTGATATTGTCCTCCGTATAGCTACATTTTAACCAAAAAACTTACTAACATAGAAAATTAAAAAGAAATGGAGAATAGTATTAGAGTTTTACTACACAGTTTCAAGTTTTAGCTTACCACTTATTTGGAGAAGGAACCACCCTACTCTTTAATAGTATTATATTCACGGTACCATTAACCAAAAGATTTTTACTCACGGTACTATCTCTTCCATTGTATTACCCTTCAGTTACATTCATTCACAAATGAGTTAAAATTTAATATTTATTTGTTTTAAGTTTTAATGGAATATGTAGTAATTAGGTTTAAAATCGTTTGCACATCTTACTCATGTAAAGTGATAGATGGCACTAAAAATAAGAATAAATAGTGAAGAGTATTGTAACCAATGAAATAAAATTTATCGCCAACACCAACATGTCAATGGCGAATTAAAAAGGGTCATCTCAAATTAGTCATCAAATCAGCAATGAAAACGGGACATCCCTAACTATAACATTTTGGATAAAATCAACCCAAATGCAAATACCATATGGCAAGATATATGTGGAATCACAAACCATTAACTTAAAACACAAACTATAACGAACATTTGATAACTAAAGTTTATCTTAAGTAAAAACATATGCTAACAATAAAATAAAAAGTTACGTAGCTGAAATGAAAAAGTCAAACTTCTTAAAATGATATTGCTACAACTCGAAAACATTTAAGGCCTTTAATAAAATTACCAAAAGTTTAATGGAAAAATCCAACATGCAAATCCAACATTGCTAGCACAGTACAACAACCAACACAGTACAGTTTGAGGCATTTTAGTATCCTCTCACAAATTGTTGTCCTAACAACAATTCACACCAATAATCATGTATAAGAACGTGTAACAACAAATCAATAACCATTAAAAAATTCACACCAATTGTAGTCCAAACAAAACATTCCCACACAAGAAACAAAAAATCAATAACCATTAAAAAATCCAAAACAAATCAAGCATAACATGTAAAAACCGAAACACTTAAAGACCAAACGAAGGACCATCGATAACAACCCTATTTAGGAAATTTTTTAACTTCAAATACTCAAACAGTTTTTTTCGTTGCGTCCAAAAGGTACATTTTATTAAATTTCATAATTTTTGGATTTTTAGATACTTCTCAACATATTTTTCAACTATTTAGGCGACTTAATGACACTCAAACTCAAAGTGCCTCAAAGCGACCAAACTATTATCAATAAATTACTCACAGAACGAGAAAAAAAAATTTACTTGAAACCGACACCTTCGTATCTCACACTCATATAGCAAAATCACTCAGTGGTCAATTTAATACAATATGTATACGAAGCATGAAATCGTAACAAAACCCCTAGACTCTGCATCCCTAATCATACTAACTAAGGGTTCACTAACAAGAATAAACATATACAGTGATAAGGGATCACCTTGCCTAAGACTTCTCCTTCTGAAACGGCTGTAGCGACGAACCATTCAGAAGAATAAACATTGATGTTGTTGTAACACAGGCCATGATCCAACTAATCTATTTCCTCCCAAAACCCATTTTACCTAGAACCTGGCGCAAAAATAACCACTTTACCAAATCATATGCCCTCTGAAAGTCCAAATTAAGGAGCAAACCAAATTTCCTCCTCAACTTAAACAGCTAGATCGATAGTCTCACTAGCAACCAAAACCCATCTTAAATTTGTCTCTCCATGACAAAAGCAGACTGGGATTCATCAATCAAAGGAGCCAAGACAGCCTACCATCTTGTGGCCAGCAGCTTAGAAATAATCTTGTACAGTGCCCCCACCATACTAATCGGCATATAATCATCCACCGAAGATGGGTGAAGGACTTTCGGAATCAATGCAACACATGTCGTATTAAGGGCCCTTAGGAACTTCCTAATTCAGATAAACCACACATAAAAACAAAAACATTCTGCTTGATATCCTCCCACATTTTCCTAATAAAATTTAAAATTGTAACCATCAAAACCCGAGGCTTTATCCACCCCACAAGCCCATACAACAGATCTAACTTCCTTCATGTTAGGTTGTACTTCAAGACCATGGGCTTATATAGGAGTAATCCTGGACAGAGCATCCATATCAACCTCCACCTCTAAAGAAGGATCTTGGGAGAACCTCTCAGAAAAATGATCCCTCACTCCCCGCTACAGATTTTCAACCCCACCAACTGAGATCTCATTGATCTTTAAAGAACTAATATGATTTCTCTTCCTTTTCCACAAGGTAAAGGCGTGCAAAAATTTTGTGTTGAGATCCTTCTGTCAAAACTTATTTATTCTAGCCTTTTGCCTCCAGATCAAATCATTCATGTATTCAAGAGAGCATGCAAGGCTTTGATACGTGCTTATTCAATCACATTTAGGTCCCTTTGTTCTTCAATTTATTGTAGATCATGAATTGTCGACTCAACCTTTGTGATTTTCATCTCTAAATCAAGAAAATGTAATCTACTCAATTAAACAATCGGCTTCTTGAGAGCCTTTAGTTTGACATGCAAAGGAATTCCCAACAGATTTCTCCATCTACACCAATAAGATTCAAAAACCTTGTATGTGAGTACCAAGCATCATAACACCTAAAGGGTTAGGAACCCAATCTACAGCTTCCACTAGTTTCAGAAAAATAGGGTTATGATCCGAAAAGCTCCACTTTAGACTCACCATATTCATATCAGGAAAAGTTAGCATCCAAACCCCATCACATAACCCCTATTAATTCTGCTCTTCAAATTGTTTCATCGCCAGTAAACTTACTTCTTTTCAAAGGTATATCGATAAGATTCATGTCATTAACCCATTCTACAAAATTTTTCATTCCTTGAGACTCACGAGGTCTACCAAATCGCTCTTATAAATTTAAGATCTCACTAAAATCCCCCATTAGCAACACTAATTTCTGTATCGAGCTAGGTTAGCTCTTCAAGTCCTCATAGTGTTGTCATTTAGAGCATATAATGGTCATCGAAAATGATAATTAATTAAATCAAATAAATTAATTAAATAAATTATTAATTGTAAATATCCTAAAAATTGCTAAGTTACTAATTTTGTGGAAAGTGTTTTTCACGGATCGCGAAAAGGCTCGCGGGTCGCGAGTATTCAAAGCAAAGTTTCTGTTTTGAAAAAAACACAATTCGAGGGTCGCGACTTTTGTCACTGGTCACGAGTTGGCAGGTCGCAAAGTTTGTCACTGGTCGCGAGTTTCACGGTGGGTTTTACAATGTTTCGTTTATGCTA
>NC_080052.1:12745933-12770933 GCF_026212465.1 Amaranthus tricolor
ACATTAAAGCTTTACAAGTTCCATTCCTTTGTGCCAAACACCCCTGAACGAACTAGAATTGGTTTAAATAATGTTTTTGACAACTAATAATTAATAAATCTTAGTTTGCCCCTAATAGATTACCACACAAAGGTGAAATATTATTACTAGTCATACAAAGGTCTCACATAGTCATATCTATTTTTGCGGCAACATGTTTAATATTCTTTCTTCTCTAATAAAGAACTAGTTTCTAGTTTCTTTCATTAAATTTAGTTCATTTTATTTTTGATTATAGTCAATATATTTTCTTTAACTTTTTATCAATATATTTAATCTATTTTTTAATTTAATCTATATATCCTTTTTCACTTTTATGTGAAATATAATTTTTATTATTTTTATTCACACTTTTAATTCTCACCCTATTTATATAAGGCTCGGCCCTTTGCCCAAAATGCAATTCTTTGCAATTTGGTGTTGGCCTCCCTTAGTAATATATTATATATAATTTAAAGAGTGCATAATTGGGAGACTGTGGGGTAGAGTGCGCCCTTTGTGCTGGGGGCCATGAGACAAGTCAACATCTACTCTTTGATTATGAGAATGCCAAACAAGTCAGAAAAGGAGTCTTCAATTTCCTAGACCATACATGGAATGTGAGGTCCTGGGAAGATGAAATCAAGTTTATGGCAAAGATGAATAGAAAGAAGACAAGTAAAGCAAAGCTCATTGTAATCTGCTGGATAGAAATGATATATGTTATATGGATGCAACGAAATCAAAAACTTTTTGCAGAAACAGGTCATTCAGTTTTGAACGTGGTAAAAAAACATTGTTTTTAGATCAACTGCGAGAGTATCTAATAGCTTAAAAGAGCTAATTATGAGGTGAGAGGGTTTTGTTGGGGTGATTTGCCTGTGACTAGTTTTTTATATGGGTTAGAGGCCTGTTAGCAAGGCTTTTAGATTGGGATCACATCAAGTCTAAGTTTTGTATATTCTCCCCCTTTTTTGTTGATATATATATATATATATATATATATATATATATATATATATATATATATATATATATATATATATATATATATATATATATATATATATATATATATATATATATATATATATATATTTGACAAAAAGAAAAGAATGCATAATTGTAACAAAAATTACTATAAGTTATTGGTTGATTATTTTTTAGTAGACTAATAAATTTAATGAATACTATTATGTCATCACTATTTATCTTTTAGAATTTCGCATTCACCCTTGTTTTAGTATGTGTGCTTATATTTTTATTATTTTAATTTAAATAGTGTTTTTTTGGAGACTTAAAAAGGATAATTATAAGGAAAACTTTAACTCTATTTGTTAAATACAATTTTTAATACTCCCTCCGAACCAATTTAGTTGTCTCATTTCCTTATTTAGTAAAGTCTTTTTAGTTGTCTTATTTTTATTTTTATCAATCTTTTTTTACCTAAATATCCTTAGTTCATACAAGTAATTACGAATATACCCTCATATACCTTATTTACCCGATTACCCTTCACTACTTACCTTTTTTAATGAACCCCACACCATCCTTAATAACTGTGCCCAAGCAAATGAGACATCTAAAATGATTCGGAGGGAGTATGATTTAAGTTTATTTCAATAAAATTTTCATAATTTAACAAGTTTTTTTATAATAAATAATTTGCTTATATATAAATAATTTAGCCCCTTTAACTCGAAGTCCTGGTTTCGCCATTGGAGAAGGTGAAGCAGGGAACGTTTACGGGTAAGAACAAATATTATAAGAATAGGACTTAGGAGTTGGGAGTACAAGTGGTATAAACTAAGTGTTCGAGGAAGGGATAAGAATAGATATGAAGGAAGAAAGAAAGTAATAAGAGCAGACAAAGAGGATATTCAGAGAAAGGACGATATATGGGATTGCCAGGGAATATCTCAACGCGTGTCACGAGGAAGAATCTCTTTTCTTTCCTTTTCTTTTTCTTCTTCTTCTCCCTCACTTTCATGCACACTTCTTTTTATTTTTATTTTATTTCATTTTTTTCCTATTCCAAATTCCTATAACAAAATTGAAAAATACCATGCAGTCCCGCTACAATTTTATTTGGAATATATTTAGTAATATTTAATTTAAATACTACTATTTTAAATTTACAATACTATATATATAGTGAGTTTAATGATATTTATTACATTCTTTAGCATTATAATAAAAAAATCATATTAAAATTTTTCGTGATATAAAATCTAATGACATTTCTCATAAATTTCACTATAAATTATAATAATAATTACGTACGTCACTAAAAGCCAAAAAATAATGCCATTAAATCACTTTGTAGTGAAACTTAAAATAAAAATCAATAATTATTACACTAAAAATGTAAATTAGTGACATTTTTTAATGTTACTAAATCCTATATCGCATAAAGTTTATTTTGTTGTAGTGTCCTACCACAATAGAGGTGTTGACTCGAATCACTGGATTGATTTCGAATTGGTTGAAAGTTGATTTTTGTTTTTATATTAATTTTTACATAATTGTAAATTTATTTTTTAAAGTCGGGTTAAATTAAATGTAATTACAATATAAAATCGTATCTGTTTTGAATATCTCTATACTACCCTAAAAGAAAATAGAGAAAAAGGGAGAGAATCTAATAGAAATAGTAATAGTAATTGTAATATAGAGAAAAAGGAAAGTCTTGGAGTAGTCTTGTAACAGAAGACTGATTTTAAGAAAGCGACCAACCTTCCCTTTCATTATTATTGTGATTTGTGAGTGTAATTAATAAAGATATATTCGATTCTTAAGTTTTCTTCTTTTTCTTTTTTAACCTCTTCTTCTTCACTTAGCTTTTTCACTTACCCAACCCAATCCTAACCTTTTAATAACTTTCATGGGAATGGGTCCCTTCTTCCCCTTTTCATTACTACTAATCATATTTAATGCAAATGTTAATGTTAAGTAGTGAAACAATATATAACATATATCATATATATGATATGATAATTATTATTAGCATGTGAAAAGGTGTTATATATATATATATATATATATATATATATATATATATATATATATATATATATATATATATATATATATATATGCTAATATAGATTTTCGTGTAATATATCAAATTGTTAGTGTAAAAGTATATATAAATATGAATTTTAAATAGAAATGCAATCATATGTCATAATATAGTTTTTTTAATGAAAAAAAAACTCGGTTGTTAGTAGAAGTATTATTTAAAGTTCTCATTTTTTTAAGATAAATATGGGTAATCATCCAACAACTTTATCATAATGATTCTTTGTCATTATCAAAATAATCTTTAATTATCATGTTTTATCTCTTGATGAAATATTTTAGAAATTAAAATTCAAATGAAAATACTTTATGAATTAGCAAATACTTCAACATAATAATATAGATATATATTTTAAGAAACTTTATTGAAAATCTTATTTAGTTTTTAAATTCAAAAATATATAATATTTCAAGAACATTTAAATGAACATATCTAAATGTGATATGCTACTCATATATTAAGGAATAAGTTGATTTAACTTTAATAAGAATTAGATAGATTCCCGTGCCAAGCACGGTTTATGAATTATTTGAATATTAAATTAATAATCTTATATGTGTAATTAAGTTATTATATGACTCTTAATTTCTTAAATTTATTGAAATTACAAATTAATTTGTTTTAAAAACTGTAAAAGTATTACTATTAAATTGAAATTCATATTATTAATATATTATTATATAAAACACAACCATAAAATTATGCACTAAATAATATAGTTTTTAACTAATTACATAAAATAATAGAAAATTTCTACACATAAAAAATAATATAAAAGTAATTTAAATCTTCAATGTCTTTGTAAAACCTGAAAATATATTTTAAGCCTAAAGAACATATTTTAAGCCTAAAGAACATATTTTTTACTATGATAATTAACGTATAACTTAATTTAAGTATCTATGTATTATAAACTTGTCAAACATAGGTGATAAAATTATCATTTGAAATTTATTTCACCGATATCTTATCTTAATTATTAATTATCATTTACTTAAATAATTAATGTGTAATTTATTTAATTTGTGCAGTTTTTAATATAGCCATGTAAGTAATATACAGAATTTTCTATGAAAAACTTTAAAAATTATTTTTTTTTCTAAATTTATTACAAATTTAATTTAATGAAAATTAATAATTTACATAAATAATTAATATGTTATTTGATAATTATCCATTGTGATTAAAAGATATTACATATTTTAGATGATTGTATATGCCAAAAAGTTAGTAGTAAATAAGGTAAAGTTTTAAAATCTTTTGTAATTAATCAATTAAATAAATCTAATCAGAAAGATATTACATGATATGCTAGAAAATATTTTCCTAATAAGAAAATGAAAATAGCAAGAAAATTTTTATTATAAAGTCGACATGTGACCTAATCGTCTCTTCATTAGTATATTGTATCATTTTTAACATACTTACCAAATTAATGATATTGATCAACATTTTAGTCACATTATTCTACAGATTTCACAATATTATTCAAAAATTTACACTGATCTATAAATTTAAGAACAATATTATTCTATAGCTATTATACAAATTTGGAAAATAATTTTGTTATATTAAAATATTATTTTCTTTTATTTTGGAAATAATATTGGAAATCATATTGAAAAATGATACCGATTAACAATTTTAATCAGTATCATTTTTCAGTTTGGAAATAATATATGAATCATATTGGAAAATAATAAAGCTGTCTAAATCTTATTCCAACCTTAAATAAATTCTAGTATTTTAGAAAAATGATTTTCAATAAATAATAAGCTGCCACGTCAACATTATTGAGCGGAAAAATATTAAATGAGAGTCTGACATGTGTCAGACTTGTTTCTTTATTAGTAGTCTTTATAGTTTATAGATAGATTATAGAATAGATTATAGATTATTTTGTATGACAAATTACTATGAGAATATCAAGTTAAATTTTACAATTTTTTTTATTAAATTGCATGATTCAAGGCAGCGTTGGCTCTTGAGGACCTAGTGCACTTGTATTGGCCTTCCAAAACTAATTGATCTCATATATTAAATGGTGAATTAAGCATTAATTAACACTTCAAGGTTGCACAATTGGTTATAAATTTGTCTAAGGACTGTATTAGTTACGAGTTCGAAACACGTAAGAATATTTTTCTAAAACTAAATATGTATGTTCACCATTTTAATTAGAAGCATGAAAATTTTCTATCCCTAAGTGCCAAAGCCTTAAGCCACCCCCTTATTCATGTTCTCCGACTTCCTCTCCTATCTATTAGAGTACTTATGAAAAACTTCAAAATTCATGAACTACCTCGTTCAAGTACACTGCATATCTCAAGCCCTGCCCAAAGCCGTGAGCTAAACCATTTGTTAGACACTTCCTAATTTTGTATGTATGCTGCACACTCTTGACATGCTACTGAGATGCGGTTCATATGTTGTCCCAAAAGATTACATTGGCATAATCATTTATCACTTCTTATAATGTATATGTTTTACTTGTATTTTCCCGTGTGAATAAAATTGTACACTCGTATGAATAAAAAGTGTGAAAATAAAAGACTAAGGGAATAAAAATAAGATACCTAGTGCATATTACGGATCTATTTTCATATTTTGATCTAGGCCCCCCAAAAGTTAGAAATTATACTAGTTCTGTGATAATAATTATTAGATTAAGCTGTTTAATTTTTAGTTTATTCTTTAATTCTTTGAGAACTGAAATATAGGGGTATAAAGATTGAGACAAATTGAATCGGTGGTTCGATCAGAGACAACAAAATTTAGGTTAGGAGTGTTTAAAAAAAAAACCCTTTTTGATTAACACAATCCGGCAACCCTGGTTTCTAAAGGGCTAGTCAATAGGGAAAAATGGCTTTAAAAGTCACAACTTGGTATGTATCATGATTTCGAGTGTATTGATCAGATTGGATTTTTTTTGGATTAAGGGGTATATCGAGGGAAGAGGAATGATAGATGAGGATCGATTCACAACCTTACAATCCTAGCCTGGAAAAAATGGTACTATTCCAATTGAGACATGGAAGAATTGATTCTATAAAATTAGAAAGATGGGTGCAACACGAGAACTTTTCAGAAAGTCATCCATCATAGATGATATATAAAAGTATTTTAATAATCTTATTTAATTTTAATATACTAATTAATTTCGGTTGGGATCAAATCATACTTGATTTCGATTAATTGGACAATTTTTTTCAACTTTAATATATTGAAATTATGGTCAAGATAGTTAATTAAGAATAAATTATAAATTAAAATTATGTGTATAATACAAAATAACAAATGCAATACTCTCAAAGAAATTGAGTGTTTAAAATAAAGACTATTTAAATATCACAAAGTCAAGTAGAGCTCAGTACTTAAAGTTGTAGATTTGATACCTCAGGTCTACAGTTCTAGACTTTTATGCCATACCATTTTTTTGAATAATGTTCTAAAGTTTGTTCTCTCCTATTCACCTTAATTATTAATCTCCTTTTCTTTTGATAAGTTATCCTAAATGTTTTATTTTTATTTTATCTTTTTTT
Organism: Amaranthus tricolor; assembly: GCF_026212465.1. Taxonomy (NCBI): domain Eukaryota; kingdom Viridiplantae; phylum Streptophyta; class Magnoliopsida; order Caryophyllales; family Amaranthaceae; genus Amaranthus; species Amaranthus tricolor. The sequence goes on from NC_080052.1 coordinate 12,752,576, forward strand.
ACTTAATTACACTTAAACTTCACATTTCATTTTGGTTGGGTATGCTTTTCTTCTCCAAAATCACCTAAATACCTCAATTTTCTCTCCTATTTAAATAGTTTAATTCCTTTTTTAAATATATGTGCAATTTAAAAGGGGGTTATTTGGATAAATAGAAGACATTATTAATTTAACAAATTACTCGTCTTTAAAGACACTCACAATATAGCCCTTAATGGCATCTTTGTATCCTCCAAAATTTTAAGTCTCAAATTATAGAAATTTCTCATTTTATAAAACAAATTTTTACTATTAATAGAAGTTTTTATATAACTTTTAATAAGTGTATTGGTTATAATCTATTTGTCACTACTAAAATTTTAGATTCGTCACTGGCTAATACGTTGGCATTTTTTAATTAAACTCAAAAAAAATATACTTAATTATTGTCTTATATTAATAGCACTCACATTAATCCTCATGCTATGTAACATTTAATTTATTTTATTTGTTTTCATTTGATGGATATAGAGTAATATTAGTGAAGGAAATGAGGTGAGGTATAAAAGTTAGCTTATGGTTCTCTAATCATTCAAAAAAATTAGAGCAAAGAGTGTACATAAAATGGAGTGAAAAGCTCAAAAAAGATAGAAAAAAGAAGCAAAAATGAGAAAAGATTTCAGGTGGCTTGTACAACAATTTTCAATGGCATAACATTTTTCCAGAAAGAAGCAAGCAGAAAGGGTCCATAGTTGGGCTTAAAATCACTTTGAGATTCAACTAAATAACATCACAGCATTCCTTCATTTATGGTCCCAAAACACATTTTAGTATCCCATAACAGGATCCAGAATGTTCATCCATATACATTACAATATAAACTCATCTTTTAGGTTTCATAAATTTCAACTATTAAAACTATTTTATTATATAAATCTTATCAAAGGTATAAATTATTTTAATGTAATATAATATCATCAAATTTTATTCTTACTAAATCATGAACAACTCAAGCATAAACAATCAACTAAAATAAACTTCTAACGACTATAACGATAAATTTTTTAATGAGTTTATTTTTTAAAATTTTTTATTATTAGAAGCTAATGTAACGAAAGATTATTAATTTGAGTTTTATCTAACTCTTATTTCAAGTGAAATATTAGTACTAAGTATGAAAAGAATATACATTGTATTTATATTTTTTGTTTAAAAAGACTCTAATGTTAAGGAACCTTGAAATTCATCATCACAATACAAAGAAAATAAAAATTGAAAAGACCATGACATTTTTAGTACATATGTTTAACATTTGATTATAATTTTTGTTATGAAAACCGATATTATTTAAATTTTAATATTATGGTGGGGCTTGAAAATGTCTAAGCCCCAATGTGCATTCACGATTGATTACAACATATACTCCCTCCGTTTTGAGGGTTTAATTTGTTGCCCTCCTAAAATATTTTTCTATTATTTATTATAAATTTTGAATATAATTAGTTTTGTTCATCCTTATTCTAATAGTTTACTAATGCTTATATTTCCACATATTTTTCAATAACTTCATTTTAATATTTTTATATTGCTTATTTTTTACACTTGTTTTACACTAACTTTATTTAAACATTTTTTAAATAGTTATAGTCTCTATATTTTTTCCACAAATTTTAATTTAATATTTGTTTTAATGCTTATGGTTCCACTTTTGCTATTTAAATTTATAATCAATAAAATAATATATTTGTCTTCTAAAATATTTTATTTTTCTTTGTTCTTGTGAATCCTTATTATAGGATAACTTATGAAGGTAGTAATATATATCGGTCATCGGAGATGTTTGGCAAATAGCTGGTAGCCGATTACATTAGTTGATTTCACCAACTGATTTATTGACTGGTTGACCATTCGATTTTGAATTCATTGTTATGAGCAGTTTGTCAAAAAAAAAAACTATTCTTAACAATAAATTGTTTCAACCAGTTTATTTACCAAACACTAACTTTTGAATAATTTGACCACCTGACTCTTTATTTGTACAAAAATATTGCATAATAGCTATCGTACCAAACTACCCATCATGAGATATACCTTCAACTTAAATATTTGCTGGATTGGTTTATTGACAAAGAAATGGAGTTTATGATTTTACTGCTATGGAGAATTAAGCATATTATTAACCAAATTCCCCTTGATGTTTATGAAGAGAATCTGGTTACCTTCCCACCCACTTCACAAAAGTTATTAGTTAGCAGAAGAAGATTCCCCACCTCTAAGGTTCTTCCTTTATCATTCTTTTGGGTTGTTTTTCCCCTTAAATTCTCTCTTTTTATTTAAGCTTTGTGTCCTTAATTTACAGTCGCAGAATTTTCGAACTTAGATATTCCTTACAAAAAAATTAAATATTTTATTCTCTCTCTTTCTTTTTTATTGAATGTCTCAAGTAGATTATTTATTCTCACTCTTTTTCAGCTCAATTTTGAATAATTATGCTACTTTTCAAACCAAAAATTAAATTTATTAAATTTTATAAAGTTGAATGGTTGATAGATACTCGGCAGTAAGCACCATTCCCAACTAAATAAAGATAATTAATCATATAAAATTATTAAAAACATGTGGAATAGTATATGCTTTTCTCTCACTTTTGGTTGTTATAATTCATTTCTTAAAATTCCCTTCTGTTTTATTATCCATTTGTATTATTCACATTATTATCCATCAACACACATCATCATTAGTAAAATTTATAAAAATTGATAAATGAAACTAATTAACACAACCTTATAGGAGCTATTTTTTCTTACATATAAATAACTTAGATTTCCTAACTTTAATAAATTTCACAATATATATATATATATATATATATATATATATATATATATATATATATATATATATATATATATATATATATATTCACTAAAATATTTTGCCATTTTATTTGTTGTTAATTTTCTTATATGATCATTTTATAAGTAAGTTACTTTTGGTTGGGTATTTAATATGATCTGTAAATCATGACTATCGAATCAATTTCATCTTTAACTTTGCTTTCTTGTGGGACCAGCCTAGTAATAAGATCTTTACAAATAATTAAATATTTTTTTAAATTAACTTAAAAAATTACTAAAGGTTATGAAAAGGGTTTGTTCTGGATGGTTTTGATTCTCATTTCTCATGAAGTTCATGGCTTTAAAAATAAAAGAATACTTTATTGTAAATTTTCAAAATAATATACTCCCTCCTGTTTAACACAATTATCCTATTTATTTTTTTGATACTATTTATCTTTTACTTTTAATTTTTATTTTATTATTAATCTATAAATTAAAACATAGTCAAGTTTGTTTGATTCTTCTTAATGCAAGTTTATTTATATTAACTTTTCATAATCTTTATGAAACTATTAATAACAACTTAAGATGATATTGTCACCTTAATGCAATTTAGAATTTTTTTTCATGTAAATTTGCTCATTTCTTTGTATATTAGTGAAACTTTAAACTTAAGAATTTAGGAAAATTTATTAAAAATTTTTCAACTATAAATCATTCGCTCTAAAATCAAAATAACTTTTAGCATTTGTTAACTCACAAAAATTCATACTATTAAAGTAACATTCACTCATAATTAAAACCCAAGTATGTATTTTACTAAAAAAAAATTAGGATTATTTTGTGAAGATAAATAAAATTTTAGATTATTATTTTAAGAGGAAATTCAACTAATAAGAAATATTTTGAGGTAATTTTTAGTATGAATGATTTGAACAAATGAATCATAATTAAATTGCTCTTAATAAATTTTCCTACATTTTTATCATGTTTAAAGATTTTTTTTTTCACAACTTTTCGTTAAGTTTGATGAAAAAGTTAAAACGAAATAGTCACTTAATGAGCCATTATCTGTAGCTAAAAGTTAGTAGATATAACTAAGGAAAATTATCATTAATAGTTTCACCTTTCATCTACTTGATGTAAATAATTTTACTGTTGAATTATTTTTATAAATAATTTAATTAACATTTCAATAGATTTCCTCCTCACATACCTCTTACCTTACAATTTACAATTGAATCGGGCTTTTCCAAATACAGCATTTTTAGCGGTTAACTTCAAAGATAACTTCCATTTATCGTGATTAAAACAATATAACTTTTTAAAGAATAATTCAAAAACATTATCGTGATTAAATTTTTTGAATAATACATGACTTTTTAAAGCAATTATTAATTACTATTTTTTATTATCATTTATATGTATGATTCAATTAAAATAATTCCATTTATCATAGCTCCTTTAAAGATGACATTTGTCATTTACCAATATTTTTATTGTAGAAAATAAAAGATTTGCATGATTTTCAAGATTTGCAAATATTGGCAAATATCTCAAAATATTTAGAACATTATTTTAGGCATCATGTAATTTTTTAGTTTCCTTTTTTTGGTTTGAGCATCCCTTGTATAAATCACATTGTAAGAGGTTCATTAATTAATTAATTATAGATAGATTTTCCATCTCAAAACCATAATTCTGTTGTTTCTCTTTTCTACATGGTATCAGAGCCGTAAGGCGCCTTTCCGGGACTGGCGACTTTTCCGGCAAACATCATTTACCTTTTCTTTCTTTCTTACCAGAGATGGAAAACAAGTATCAAACAAACCAAACAAATCCAAACCAGCAAATCATTAACGTTGCACAATTGGAACAAATGTTCCACATGTTTCAACAAATGAATAAACAAAACAAAACAAAACCAATGAATAATCCTCTGAATTGCGAATTGCTGAGAAACTTTCCTGCCACAATTACACAACCTGGTGCAAATTTATTCACCTAGCAATCGAAAGGAGAGGACGTCTCAATCATATCATTGATATCCCTTCAGACCATCTAATCCAGCCTACCCACAACGGAAACAAAGAGACTCAATCGTTCTTTCATGGATTATAACAAACATTGAAGTTGATTTAGTCAATCAGTTTCTTGACTATAACACAGCGTGGGACTTATAGAAAGGAATAGAGACTCTCTTAAGTAGTAGAAGCGATGGGTTGCAGATTTTTGATTTAAGTGCTAGGGCAGCAGCACTCAAGCAAAACAATGACACCATCGAAGTTTATTTTAGTAAACTTAACACAATTTGGAAGGAGATTGATCGGCGTATGCCGAACTCAAAGACATGTGCCCATGACATTACCACCTTTAACAATTTCATCCAAAGACAACGCCTATATCAATTTTTGGCCGGTATTCATGAAGATCTGGACAAGGAAAGGAGGGATTGGTTAAATCAAGACCCCTTACCCAATCTCGAAGTTGCCTATGCTACCATCCGACGAGAATTATCGCGGCGTGATATCATGCGTACCACATCATCATTAGGACCAAGTCCTTCAAAAATTGGTAAAGGTTTGGCCACCAGATATCGATCGAAAAACTCATCCCGGCGTGATGAAGAAGATAGATCTCACCTGAGATGTAGTCATTGTGGAGGAACGAGACATACAAAAAATGGTTGCTTCAAGCTAGTTGGATATCCAGAGTAGTGGGATGACCACAAGAAATGGAAGGCTGCCGCCAAAAACCCGACGGTTAGCCGAGCTGGTGGCAAGGCGCATCTCGCTTCAGGGGTACCTACACATCATGACTCATTCAACCCAAGACCCACTCAAGGAGATCAAGGTTTGTTCCTCATCGACATCAATGGAGGTGAACATGTTGAGGTTTGCTATAGAGAAGACAGAGAGAGGAGTGAAGAAGAAAAGGGAGCAAATAGCGGGTCACAAGGGAAAAGCCTTCCCCTAATACCCTTTTATACTCCTTATCCCCAAAACCCTAAAATCAACCCCAAATCCACAAAAGTTCACCCGGATACCCAAACTTCTTCACTCATTAAAAATAAAAATCAAGGGCTTAGATTATTTTGTCAACTTTTTTCTTCTAAATGGATTTTTGACTGTGGGGCCACTGACACAATGACATTTAATCCACATGATTTATGTTATCTTTCGGTTCGACCTCTCACACTCATATTTAGACTGCTAGTGGCGAAAATATTATTGTTGATAATGCTGGGCCTGTTAACGTTACACCTTCCATTCATTTACATAATTGTCTTTTAATTTCAAACTTGTCACATAAATTATTGTCTATTAGTCAGTTGACAAAGGAACTTAATTGTACTGTTCTTCTGACTTCTTCCGATTGTATTGTATAGGATGCTCAGATAGGGAAGATCATTAGGCGTGGTACTGAGAAAGGAGGACTTTACTATGTTGATGAGGCGGTTCAACAAGGTCACACTTCGCTTGCTCGCGTGTCTCCCAATCAAAAATTATGGATTTGGCATCGACGTTTAGGTCACCCCTCCCTAAGTTATCTAAAATGTCTCTTTCCATCTTTAAGTGGTTGTACTGTTTCTTTAGATTGTGAGACATGTGTATTAGCTAAAAGTCACAAACATTCATATTTACCTAGTATATCTCAAACTCATACACCTTTTGTGCTGATACATTCTGATGTTTGGGGCTCTACTCCTGAGTTTACTAAACAGGGTTTTTCTTATTTTGTTCTATTTATGGATGATTGTACACGTATGAGTTGGATTTACATTCTGAAACATAAGTCTGAGGTCTTTGACGTTTTTGTCAAGTTTTATAATTTGATTGTGACTCAATTTCAGACCTATCCTAAAATTTTTCGATCTGATAATGAGGGGGAGTATGTTAATCTTGAAATGAAACAGTTCTTTGATACTCATGGCATTATTCATCAGACTACTTGTCCTGACACACCTCAGCAGAATGGGGTAGTTGAGCGTAAAAACCGTACTCTCCTTGAGATCACTCGATCCCTTATGTTTGAATCCCATATTCCCGCTCATTATTGGCCTGAAGCTCTTGCTACCGCCACATACCTTACCGACCGTCTTCCCACCAAATCTTTGAACTTCAAAACCCCCTTAGATACTCTCCAAACCTATTCACCTGTTGTGTCCTCTGTTTCTCTTCCTCTTCGGATTTTTGGGTGTGTTGTCTATGTTCATCTTCCTCAACGAGTCAAACACAAATTAGAACTTCGGGCGATTAAATGTGTGTTTCTTGGTTGTGGGGTCACACAGAAAGGGTATAGTTGTTTTAACCCTGTTCAGAATAAAATGTACACCACGATGGACTGTGACTTCTTCGAACATTCTTATTTCTTTTCCCAGCCTAATCCTCAAGGGGAGAAAGTGGTTGAGGATCTAAGCTGGTTAATATGTCCATTAAGGGATGACATAAAAGAGCAAGTAGGTAACACCATAGTAACTGCTTCTGATAGTATCGCTTCTCCTTCTCAATTCACCCCGTCGATCATACCTAATGTACCTAGTAATGTTCCTAATGTGACAAGTGTTGATGAAGGTGTGATTAAGATAACTAATGATGAACCTAATGATGTGGCAAGTGTTGAGATGTCTAGCATGTATGAATTGGCCCCCAGAAGTACCAGAGGGGTTCCCCCCAAAAGATATGATCAAGAGTTTGAAGAGCAAAGATCTCGATATCCCATATAGATCGAGGTAACAATGTGTCTTTATCTCAGACGGCCATGGTCTTTAACAGTTGTCTTTACTCCAGTAGTATACTAAAGGATGTGGAAGAAGCTCTTCAGAACCCTAAATGGAAGAAAGCTATGGAAGAGGAAATCACTGCTCTTAAGAAGAATGGGACATGAGAGAAATGTTTTCTGCCAAAAGGTTAAAAAATCGTGGGTTGCAGGTGGGTTTTCACTATTAAATATCATGCAGATGGATCCATTTAACGCTGTAAAGCTCGGCTTGTCGCAAAGGGATACACACGAACCTATGGAGTAGATTATTCCGAAACTTTCGCTGCAGTTGCTAAAATTGACACAATTCGGGTTCTCTTCTCTGTAGCTGCTAATAAAGACTGACCCCTTTATCAGTTCGATGTCAAAAACGCTTTTCTACATGGTGAAATTGAGGAGGGAATTTGGTTACATGGAGAAGTAAGAAACAAAAGGTGGTTGCTCTTTCAAGTGCAGAAGCAGAATTTTGAGGATTTGCCAAAGGTATCACTGAGATTCTTTGGATTAGAAAATTGCTAAGGGAATTAAACTTTCCTCAGAAAGGAGCATGTAATCTTTACTGTGATAACAAAGCAGCAATCAATATATCAAGAAACCCAGTGCAGCATGATAGAACGAAGCATGTCGAAATTGATCGTCAGTTCATAAAGGAGAAACTTGATAAAGGAATTGTTTGTCTTCCTTTTGTTCGATCCAAGGATCAATAAGTCGATATTCTGACTAAAGTAGTTACCTCTGAAGCTTTTGAAGATGCAATTTGCAAGTTAGGTCTCAGTGAAACATACGACCTAACTTGAGGGGGAGTGTAGAAAATAAAAGATTTGCAAGATTTTCAATATTTGCAAATATTTGCAAATATTTCAAAATATTCAGAACATTTATTTAGGCATCATGTGTGTTTTAGTTTCGTTTTTTTGGTTTTAGCATCCCTTGTATAAATCATATTGTAAGAGGTTCATTAATTAATTAATTAATTATACACAAATTTCCATCTCAAAACCCTAATTCCGTTGTTTCTCTTTTGTACATTTATTAGTATGTATGATTTGATGATATGATAGATAATTACATTGCATTCAAAATTTTTTATATTACATCAGTTAAGAATATAAGCACTAAAAGTAAGTTTTTAAAAAGATTATACTATATGGACTTTTGTATATCTAAATAAAATCTTCTTGAAAATTTTACTTAACAATGTATGATTTGGTGGCAAATATTATCTTCCTCAGATTCTTATTGTGGGTAATTTCAATGTGCAAAATTTGAAAATTATCTACTTTTTTATAATTATTTATACTATTATGTGGTCGTTATTTTGTAATAATTATTTATAATTTATACTAATTATTCGGTTTCTATACCAGTATCTTATATTTCCTTAGTGAAAAACTCCTTACAAAAGCAGCGATCTATTGTAACTTTAACTCGATTTTTTATACTAGCTTATAATATATCATATTAAATGGGTTATTCTCAGAAACACGTGTCGCAATCATATATATTTATTTATCGCAAAAATTAAAAAAGGATGAAAAAATCAATTATTAACAAAAAAACTCAACAAATACTAATTTGTATCCGTTAATAGTAATAATTAAGGTAAAAAAAAGTTTTGTCATAAATATGCATTTAGATATAATATTTAATGCCGTATTTAAAGCAAATATATATATCATAATAATGAATTCTATTTAGGTTATTTATATGAAGTGAATATTAGCAATTAAATTAATGATTATACTAGATTATGATATAACGCGCTACTAAATCTTAATTTTTGATAATTTTTTAATAGTTTAATATTTGTCTTTTTTATTGTGAACATATCTTTTTATTTTCTAATAATTCAAGCCATTGCACTTAGTTTTCTATCAGCATTGCTTATAGTGGGTTGACAACAAATTAAGGCTAAATTTAGATTAGTAAAGTAAAACATAATGTAAATGTGGAATTATTGACATAAAATAAGTAAAAAGTTAGATTATTAATATCAATTTTTTTTATTAAATATGACGAAAACAAGATAAATTTAATAGTAAAAAGAAACCTCTAGGTTTATAGTTCCGATTTTAGTTTAAAATATAAATTAGCTTTTTTGTGATAAATTATTAGTGTTATTATCTTTAAATTACAGAAAATTTTCATTTCAAAACGTTATAATTTTCACTGGTTTTAATATAATTATTTTGCTAGTATGTCATCTATTTGACAGAATCACCGCTAAATTTTCCTACATAATATCAATGATATAGCTTGATCTTGAAATTATGAAATGGTTGATGGTCCAGAGCATCTATCATGAAGATACAGCTCAAGTAGATTGAAGTTTATCCACAGTATAATATCTCTGAGCTGTAGAAAAAGAAATACAGAATAATATTGAAAAGGGTATTTTTTTTTTTTTATAATAATAATCATGATAATTTTCTAATAGAGAACTAAGAGATTAAAGCTGAATAGTATGGAGAAAAATAACCATTTTACAAAAATCAGTATATTCAGTGTATATAAACAAATACTAAAAGCATGTCAAATACTAAAACAATAAAAAAGTTAAACGATTGAAATTTAATTAAAAAAAAAGAAAAGAAAAGAAAAGAAAAGGAGTATAAGAGCAAAAGGTTAAGAAGAGGCAAAGGAAGGAGAATCATCTTTTGAATTAGTGATTTTTGAAATTCGTACAGCTAAATAAAGAGCAGTGTGAGGAAAATAACATCTAAAGGTTCTAAAAATCCTATCAAAGGCTCCAACCACATGAGTCCTTCCACTTTCAACAACTGTTGTATATACTCCGTCTTTGTCTCAATTGAATTTGAAGCCTATCAGATTCTAACTCATTAATTATACAATTTAAACTTTCTTCATTCTTAAGACTTGATTATTTGTAATAAAAATTACTCTAACAAGATATTATTATCGATAACAAATTCATAAAAACAAAGGATGATTGAATTGCCGGCAGAAAAATATAACAATATAACAATATATATATATATATATATATATATATATATATATATATATATATATATATATATATATATATATATATATATATATATATATAATTACGTTGCTATTTGTGAAAGTTCTTTGTGTGAGATGTGTGGACATGTAGCATAAACTCTCTTTTTATCTGACGCTTTTTATTCAATTTGAAATAAGGGGTGTTAGAGATTCGAATTTGAAAACTTCTGCCGCATTTATAATTGATAAAGTATAATACCGGAAAACCTCAATCAAAGACATAAAATTATAGTCAAATTAAGTAAATAATATTAAAAGAGACATTAAATTTGTAGATTATAATTGCATAGTATATTCATTTTTTTTTAAAAAAAATACTCCCTCCAATTCATTACTAATGTCTCATTTGCTTTATGCACTTTATCCAATACACTTATTTAACCTTTAATATCTATAATTATGTATAATTAAAATTATGGAAAGTTGAGATGAATAATCCTTAAATTGAGACCAATCAAAAAACATCCCACTTAATTATGTTTTAACTTATAAATTAATAATAAAATACAAATTAAGAATAAGAAATGAATAGAGTCAAAAAGAAAATAAGATATTAGTAGTGAATTAGAGAGAGCATATAAGAAATTTAAAAAAAGACATATATAGCAAATTGAGAATAAAATATGAAGTTACCATCCTTCTTCAATCTCACCAAAACTTTTCCTTTAACCCTCTCAATAATGAGTCATTCTCTGTCAATCCCCCCCAAAATCCCACTTTATTCTCCCTCGAACACAATCTAAAAAGCAAATGATCCTCCTTGTGTTCACAAACAACATCCTATCCCTTTTTTCCTCTCTTTCTTACTCTCTCTCTCTCCTCCTAACCTCAAAAGTATAAGTCTGTATCTACATACATTCATTCTCCCCTTATATTTTTCTATAAGAACCGCAACATTTCCAACTATACACTTTATTTTATTGTTATCCATCCATACATACATACATACTTATAATTCAGCAATAACTCTAAAATAAACAACATCATAAGAACACAAGCTGATCAATGATGGCATCACCAACAGAACTAAGCCTTGAGTGCAAACCTCAAAGCTACTCAATGCTATTGAAATCATTTGGTGGTGATGTTATTAACAACCCAACTGATCAACAAGCCACTCAAAAGCTCCAAGATTATCTCACTCGCCTTGAAGAAGAACGCCTTAAGATTGATGCTTTCAAGCGTGAGTTACCTCTTTGCATGCAACTTCTTACACAAGGTATATATATATATATTATATATATATATTCAATCTTAACAAAATCATAATTTCTGTTAACTTTTCATCTTTTTCATCTTTAATACAAATAGATATCAAGAAATCATACTAATAAGGCTTATTTTTGTATGCAACTTTTATTTTTAGACTTTTTAGCTTTCATTAATAATCAAGCAAAACATATTCCAAAGTAAAATATAACACCGGAAAGGAATTACGATTTCACATCAAATTCAAAGGAAAAATTAAATATTACAACAATTTATTACTAGGATACTATTCAGTAACTCCCATCTAGACGGTATTAATTAAAAGACGATCAAGATGTAGATGAGCTAATAAAGAGGTCTTTATTTTCTAACCCTAATTGATACTCTTTTTATTGCCCTTTGAATTTGCACTTTAAAACTCAAATATGCAAGACCTTTTTAGTATTAGGGTGCAAATACAATGAGACAGACAGAGTAATAAATATCATATCCAACATTATATAGATTTATAAAGCGTTAGTCATATGTAGGGTTAAGAAATTGCTTCTACTAAAAGTCTCATAACTTTATTAAATTAAACAGCCATGGAAGTCTCAAGGCAGCAACTACAAAGTTGTAGAGCAAACAATGAAGGAACAAGACCAGTTCTTGAAGACTTTATGCCAATAAAACAGCCAAACATGGAAGGATCCGATCAAAAACAAATCAACACTTCTGACAAAGAGAATTGGATGGTATCAGCCCAACTATGGAGCCAAGCAGGCGATCCTAACAACCAACAATCTTCAATACTGCCTAAATCTGAAGCTGATCATAACACTTTTAATAATGTTGGCAACTGCCCTAAACTTGGATTAGACAACAAACAAAGAAATGGTGGAGCTTTTCTTCCTTTCACAAAAGAAAGAAGCTTAATCCAAAATAATTCAAGTATTATGGCACTTCCAGATTTGGCTTTGGTATCTAATCAGAGAGAAATGGAAGAGAAAAAGTGTACAGATAGTGAAAATGGAATGAGTGGTTCAAGGAGTGATAATTCTAATAAAATTTCTAATGTCATGGTTGGTAAGGCTGTTGATAGCCAATCACCCACCACAGCAACCACCACACCCACCACCCCAACATCCTCGCAAACTCATCGGAAGGCACGACGGTGTTGGTCACCTGACTTGCACCGTCGATTTGTCAATGCCCTTCAGATGCTTGGTGGTTCTCAAGGTACATATAAATTATTTATTTATTTGTTTTTTCATTCAAATACTTCGATTCTAAGGTAAAATTGGTCAATCACCTACATAGATAATAAAAATAGAATTTCTATCATATAAACGGTGAAACCAAAACCTTTAACAATATATTAAACTAGCCAATTTGCATAATATAATTGTCTATAATATATTTTATTCTCAAGATTGAAAGTTATTATTATTAGTTTTCTTAATATTTTAGGAAGATTTTCATCATGATGTCATTATCATTGGCTTTAAGAAATCTAGGGAAGTTTAATTATTGGTTTATTTATCTGTTCAAACAGTGGCTACTCCTAAACAAATTAGAGAGCTAATGAAGGTTGATGGCCTCACAAATGATGAAGTAAAAAGTCACCTCCAGGTACTACTATCTCTCTCTTCTACTTTCTCTCTCTATCACTAAATTTTTGGATTCTAATTTCTGAGTATGCAATCATGAAATAAACATTACCAAAGCTCTTGTACTGTACAATACAGCACAACATCTACTATTTGTCTCAACACTTTTGGTCTTGAAGTACTTTTTTTTATGTTTTCTTCGTCTAATTTAACTTGCATTATTTTCTATTTTGATCTGTCCTACTTAATTTGCATTATTTTTATTTTCGGACAATAGTCTACTACTTTCTTTTAATACATTTTAACACTTTTTTAATTTCATCCATACAATTTATTCTCTCTCTATTTATTATCATTTAATTTGTTAAAAATAACTCAATTTTCTTTGATGCAAATCATAGATAAGACAAAGTAGGATATTTTTGTTTATACTAACTGTGGTAATTTTTTTTACCAACATGCAGAAGTATAGGTTACACACCAGAAGACCAAGCCCTAGTCCACAAACAGCAGGAGCACCAGCACCACAGCTGGTTGTCTTAGGAGGAATATGGGTCCCACCTGAATACGCCACCGCGGCTGCAGTCGCACATGGTGGCCCACCAACCATTTACAGTACTCATCCTTCTACTCAAGTGTCATCACACTATTGCTCACCAACAGTACCCCCAGATTTCTACCCACAACCATCATCAGCACAGCAAGCGCTCCACCTTCCGGCCCTCCATCACCACCAACATCCCCAACTTCATGTTTACAAGACTGCCTCCCACACACAGACCACTCATAGCTCACCGGAATCAGATGGCCATGGAGCCGGTGAGCGGTCGGAAAGCATGGAGGATGGAAAGTCAGAGAGCAGTAGCTGGAAAGGCGAAAGCGGAGGAGAGAATGGTGGGGATCAGAGAAACAAGCTGGCAGCATTAAGAGTTGAAGATGGGGAAAGCATGAATGGTAGTGAGATTACCCTTAAATTTTAGTGGGTTATTTTAGTAAATTAGGGTTAGGGTTTCTAACTTTGTCTTATTCTTGGTGTGAAATATTATGTGTAGCATGGAAGGGTAAAGAGGGCATACATGAGAGTGTTGGTTTTGTTATTTAGTACTATTAATTCCTTCGATCAATTGGGTGATGTCTTATTCACTATCCAATTATAACATTGTCATAAATTAATGAGATTTACATAAAGGCTTTAATTTTGCCTATTGGTTATTTTTTTCCCAAGATATTGATGTGGATGTCAAATGATTGTAAATTATAAGAAATGTTCCTCTAGATAGTAATTTTAATGGTCTTTTGGTTAATTAAAATGGAGTCCACTTACATAAAGGCTAGCTCCTCGTTTGCCACTGCTTGAGAGTTGACAGAAATTTTAGTCTTTAGATGTCTTGGCCCTTCATCTTACCAAATAATGAGAAAATTGCATTTTAGATAAGGATACCATTTAACCTTTTTTTTTTTTTTTACTTCAGTTCAGATGAATTCAATACCTCTCTATACTTTTAAATTTTCTACATGATACGAATTATAATCCAAATTGAAGTGAAATTTTTTTTAATATTTTATGTAACAAATTTAAAGTAACGACGGAAAGAGTTAAATTTAACGTAGTTCTGTCAAATTGAAAGAAGAAACTCATAATATAGGGTAAAAAGGAAAGTATAAGATTGAGGTGATGCAGGGAATTGGATAAAAAGTGATTAACAGAGGAATTTCATGCTTTTAAGGATGGAAAGTGAAAACGCATATGGTAGGAGAGCTGAGTCTTACAACAAGTAGTAAAAGACAGTAAAGAGTAGACATTACTAGTATTGCATAATACAAGAACATAGCTTTTTGCATCCTTATGAAAAATTGTTATTCACATGCATAGTTCACTGTTTTTCATGCACAATAACAATAACAATTTGCTACACTTATCAATGAAAGCTAGATCCTCCACACCTATGTTATAACTCAAATCTAGTAGCTAAGAGTACTTTATGTATCCTTGTATAAATTAACATCTTTTGTTTCATTACCCATAACATATGCTACCATTTTTTCATATATTAGAGTCTTCCAAAGAAAAATGTTTCTAACTTATACTAAAAAAATATAAATTTATAAATTTATATGTTCATTTAAAAGTTGAAAGACCTAATTGTAACTCCATTATTATCAGCAACTCTAGTCTCTATGTATCATTTCATAGTTCAATGAAAATAATCGCGCTAAAATTGATACCACTAGCTTGAATCCCTCAATATACATATGTTCGTCTTATAATATATGAAGGCAATTTTATAGGGAGTATTAAATTAATTATCATTAAGTAGCTCAGCTTCTAAAGAAAAATGTAAATTATATTTAAATTGATTCAAGTTAATATCAACATTTTACATAAAACTATATTTTGGACCTAAAAAGTTTGGGCCCTTGGCGATAGTCTGTCTTATCCTTGCTAATTAAGGGTCATGCTAATATTGTATCTTGTACAAATTTTCATAGGATTAAAGGTATATACCCAAATTCATTATCGTAATAACAAAGTTCATTTTCTATTTACCCGCTTGATATTGACCTATTTATTTCCTCTATGATTATATTTAGGCTCAAACTTATAAACCAATATTATAATCCAATCATCATGATCCCCTCTAATTATGAAACAAAAACATCATCAAGAACTTTCTATTGTTGTGACCCTTTATTTAGTAAAGCAAAGATAGCTCCTATAAATGTGTTTTAGAAAATATTATATCCCATAATGGGTGGCCAAGACTATCATGATGAAGTCCTGGCTCATCTTCCAATGCAAGGACTTAAGTCTCCATTCCATTCATATTACAAAGTTGCAAACGCATATTCTGGCGACCAAAGGGATCTCCATATTTGACCAACACAACTTATAAATAATGATTGAATAATAATTGCTAACCCACTATGGCCAGGCTTGTTACAAGTACATAAGCAACTCTTTGAAATCTCTAGAGCTTAGACATCTTAGTGGTAAAGAAAAATGTGTTTTTACAAGTCTTTCATTGTTACACTCATATACTCCAATTAACTCTTAAAATTTGCATTGAGTTAGAAATATGAAGTACCAAAAAATACTTTTTACTCAATTTTATTTTGCATTTATTTCCGTTCCTCATACTTGGCTATTTTGATGTGTTGTCTTTGTCCTCTAGTGATCTACCTACTGCGACCATAACAAAACCTTCTACTTATTCTCTCCTATTCACTTTAAATGTCCCATTTAATTTTGACATATTTGCCAATACATGCTTTCAATCTTAAATGTATCT
Source organism: Amaranthus tricolor (assembly GCF_026212465.1). Taxonomy (NCBI): domain Eukaryota; kingdom Viridiplantae; phylum Streptophyta; class Magnoliopsida; order Caryophyllales; family Amaranthaceae; genus Amaranthus; species Amaranthus tricolor. The sequence goes on from NC_080052.1 coordinate 12,769,274, forward strand.
AATTGTGCTTGAATAAAAATTATAAATTATATATATTTATATAAGATTTACAATTAAACGAATCAAACAAGATCCTACTTGGCTATGTTTTAACTTATAGATTAAAAACAAATTACATAACAAGAGTTATTGATGAATAATGTTTAAAAACAAAATTTGACATCTAAAGTGAATAGGAGAGAGTATTATCTAAGTTAATGAATGAATCAAATCAATTACCTCAATTAATTTTTTACATATTTTTTTGGAAATGATCTCACATTCTATTGTATATTCTTCTTTATTTCGAAGATTTTGATACCTTTTTATCTCATCCACATTTTTTAACTATTTTGTTTTATTTTCCAAAAAAACGTAACTCAAAAAGGAAAAAGCAGTGATATTAATATCTGAAAGATACAGTATATACATCTATATAATACGTATACTATGTTTTGATAATATTTATGGAGATAAAAGAATGGAAAGAAAGGGGAGAAAGGGAAAGAAAGGGAAGAGAAAAAGAAGGTAAGTAACTCTTATTTGTTTAAGAGGGAAGGAAAGAATAGAGAAAAAAGAGATGAAGGTTTTCCCTCAAAATCGTCGTAACTTTAGATAAATCGAGACCTAAACAAAAATTATTCATCTAATCCCTCCAAATTCATCCCCTCTAAATATTTTCCGCTCATTTTGCTAGGTAAACAAGGAATCCTTCATCCACCAAAATTCCTCTTTTATCTTTCCCTCCATTTTCTTTTATTCTAACACACTCTTATTCTACGTAAGGTTTGGCACTATGCATTTTATAACACGATAACACGATGGTGTCCTATCCAAAAAAACCCAAGTGATGGCTTGTGTTGAACCTGGATCGAGCTCTCAAGTCTTCCCCTCATGCAAGAAGAAAATATTTCAAAAGAAATGGAAGATGAGCATAAAATACTAAAGTAGAAATAAAAGCAAAAAGGAAAAAACACAAAAGAGAAAAGAGGAAAAGAGACATTATCTTATTCGAACATTAACTACTTTGGCTTTCGGATCAATTTTCATACTCCATACAATTTGTGTTGGATTCGTTAAGTTTGATCGGATAATTGGATTTGGGTTAGTTTGTCAGGTCTAATAAAGAATTACACCTAAACTAGGCAGAAAAACATCCCTTAAATTCGAGTAGTTTCAACCATTATTAATCATTTTTTATAAATAAATATTATTAATTTTTTATATTAAATTTGTTATTATTAGCGTTCACTTACAAATATTTTATAATATGTGTCTAAATATAGTTTTTTTTATAAAAAAAAAAAACTATTTTTGCTACTTTATTCGTATTTAATTCATTTTTATTAATACGGAAAATAAATGACTCATAAATGTACACATTATATGTCGTGCTCAAAGCCATTGACGATAACAAACACAAGCGAACTCAGGAGTGGTATCCAAATGTTTATCATCGACTATTTTCATAAACTTTCATGTTCTTAGTCCGAAATCGAGTGTCTTTTATATATTAGTCAAATTGATACAATTGAAATGAGATATAATAAATATTTTGAATAACAAAACAGATATATATAGTTATCTGGGCTTTGTTTTAAAAGATGCAAGGCGCACTGAAGCGCACAAAAAATTTAGAAGTAGGCGTTAGAACATACTATTATTTTTTTATGCATATTTG
>NC_080052.1:12775933-12868433 GCF_026212465.1 Amaranthus tricolor
CTCTTAAAAGACGCACAATCAAATTATATGAATCAATGCGCTATGAATTAGTTGAAATGTTTAAATCTTTTAATGGTAGGGTTAGCTTAACAACTGACATTTGGCCTGCTCCCCCACATTTAGAATCTTATATGTGTGTAAAAGCACATTGGATAGATCAAAATTGGATTATTCAAAAAAGAATAATCGCTTTTGAGACAATGCCAGAAAGACATACCGGTGAAAACATAAAATATAGATTAGTAGAGATATGTAGAGAATGGAACTTATTAGATAAGATATTTTGTTGTTCTACTGATAATGCAACCGCTAACATTAAATGTATAGAACTTTTGTTTAACGAACCTGCATTTAGTTTTATCCTTGGGGGTAGCTTATTACACATACGTTGTTGTGCGCATATAGTTAACTTATCTTGCCAAGCAGGTATAAAACAATTAAGCGATTTATTAGATCCAATTAGAGATATAGTGAAGTGGCTTAAGATTGGAAAGATAAAGAGACGATATAAACAATTATGTGACCAATATCAACTAAAAAAAGTGTATTGGTCATTAGATACTCCTACACGTTGGGGCTCAACCAATGATTTATTAAGAAAGGCGATTGCTTATCGTCCAGTTATAACACAACTGTATAGTGAGTGTACAGATAGCTATATAGCTGATGACACTTGGGAATTAGCTATAGGTGTACATAAAATATTAGAAGCGTATGACCACGCAACTAAGATTTTTTCATATGTTTATGAACCGAACGTTCACTTAGTAATAAGTGAGTGTATTACTATTTTTTATCATCTCCTTAAACATACGCATGATGATACTAACCCATATTTGAAGCCGATTCTTGCAGATATGATGGAAAAATGGAAGGTATATTTTTCCGATTTTCCTTATATTTATGGAATGGCAACCATTTTAGACCCATGTTTTAAAACTGAAGTCCTTACTAAAGTAATAGGATTTTACTACCAATCGTTAGATCGTCTGCCTACTGATGTACATAATTATGTTGGAACATGTAAAAAACTTTTAGCAGAACTCTATGATTATTACGCTAGTGTATATAACCCAAAACGCGATACGTCTAGGCGTGCTAGCGTTTCGGCACGTCCCTCTTATTATAATTCGGTAATAGCTAATATAATGAGTCAAGATGATAGTTTTGTAAGATCATCTTCTTCTTCACCCTCCACCTCATATTTAGAATTAGATAGTTATCTTAAACACCACTTTGAAATTGACCAAGGTAGCTATAATATTTTAGAGTGGTGGAAAGAAAAATCTGTAAAATTTCCCATTATATCGAGAATTGCAAAGGATATCCTTGCAATTCCTGCGTCAACAATTGCGTCGGAGTCTGCTTTTAGTGAAGGTAGAAGAGTTTTAGACGAAAAGAGATCTCGTCTTGCTCCACATAGTATTCAAATATGTGTTTGCAAGAAAGATTGGGATCAAGCGGAGATTCGAACACAAGGACTAAGAAATGATGATGATCAAGACGACGATGATGATCCATGGATGATGATGGATACATCTGCATCATCGTCAGGAGGAGAGTCAGCGGAAGCATCTAACCAACCAGATGATGATGACGAAGACGAAGACGAATAGGATCAATCGGACAACGATAAATCAACATTCAACAACTATAAATATAAGGTATGACAAAGAACTACGTGGGCTTTGATTCCTTCGGGATACGTAGGTAGCTTAGTATTCCTTTGGGTACTAGGTTCAAGTCCATTTTCTCCCTCTTTTTTTATTAATCATCTTTCTCGACATTATCATTGATTGGTTTCTTATAAATTTATTTTTTTTATTCTTTTTAGTAAATATTTTAATAACGATGACAACTTGACAAGCAATGAATTTCGCTAACAATCAAGTAATCATCAAAGGTACGTCCGCAATATTATAGTATTTTTTTATTATATAAATATTTAAAGAAAAAATAAAAATGGAACCGATGGTCCAACCCGCCCGTCCCGTGAGTTGGAATCGCCGGAACCGCCTCATGAACCGCCAAGGAACCATTTGGAACCGCCCCGAACCGGAATCGAATGGAACCGGAACGGAACCGGCCCAACCCGGACCGTGGCCAGGCCTAGCTGGACACGTTCATTTGACATCTTTCGTGATTAACAATGTTATTAGAAATTGTGTTGCAGAAGAACCATCAATTAAGGTTTCTATGGTGCGACAAATGGTGAAAGACCAATTTGGTGTCGAAGTGACCTATAAGCGGGTATGGTGTGCTAAACAGCAAGCCCTTCTCTCCATCTATGAGACATGAGAAGACTCTTATCCTCTCCTTCCACACTTATTGAAAGCAATGCAAGTTTCTAACCTCGGGACTGTAGTTGAGTGGTTCTTTAAGGAAGATAACGATGTTGGTATGTACGTTTGTCCTAGTATTAGAACTTTACAACGTGTGTTCTGGGCTTTTAAACCTAGTATAGAGGGGTTCAAGTATTGCAAACCCTTTATTGGCATTGACGGAACACACTTGTACGGTAAGTATCGCCATACATTATTGACTACGATTGCTCAAGATGGGAACAAGGGAATCTTCCCGCTTGCCTTTGCTTTGGTAGAGAAAGAATGTATAGCTGCGTGGTGTTGGTTTATGGCGTGTGTTCGTAAGCATGTGATGCATAATCCAGGTTTATGTGTTATTTCTGATACATAGCAACCGTGGAGGAGCCGAAATGGCAACCTCTAAATGCCCATCATAGGTTTTGCTTACGGCATTTGTTAAGTAACTTCGACTGTCAAATGGGTAATGTGAAGTTGAAGAAGATGTATGGTAGGACTACAGAGCAAAGACAACCACATAAGGTCATCGAGGGATTGAAGGCTATTGGTGTTGCCAAACGAGAAGCTCTTTTTTGGATTGATAAAGTTGGTGATATGTGTAAATGGTCAATATGTCATGATAGAGGTTATAGGTATGGTGTTACTAACACCAACTTAGCCGAAGTATTCAATAACTTGATGAAGGGTGTACGATTCTTGCCTATAACTATTCTTGTGGAGTTCACCTTCTACCTTGTTGATGATTATTTTGTTAAAAGACGCGAGAATGCAAATGCATGGCTAATTGGGGGAAGTAAGTACACTTCACACGCCACAAGAATTATCACCCGTAACACTGAGAAGGCAAACTTCTATGAGATCGTCGCATTTGACTACAGACGAGGCCTTTTTCAAGTTAAGACAGGACGTGGTAATAGAGGATCCGCCAAGGGTGGTAAAATACAAAGTGTGCATTTGAGAGAGAGGAAATGCACTTGTAACAAACCCTCCATATGTCACTTACCTTGTTCGCATGTTCTTGGCGTTTGTATTAAAAGACACTTATTGTATGAGTGTTTTGTGGACTCCTGCTACACTACCCAGAGCTATGTGAATACATATGAATCCATATTCATGTCGTTGATTGATAAGAGGTCATGGCCTCAATACATTGGTGTTGAGGTGATACACGATCCAGATCACATTCGTGGACTAGGAAGACCTAAGTCAAGGAGGATCACCAACGAGATGGACGAAGGGTCAAGGAGACGCAACACTTGTCGATGGTGTGGTAGTGAAGGTCACAACACTAGAACTTGCACGTCAAGGTAAACATAAAGACTATGGAAACAAATAAATAACATAAGTAAACCATTTGAGTATTTCTTAAGTCTTTACGTATAATGATAACTATAACTAAGTTATTATTGAATTACAGTAGAGATGGATCTAGCAGCTCCAGGCCCTCGCGACCCTAGTGTGCTGACGATGCATTCGGATCACAGGAGTAGTTAACTATGGGATGTCCAGGTTAGTAAACTTAATTTTTTGAATGTATATGCCTTAATACTTTAACTTTATGCTAATATAATCTTTGCATTCAGGTTTCCGACACAGAGACCATATACACCAGGCATCCCGACTCTGCTCCGTGGCAGATTGACGCACGGATCATCCCCTACATTCAACGAGCGAGGTTGTACGACTTCCACTTTATCGCTTATGGGAGATTCGATCGGGCTTTAGTCACGGCTTTAGTCGAGCGGTGGGCCCCAAGAGACACATACCTTTCACCTACCTCTAGGTAAAGCTACTGTCACTTTACTTGACGTAACTCGATAGTTAGCAAGATATAGTTCACAGGGTCTTAGGAGTCCGACCCCCCTAGAGGTATCCAAAGGGAGTAGGTTGCGTTGCGCGTAACATGGCTTGCACAAAACTTCTCGCACCTCCCTGAAGGTGCTAATGAGGCTACCATTGAGAGATACGATAAGGCATATCTCTTATATATAATTGGTGCTATCTTGTTCTCCGACAAGATTGGCAACAGGGTACAACTTTTGTACTTGACGTTGCTTGATGCGCCATGGGAGGTCATCTCTGGTTACAGTTGGGGTTTCGCAGCCCTAGGTTATCTGTACAGGAGATTATGTGACGCTTCACGGAAGAACGTGAAGGAGATCGCTGAGCCCCTAATTATTCTCCAGGTAATACTAACTTTACATGTTATTGCTTTGTTTCTTAATTTTTTTCTTATGTTTCGTTTACTTACTTATATCTGTAATTCATAGCTTTGGGCGTGGGAGCATATTCTCATTGGGCAACCGATGAGGACTGTGGGACGTGGTGCATTTGCGCCACCAATTCTTCCACCCCCACATGTGCCGTACGGATCGCGATGGTCCTTTAATAGACATATAAGGACCCACACAGGATCTGGCGTGGGCTTCTACCGCGATTAATTGGATCTGCTTCGAGCTGACCAGGTAAAGGCTTCACTTACTAGTCTCTTAACTATCACATTGCGTAATTTATTAATTACATTTTCACGTGTAGTTTCAATGGGACGCTTACCCCGCTGAGGCATACGCAGCATTACCTTAGCACTCAGGGATATTGTCAGGGGCGTGGAAAGCATCTGTACCTTTGATATGCCTCGACATAGTCGAAGTGCATCTTCCTGAGTGCGTACTGCGCCAATTCGGGATGGTACAAGGCATCCCGCCGCCTTGTGACACAGTGGCGGAGCTCCATCACAGCTCACGCAAGGGTCGGGAACCTAAGATCTGGTTTGAGATCAACTGGCGCCATATAGCTCGTTGGGATCACAGGCTAGAGCTGCTAGCCCAAGGTGCGCCAATCGATGCTGTAGGCGCACCTACTTCGGCGGATTACAAGTCGTGGTTCCTCTCCATCACTCGTTGATGGATGACACCACGAGGTATCATCGCAGTTGCCCAGTACGCTCCCGCAGCACCGACGATGACACAGTTTGTAAGTATTCTTCCATGTTGATTATTATCCATAGAACTTACATACTATAAATTTCATTAACTCCAAATTGAATGCAGGCACAGGACATTGCAGGTGTCATCAGCTCTAGCCAGGAGGAGCCTGTACGGGAGAATGCCCAAGGCATAGTCCTAGGGACACAGTTTTAGCACTTCATTCCAGAATTCGTTGTGCCTGACATCACTATGGACGAGCAGGGTTCATCTCCCCATCATGCCGACATTCATCTTGAGGGGGTAGACTTAACGTGCCCCGACTATGGTGCCGGGTCCTCACAGGGTGCTGGATCATCCCAGTATCAATCACCTCCCTTACCCGAGCGTCATGCGACGGCCTCTTACTATCGTAGGAGGCGTAAAAGACCGTCACAGTTAGAGAGGGTACAGGAGGAGGATTAGCATTAGTATACGGTTTTTATATATTAAACATTAGTAACGTTTTGTATATATTGAATATTTGTAACATGTGGACTGTTGTGTATATTTTGTAATATATATATATAGATGTGTGTATATATGTTTATCGTATTATCACATGTTTATTATGAATGAAATGATGTTAATTACTCAGAGTTTTCGGCGATAAATCATTCCGCCAAGAATTAAATATGAATTTTAATCAAAATCAAACAGACACTCATACTCAAATAGGGAAAATGCTCTCGAAAATTCAATACAATTTCATTCATGTTCAACAAATCCATATCAAATTACATAGTTCATTCTTTAAGTTAAACTACCGCCACTAACTAAGATTGCTTCTTAAACTTTCTCATAATCCTTTCAGTCTCTTCTTCCCTATATGTCATATCATCTATTTGTCTCTTGAGATTAAATACCTCATCTTTAAGCTCTTATTTTTCTTTTTCAAGCCATTTGGTACCCTCCGGAGCAATCCATCTAAAGTATGTGCAACCGAATCCTTCATCCAAGTTTAATGGACAAGCAACAAAATCACGGCCAGGATCGATGTCGCTCCAATCTGTATTAATCTCAATTTCATAACAACAATCACAAAGCTCTTCAATAGAATGCTCCTATGACATCTACGGAACACATATGATATAGTAACATATGTAAACATTCAAAAATAATATTAACATTTATAAATTGAGAATAATACTAACATAATACTTTGCGTTACCTTCAAAATCGATTAATTAGAACAAGAATGATGGAGTTTGGATACAATGAAGTAGGCAAATGATGGAGTTATTTACAGAACATAATAACAATAGCACTTTTCAACTTCATAACGGGTATTTTTCAATTTTACAATGGCTAGTTTAAATCATACAAAAAAGTCAATAAAAGTCAAACCAGGTCAAGGGTAAAGTCGCTGTTAGTAACGACATTAAGGTTTGACCAGTCAACCCTTAAGTCGTTGTTAGTAACAGCGACTTCACCCTTGACTAAATTTTTAACCATTTCTTTTAATTCGCTGTTAGTAAGAGTGAGTATACACCAAGCCTAGCTTTAGAGCCAAGGACGCTTATTTTGGGAAAAAAAGTTTAAACGAAACTTATTTTTTGAATAAAGTAATTAAATTGTCTAATTTTTTTCAAATCTTCCCAAATCCTAGTCCAAGCCATAGAAGAAACGAAAGTTGTCCAAACTATACCTTAATCAATCAAAAAGAGTGTCACAATCACAAATTATGGCTCAAAAGAACCGAAAGTTTCAAATCTTCCCAAATCCTAGTCTAAGCCACAGAAGAAACGAAAGCTGTCCAAACTATACCTTAATCAATCAAAAAGAGTCACAATCACAAATTATGGCTCTAAAGAACCGAAAGTTGTGTCTTATTTTGATATGTACTCCAAACAAAAGAACCTTCTATAAAATCAATGCAAATCCCACAACTTTCTTTTTCACCTGCATTATTTTCTGATTCTACAGCAGTCTATTTTGACAACATAGAACTCTATTTACACTGTAACTCCATGCTTTGTTTTAATTGGTTTACCAACATTTCTGACATGAATTTAGACCATCAAAACATCGATACAAAAATGGCAGCTCAAACTTCAAAACGTAACAAACGAACTAAAAAAATGCCACCACTCTGCATTCTTAGTTCTTTGTAAACATTACACTCAGGTTACCAGATTTCGGTACATATCCAAATGTTTGGCTCAGATCCAACAACAAAAATGCCCAAGTCATAAACCCAAAAAATTGGAGTCGACTACGGATACATGAACCATGAAATCAGTCTCAATAATCACCTTTCTCAACTCATTTCTTGTATCATCTACCGTTAAAAAACAAAGGTCTACTCAAGTAAAATGAACTAAAGTGACCTAGCTAAACAAAAAAGATGCAAAAATAGGAAGAAAAAGCAGCACGTTTGGGTTTCTAATAGGAGAACATGGCACCAAATCATATTCTCACTGATCTGCTATTGATATTCTCTGTCTGATATCTTACTGATTTGCCTCAATATTCTCTGTATGATTTCTCATTGTACTGTTACCTATATTCTCTATAAGGTTTCACCTTAGGTAATCAAAAATATGCAGTCTCATCTCAACAATAAATACAGATTTGGGCACTAGGGACGATGCAGCTCCACTATTTTCATCTTTCCTGCACTAGCTCTTAGTCTAAAGCATCCTTTTGTGATCACAGAAAACTATTCAAAATCATAATTTCATGTCGGTTCTTGCATATGGTATCACCCAATACCTAACTTTCAGCTTCCTAACGACCAACATGTTCAATTTAGAGGTGAATAATGTATGGGCCTGCTTCAAAGTGGTACTGTCCGAGCCAGTCCTGATTTCCTTCAGTGTGTAGCGTGAGATGATCATCGTTACCATATCACCGTTCTCTTACCACAATCATGATCGTTACCGCATTTTTACACAATGACTAAACCATAGGAGTGCAAACTCAGCTATACAAGATAAATAACTAATATACAAAATTACAGTAATAGCGGACATTGTTTCATGTTAATACACAAACTATTAGCACGTTTGCATATTGAATACAAACATCTTTTGAATTCATTGAAATACTGCACATGCAAAAGGATTAACATCATGACAAGAATGACATGATTATACATTGCCATGATTTCAATTGGAATAGGTTAACATATGGAAGGATTAAACTTAAAAAGGGTGAATTCTTACTAGTGATCAATACACTCTTGAAACACCATCTTATACCCATTCTCATCGAGTTGTTCAATAGCTTGATTAAATATTGGATTTATTAACGGCAAATTCCAGTGGGTTCTACATTCTTTACGATCCAAGGGTGCTGTAATATCTTCTGAAGAGAGAGCCTCTTTGAGGAATCCTTCACCAGAAGCTGCGTATCCAAATCGCATGCTCAGAAAAACCCAGAGAGGGGGATTTCTTAAGGACCATTACTTTTATTATAAAAAAGTAAAAACTTACTCGGCGTATTAGATCCTTGGCATCTAAGGAAATTTCAATTGCATCTGGGAAGTTCAAATCAACCTTCATAATCCTACACATGCAAACTACTAAGTTAACAAAACAAGGCTCTTAACTTATATAGAAAACTTTTGTTGATGATTTTTGTTATGAATTTCTTTCTTTACCTTCTAAAAGTGTCACGTTGGCTCTCTGCCTCAAATGGAGGAGCTCCATATAAGAACTCATAGCAAAGGACACCCAAAGTCCAGTTATCAACTGCATAATCATGGGCTTTATTTTCCACCATTTCTGGAGCCAAATAGTCAAGAGTTCCACACATAGTGTGTCTCTTATTTCTTGACTGTACAGACCATCCAAAATCTGCAATCTTTAGACGACCCTAAGCATAAAATAAATGGAATACTCAGGACACCTTTCTTGAAACCCCTACTTAGCTAATAGTAATAACCAAACATTCATAGTCCATTCCCCTACTTCCCCAACTCGGCAAAAGACTTTTGTAACCCCTTATTCTCTTTAGGGGTCGTTTGGATTGAAAGCCAATATTTAAGGGGCAATAAAATTCAAAGTAGGAAAATAAAGTTAGTTAGATAAATAATTAAAGGAATTTGATTGTTAAAGAGGTGGAAGAATGAATTAGAAAAAACTGAAAAATAGAGAAAATAGCAATAAGTTCCCTTATTTTGGGATATAAATTTACCCTAGGGGGAGGTGGGGGAATTCTTTACCTCCAAATGAGAGAAATCAAACTCTTTTTCTGTTCATCTTTTTTTAATTTACTCCTATTCTACCTTTATCACAATTATGTTAACAACTTCATTTGCATCTCTAGTTACCTTTGTTACATTAGTTTGACTTTTTTTATTTACTCTCAATCCAAATGACCTCTTAGAGTGTATTCATTCCTTGTTAGTTGAATTTTTGCTGCTCATGTAAGTGTATTCTAACTAATTGAGAGTATAACATAAATCCGTACAAACCATTGATTCACATGACTGATCAATGAAGGAATGTAAATGTCATAATAGAAATACCTAGCAAGAAAATAAAACACTTTATCCTGCTACAACAAACTACTCAATTGTAACTATACACAGGGATTTTTAACAAAGAAAAATATAGTGCACTTTAGTAAAAAATCATTATAATCTGGTATAGAAGAAAAGTACACTTTTGAAAAGCCAAATTGAAGTGCTGAAAATTGATACCTCATGATCAAGCAACAAATTCTCTGGCTTGATGTCCCTATGGATGACATTCTTGTCATGACAATACGCCAATGCCTGCGTCAAACTTGCAATATACTGTCTCCAAGAAACAATCAAAACAAAATCCAATTATGACAGAAAACACATGAAATCCACAATATCAATAAAATAAAACCCCACAAAAGGGATGAATGGATCCATGAAGTATTTGAGGAGAGAACAGTTGGAACTTTACTCCTAAGTAGGTGTTTTAGACAAATTTGCAAGGTTTCCTGCTTAAGATCCTTCTCCTGTTTGCTAGCTTTCCTGCTTTAATCAAAAAACTCTCTCTTTGTAAGCAGGGGCCACAGGATGCACTGGACTCAGGCATAACGCGGGGAACTCCAGTCTCAAAGCACAGAATGGTGATCAATTGGCTAACAATTCATAATTATCACGAAACAAGAGATAGGCTTACTCAATGGGGTATTTTTGATTCTTCCCTTTCCCTTTCTAGTCAGCACTAGTGAACACCTTCTATTTCCATGTCACTAGGGAGTCACTGCTTCTTGGGATGATTGGGTTACTAAGTTTAGGAAAGCTAGGGGGTGTTTGGCAAACGCCTAGTAGCTGGTAACTACTTAAGGAACCTTTATGAACTTATTTGACCAAACGAATTTGCTAGTTGGCTATTTCAGAGTGTTTGATAAAAATTTCGCTGATAGCTGAAAGCTAGTTGATATAAAAAGACATATTAGGACATGAGGCACATGAAAGAGATGAAAATAAGGATATTCTTGTCCAATGTCAGACGATTCGTGATTCGATTTGATTGGATGTACGGATTCGCGATTCACGATTCGCTAGTCGCATATTAGTTGTTCGTTCACTTAAGTTGTTTGGTTCAAATTTTAGGTATTATTTAATATAACTGTAAAAGATATAAGTAGTCATGACATTAATTTAATTTAATTGTATTGTTTTATAAATAAATTCATGTGATTGTAAAAAAAACAGGTGATTAAATGATAGAAAAAGAAAAGTTAAAATGGGATAGCTCACTAATCAAATAATATTGAAGGATAAGAAAGAAAAAAAAGAAAAAAAATAAAGAAAAGGTATAAAAAGTAGTCAGATAACTTTTAAATGGGCTTAGCCCACTTATCAAATAAAGGAGGGCATCTAAAAAAATTATTGCATAGTGAAAGTCTAAAATAGAAGAATAAAAGCAAGCACATAATAAGGAAAGAAAAACCCTAGTAGGCGACTAAACATCAAAGCCTTCATCTCCTCCATGCAAGTTATTTCTCCTTCTCTCTTCTCTTCCCTTCAATTTTTCTGCAGTTTTTTTCTCTTTTCTTAGTGTCGAAATTTCAAAGTTTGAGAAAGCTTCTCTCTTTTTAAACAATAAAATTGTCGCCGACGATTTCAATCATACATAAAGGCAATTCAATCGGCGAACGAACCCCAGTTCGGGCCAATCGTACCGATTCGTGATTGGTGGGTAAAACCACCGAATCATGTGACATTGTTCTTGTCACGTAAATTGAAGAGCAAATTAGAATGAGAGAGCACGCTGCTCTTCTTAGCATGTAGTAGATTGGCTTATTTACATCAAAAAGTTGTTCCAATAGCTCTTTTATCAAACAGTTTTTTAGCTTATTTTATTCATCCAACCAACTAACTCACACAATCAACTAAATTCTCCTATCAACTTTTTATTAAAAGCCCCTAAACAGTGGCATTAAACCAAACTTTTTGTAAGTAATGAATACACATGAGAAAAATTGTTTGGAAAAAATTAACTTAACTTTAATCATTGAAACTTAACTGAGCTTAAATACGTTGGGAAAGCAGATCTAGGAAATAGTAAAATCGAATCATGTCTTTGTTTAGGAAATAATAAACTAACCATTTGAAACCCAAATTACTCTTGCTTTATTCTTTTCATGGTATCAGAGTCAAAGGTGGTTTCCAGTGACCGGTAGAAGTCCACCTTCTCAGGGCTCATCATCTTACAAAACAACACTTACCCAAAAATTGAAAAGATCAAAAATTACACTTACCAAAGATCTAGATCCAAAATATTATGCCAAAAAGGTTAAACTACAACAAAGTGGTTCAAGTAACCAAAACAAAACAAATCGATTCAACCAAATTTCAACACAAAATTGATCAATTTAACAAAACGGCCAAATCAAATGAAAAACTTTGGAATTTTGAGTTTACCAAGTGGTTTAACATGGTGAACATGTCCATTAATGGAAGGAGGAGGCTCAAAATCACCATTGCCTCTTCGACCGTTAAAATTCCAACCCATCATCAAAGAACACAAGATGCCAGAAGAACGAATTTATCTCTTAATAATGAAGATAATGCCCATAAGCCATATAGAAAATCATATAACGACACAAATAACCCATATTCAAACTACTAATGGTGAACGTATTAATTTGGCCAGTGTAGGAACTATTGAAGAGGCATCTAAAATTCACTTTAAAAGTCTCATAAACTTTTATCTATAAGTCAATTGACTAGGAAACTAAATTATATTGTTTTCATGCTTTTTGGTGGGATTATTGTGTAGGATGACAGAGAGACTATTAGAAGTGGTACAGAAAGGGATGGATTGTATTATGTTGATAAGGTGACACAAAAAGGTCAGGTAGTGTTTACTCATAGTTCTACTGAAAAACAATTATGGATGTGACATCGACATTTAGCACATACTTCCTTAGGGTATCTAAAACATCTCTTTCTCTCTCTTAAAACCTCTAAAATATCCCTAGAATGTGAAACTTGTGTGCTTGCCAAAAGTCATAAAGACTCCTATCTACCAACTTATCTGATTCTGACAAACTATTTTCTAATTCTTTGATGTATGGGGTCGTGCACCTGAATTTGAAACACATTTTTTTTTCTTATTTTGTGTTATTTATTGATGATTGTACTCGTATGAGTTATGTTTATTTCTTGAAACAAAAATCCAAAGTCTTTGATATGTTTGTGAGCATCTATAAAATGATTCAAACTCAGTATAACAAAAAATCACATCCTAAGACTGTAAGGCAGGAATTATCACAGAAGACTGTAAGCATTATTTAAGTATAAAAGTGAGGATGAACAAGGTTAAGTACATCTAAAATTTCTGATATAAGTAGAAATTTTTTTAAAAGAAACAACAAATTGAACAACCCAAGATAATAAATAGGAACACTTTAACTAGGGGAGTGAGTATTAATCTAGAATAAGTTTAGGCGGTTTGTTATCTTAACCATTTTATTCCTTCTATATAGAGAGAATGGATCCTGTCTTTGTTTAAACAATAATAAACTAAACATCAAAAACCCAAAATACTCTTGCATTAATTCTTTTCAAAATCACCATTTTGACAACAAAAACCAGAAATACCAAATGAATTTAACCTGAAAACACAGCAAAATGCTCAAAAAAGGTATACCGTAGCAGCTTGCTTCTCGGGAAGATGACCTAAATTACGGAGTTCCTTATAAAGCTCACCCCTAAAAGCATACTCAAGAATCAACACAATCCTTTCATCATCATGAAACCATCCATACAATCTTAAAACATTCGGATGGCGTAAACTCATTTGAATCTCCATTTCCCTCCTCAATTGATGATGCAATCTATACTTCTCTATTTGCTCCTTAAATATCACCTTCAATGCCACTATATATTTACTCTGCTAATTAAAATATTTTCAAATTACAACAAAATAAACGGAATTAAGGAATGGAAACACGTATAGAATCAAGAAAGCTGAGAAAGAACCTTGATTTCACGAGCAAGATAGACTCTACCGAATTTTCCCTTTCCTAAGGGTTTTCCGATTTCGAAATCCGCAATTGACCAATCTCTGTTTATATTAGGGTTTTGTGGTTTCTGTGGGTTCTTGATTTGTTGATTTTTTGAAGGCTTTAGAGAATGTTGAGGGGGTTTTTGAGAATGTTTTTGCGGAGGTTTAGGGATTTGAGGCGCCATTGATTTTGAGTTGGGGAATACGGTAGCTGAAGAGAGAAAATGTAGATTGGAATTGTCGAAGAGGAAGTGTTGCCGTTATGATTTGAATTTGGGAGGAGCGTAATAAAAGAAACTTTTTGTCAATACTCGCCGTTTTGGTTAATGCTAAACTAGTTCAAAAAATAGGGCATTGCTGATTTGTTCTAGCTTTTTTCATGGTATTTGTTGGACCTCTTCAGTTTTGATGATGACTACACTTTATTTAAACAAATATGTTTTTAGAGATTGTGTGCAGGTCGATATCCGATTGAAATGGTGATCGTTGATAGTACCTATGGCTTAGTTCATGGAAAAGTACGTGTCAAAAGGATTCAAGAGATGTTAGAAGAGTATATCACTTGGGATGTAAAATGGAGACAAGAAGTCTATTGTTCCTAAGTTGGATGTTCTAACAAAACTGGAAATTGGAGACAGCGCACTGTTCCTGAACTGGAGTCAGCTTACGTCCACTGAAAATTCTAGTTATTATTTTAATTATTATTTTTAGTTGATGTATTAATTATATTAATTTGTTTCATTTATTAATTATTATAATTAATTAGCAAAAAGTTTTCTAAAAATTACTTTACGTATGAGTCTCTAAATAAAGATCCTTTATTTTAGGATCTATATTTAGTAAATATTGGATTTACTAAAAATAGAAATAGCGGTTGTTGAATAGGTCTTAGCTATTATTTTTAACCGGTCTTTATCTTAGATAATAGGTTAACGTGTCTATTTTTATTAAGTATAACCGTTTCTATAAATAGCAAAAATATTCCAGCAGTTAGTACTGGAACAGGAACTGTTGTTTGTGAAACTGCTGCTTAAAGGGAACAGAACCTATTATTAGGGAACAACGGTTATTGCTAAATAACCGTGGGCTTGAATTGGTCAAGTTTAAATGCCTATTTTAAGATTAACCGTAGGAAGACTTGGTTATTAAAATCCACATTATTCCCATGATCATTTTGGATAAGGAATAATGGGTTGGAATATTCCTTTTTATTAGGGATTTTAGCTCTATAAATAGTGGACTCGGTTATTCTTCAAAACTCGCCTTAGTATGAGCCATTAAATCATACGTAATTTTGGGAGAATTTTTTTCAAGAAAGTTTTGTTTTAAAAATGCCAATTAATTTATAATATTTTCTTGTGCAACTCATTGATTTTATTTTTAGAGAATTTTTATTCTTTTGTAAGGGTTTTTGAGAGAATCTTTGTAACTAGACTTGGGTGAGTCTAGGGGGAATTAGAAAGCTTCTAGTGAAGCTAGAGAAGAGAATAGCTTTGAGTAAAGCTAAGGACATAGCTTTTAGTAAAGCTAGTGTAGAGTTTAGCTTTTAGTGAAGCTAAGTTTGTTGCTTTGAGTGAAGCAATTTGAGAGAGAAGAGTTGGTCTAGTTGATGCGCTTCGAGTGAAGTAAGATGTTTAATATAATTGTAACGAGTTGCCTTAAACATAGTGGAGACTTTAGAAATCCCGAGGGGTCGTGGTTTTTCCTTCTGTTTAGGCCCAGAAGGTTTCCACGTAAAAATCGTTTGTCTCTTTTAATTATTTCGCTCTAAGTTTAAGCTTTATTTATTTTATTCAATTCCGCAAAAACAGGGCAAAAACGCTTAAACTAGTAACAACAACAATTCACCCCCCCTCTTGTTGCTATTCCCGTTCCTAATTGAGTCTACAGTATTGTTACCTAATCATGAGTAGCACTAATGTGTTAGAGGTGTTCATTCGGGTGATCGGATCGGTTCGGACGGGTATCATTCGATTCGATTGTTTTTCGGATCAGTTATATTACGGATGCGTGTTGCGACGGGTCATACTCGGGTCAGGTCGGTTAGTCACGATTCGGTTGAAGATCGGTTATTCGAACTATCGGGTTAGCATCAGTTAGGTGTCGGTTGAAGTTCATGTCGAGTTTCAATCGGTCTCGGGTTGTCATTGGTTAATAATTGGTTCGGTTTTACCGGGTACAGATCGGGTTCGCCCGGGTATTTTTAAAGTAGAATTCGGCTACGAATTGCGAATTACTAATTACTATCGATCGAGTCAGTATCAGATTAAATTATTAGTCATTTTTTAATTGATGATAAGGTTCATTTACTTAAAGCAAAATAATGAAAATGCAAATCAATTAGTGATCATTATTACATTGTTACTTTTACTTGTTTGACCAACAATTAAAATTATAAAGTTTTATCAATTTTCATCTAATTCGATTAAAAGTAGTTAAATAAACATTGGCCATTGATTATTAACTCTAAATATATGAAATTATGTATTTATAAAATTATTTTATTAAAATAACTAATAAGATGATAGAATATGAGTCGATCATACTTCCACTAGTGGAAAAAACCTCATTTGCTGCGGTTTTTTTGCCATTATTTGCTGCGGTTTTGGCCCCAGCAATAGTGATAGCAGCAAATGTCCTACTTTAATTAAATGCTGCGGTTCAAAACCGCAGCAAATAAGGGCATTATTTGCTGCGGTCATGGGCAAAAACCGCAGCAAATAAGGAGGGTTATTTGCTGCGGTCAGGGGCAAAAACCGCAGCAAATAAGGAGGGTTATTTGCTGCGGTCAGGGGCAAAACCGCAGCAAATAACTCTCTTTTTTTTTCTTTTTCCGTTTTATCCTTATAATAATGCAATAATAATACAATGTAATAACAGTGATTAATCCAACGATAATCACAAATAATCAACATTAATCTCTTTGTAATAATAAAATCTCGCTCGTATATATAATATAATATTATGTACGTACATATGTATATATATACCTTAAAGTATAAAAAATAATCTATACTAATTACAATTTATCAAGGACAAATATTAGCAAGATACGCGGCAATCTTGTCTTTTAATTCGCGCATCTCTTCACTTCTCAAAGGACGTGTTTCCCTCGGAATGTCGTTTAAAACCTATATATAATATTAAAATAAAAGATTAATATAGAAATAAACATTAGATTTTACCAATAATATATTTAATTAAGAACGTAACAAATACTTACGGCATCTATATTTTCGACTCCAAAGTCCTTCACGGAATTTATAATATCGTCCATATACTTCAGCGCGTAGTAGCCGCAGTCAACGGAAGAAGAAGGTTGTTGAAAGCACTAAGAGAAAATAGATGTTAGTGTCAAAAACGGTTAAAAACGCATAAAATCGCAACTTAACACGTTAATTCTAGAATATGACTATGATTTTCAATTCTAACAATTTCTACACAATAATATATACCAAATAGTGTTGTGTGCCAAGTTTCGTGCAAAACAAACAAAGTTTGAGCTACTTTACGCGCGAAATTGACAAAAACGCTAAAAAACCCTTAAAATCGCAACTTAACACCTAATTTCTAGCATATGACTATTATTTTCAATTCTAACCATTTCAACAAAATAATATATGCCAAATAGTGTTGTGTGCCAATTTTCGTGCATAACAAACCATGTTTGACCTACTTTACGCGCGAAATTGACAAAAGCGCTTAAAAACCCTTAAAATCGCAACTTAACACCTAATTTCTAGCATATGACTATTATTTTCAATTCTAACCATTTCAACACAATAATATATGCCAAATAGTATTGTGTGCCAAGTTTCGTGCATAACAAACCATGTTTGACCTACTTTACGCGCGAAATTGACAAAAACGCTTAAAAACCTTAAAATCGCAACTTAACTTCTAATTTCTAGCATATGACTATTATTTTCAATTATAAGAATTTCAACACAATAATATATGCCAAATAGTGTTGTGTGCCAAGTTTCGTGCATAACAAACCTTGTTTGACCTACTTTACGCGCGAAATTGAAAAAAACGCTTTAAAACCCATGAAATCGCAACTTAACTTCTAATTTCTAGCATATGGCTATTATTTTCAATTCTAACCATTTCAACACAATAATATATGCCAAATAGTGTTGTGTGCCAAGTTTCGTGCATAACAAACAAAGTTTGAGCTACTTTACGCGCGAAATTGACAAAAACGCTTAAAAACCCTTAAAATCGCAACTTAACTTCTAATTTCTAGCATATGACTATTATTTTCAATTCT
This sequence comes from Amaranthus tricolor, assembly GCF_026212465.1. Classification (NCBI taxonomy): domain Eukaryota; kingdom Viridiplantae; phylum Streptophyta; class Magnoliopsida; order Caryophyllales; family Amaranthaceae; genus Amaranthus; species Amaranthus tricolor. The sequence continues at coordinate 12,793,935 of NC_080052.1, forward strand.
AACCATTTCAACACAATAATATATGCCAAATAGTGTTGTGTGCCAAGTTTCGTGCATAACAAACCATGTTTGACATACTTTACGCGCGAAATTGACAAAAACGCTTAAAAACCCTTAAAATCGCAACTTAACTTCTAATTTCTAGCATATGACTATTATTTTCAATTCTAAGAATTTCAACACAATAATATATGCCAAATAGTGTTGTGTGCCAAGGTTCGTGCATAACAAACCATGTTTGACCTACTTTACGCGCGAAATTGAAAAAAACGCTTTAAAACCCATGAAATCGCAACTTAACTTCTAATTTCTAGCATATGGCTATTATTTTTAATTCTAACCATTTCAACACAATAATATATGCCAAATAGTGTTGTGTGCCAAGTTTCGTGCATAACAAACAAAGTTTGAGCTACTTTACGCGCGAAATTGACAAAAACGCTTAAAAACCCTTAAAATCGCAACTTAACTTCTAATTTCTAGCATATGACTATTATTTTCAATTCTAACCATTTCAACACAATAATATATGCCAAATAGTGTTGTGTGCCAAGTTTCGTGCATAACAAACAAAGTTTGAGCTACTTTACGCGCGAAATTGACAAAAACGCTTAAAAACCCTTAAAATCGCAACTTAACTTCTAATTTCTAGCATATGACTATTATTTTCAATTCTAACCATTTCAACACAATAATATATGCCAAATATTGTTGTGTGCCAAGTTTCGTGCATAACAAACCATGTTTGACCTACTTTACGCGCGAAATTGACAAAAACGCTTAAAAACCCTTAAAATCGCAACTTAACACCTAATTTCTAGCATATGACTATTATTTTCAATTCTAACCATTTCAACACAATAAATATGCCAAATAGTTTTGTGTGCCAAGTTTCGTGCATAACAAACCATGTTTGACCTACTTTACGCGCGAAATTGACACAGCAGCAAACTAGTGACCAGACCACCTTACACGACACGTGGAGACCAAACCTATGCATCCAGGACCTAGGCTAAAGTGAAAATGGAATCTTGGTACTTGGATCTAGCTATCAAGGTCCTAAAACCATTCTAACAATCCCCGTGGACTCCTAGAAGCTGAGCTGAAGGAGGGCTGCTCGACAGTTTGCTAGATCAGAATTTTGTTTAAGTGTTTGTGGTTGTTTTGTGTTCTTTTCATGATCATGTGTAGTTTTTGACTGTGTCTTTAATCAAAGCTTACGCACAACATTAATCCTCAACAACACTTTTCTCTTTGTAAACTCCCTCCTCACCATGCCAAACCCAAACATGATATTGAGGCCTAAACCCACGTCGAAGTATGTGCTCCCTAAGGATATCAACACTATCTACCTTTGATACATTGCCACAACTGACACATGGGCAATAAAAACCAAATCCCCCCGTCCTAACTTGATGTTCAACCGCAATACTACCAAATTCTAATACGCCATCAATAAATTCCGACGATTCAATGCTTCCATACATCCAAGAACGATCGTTTGTCATCCTAATTAGTGTGATTAATTGATTCAAAACAAAACAATAATTAATAATATTCATATAAAAACAATAAAAATTAAAAATTAATAATGTTTATTAAGAATGTTAATGATGACTTCAATTATACTATAAAAAGTGATCATTTTAAACTTGTAGGTGATTACTTTATAACTATAATTGGTCACTTTAGAATTGCTACAAATTATTTGAAGGTACTTAAACTCTTTGATTATAATAATCTTTCTAAAAATTTTAAAAAAAATAAAATTTAAATTTATAATTGACTTTAATATACATCAAATTATATAACCTAATAGTGATCTTATTTGAAAATTTATGATACTAGCTACAAACTAGACGTAGAGTACAAACAAGCATAAGTCCAATTCACCCTTAAAATCCGGTCTAGTGGCTTATCAATGAACTCCAACAACAACATAAACGAATCATACACATTTAAAACTTAAACGAACAAGAAACTTAAAAATTAAAAATACTTTCTGAACAAAAAATTATTTACTCCACAAATAATAATAATATACTAGTATTATTTATCAACTAGGAGTATTATTATTTTGTATTAACTATAATAGAAATAACATGAAAAATAAGAATGCAATATTAATATTTTCATATTAAAATTTCACCTATTTCCCTAACCCTCAAGCAAATAAATACAATCATTAAAATACTAGATACTCACTTCAATTCAAAACAATTATTTCATTTATGTAAAATCATTATTTTATGTAAAATCTATAAGTTGAAACATAGTAAAGTAAAATTTTATTTAATTCGTTAAAATTTAAATTTTATTAATATTAATTTTTAATAATTTTTAAAACATACACAACTAAAAATATTTAAAATCGAAATAATTAAATCAGATAAATTGTGAAAAACAAATATGACAACAACAAGAACGGAAGCAAATTTAAGCATTTAGACAACAACAAGAACAAGAACAGAAGCAAGGATTTACAACAACAAGAACAACAAGATTATATTCGATTTTTTACAACAAGAATAAGCAACAAGAACAACAACGTAACAAGATTTTTTACAAGAACAACAACAACAAAAAGATGAACAGAAACATAATTATATTCGATGAACAGCAACAAGAACAGCAACAAAATTCGAAGTTGGTTCAAAATAAAAATAAGGTAATTAATTTAGGTTTTTTTTAGATATTTATCACACGTACAGTAGATGAACAGAAGCAACAAGAACAGCAACAAAACAGAAGCAACAAGTAGGTTTATGAAAATTCGAAGTTTGATGATGAACAAGAACAGAAGCAAGGATTTACCTTCAAAACACAAGTTTGATGATGTACAGTAGATGAACAGAAGCAACAAGAACAGTAACAAGTTTGTGAAGATGAATAGCAACAAGTTTGTGAAGATGAACAGCAACAAGTTTGTGAAGATGAACAGCAACGAACACAAATGAAAATGACTAACAGCAAATGAATAAAATAGCGTTTGTGAAAATGAAGATGAACACAAGAAACGAACACAAATGATCTTGATGCTTAATCTTATACGTTTGTGAAGATGTAGAAGAGGAACGAAGCAAATGAAGATGAAGCGTTTTTTCAATGAAGAACAACTGTATAACGTATTTGAGAAGATATGCGAAATAAAAAGAAACTGGTGGGTTTTTGTCCAACGGTCATTTGCTGTGGTTCATAACAAAACCGGAGCAATTAATCTAATTTTGAAGGGTTATTTGCTGCGGTTGTGGAAAAACCGGAGCAATTAATCTAATTTTGAAGGGTTATTTGCTGCGGTTGTGGAAAAACCGGAGCAATTAATGCATGATGCTAGGGTATTTGTTGCGGTCAAAGGGTTAACCGCAGCAATTAGAGTATATATATATTTTTTAATACGTTTTCCTATTTTTTGCTGCTAATACACAAAAACCGCAGCAAATAATGAGCAGCAAATACATTTTTTCCACTAGTGTTCTATGTAAAAAATTGGTTCACGTTTACAGTAGTTCGATCTAAACTTCATTCGGTCTCGAGCATGATTCGGGTCGAATATAACTCGGGTCAGTCATTATTAGTTCGGGTAATCTCGGTTAACGTTTATGTGTCGATTAAAAAAATCGGTTACAGCTCTGGTTCAGTTTTCCTATTTTCGGTTGTCAACCGGTTCGGGTATAGCTTCGGGTCGGGTAATGTCGTTTCGATAAACCTAAAAAAAGAACACATTTTCGGGACGGTTTACTTTTGGTTTCGGATCAAATTTTCGGGTCGGGTCACTTTTGAACAGGTCTAGTGTTAAAGTAAATTAATAAAAAAAATCGGTAGTCTTATTTGTAAAATAAAAAATTCAAAAATTTTTCATTACTCCAAATTGACCTATAAGTAAAATGTCGCAATAATAATCTTATGTCACTGTCAATTTTGCCACTATAAAATAAGAAGGGCGATATATGTCATTCACCCTGCATCGTTCAAAGTTGTAAGTTACATGTTACAAGTTACATCAAGATCAAAGATTGACTTATTAAATTACTTCCTTAGATCTAAAATATTCGCTGCATTACAATTATTGACATTATTCATCGTTCAAGTTTAATTTATATATTTGGGCTAGTATCCTGTGTAATACTGTTCATCGAGGGTGATGAACAGTGAAAATACTGTTTATAACTTTCTTTTCCCATTTCGGCTTTCCCTCATCCTCTTGGCTCCTACTTTCCCATTTTTCTTTCGTTAAACTGATGATGACGATGATAAGGTTTAGACATTCGGATATCATCTTTCATGGGATAAATGGATTTAATGCAGGGTTTGAGAACAAATTCAAAAGTCATTCTTGTTCAGGCTTAAATGGTCTCCAAGATTGAAGCTTTTTGGGCCATTTTTGTTTCATTTCAACATTGGTGTTCCCGATTTTCATCTCTCCATTGTTATCTACATTTTTATTATTTCAGCTTCATGCTCCTAAATCCTAACTTATCCCATCATTCTTTCATTTGTTATCTTCATTGTTTGATTATTCAAACATACTGCAAAGTTAGATTTTCCTGCAACGCAACTTGATTCTAATGTTGATTAGATTTCTAAAACGGATGTCCTTAACGTTACTACACGTATATGTTGATCATAATAATTGATTTTTCCAATGGTCAATTGGATTTTTATGTGATTATGTTCTATTATATAGCTCTTTTCTCCGGGTTTTCTGTAAAATATCATTTCTTGGTTGTTACACCTTTGTTGTTCTTTTAAATTAGCCTTGTAAAAATGAATTATCAACTTGATGATTGGTAGACTTCGGTTGGAAAATTGTCATGAAATATATGTCGTATGTGGGGGAAGAATGCCTTTTTAGAAGAAAATATTGCATAGTTTTATTCAACTTTCGGAAGATTTTATTTGGGTGGCAACTGTACAACTTATTTGGATTATGTTGTGGTTCTTTTTTATGAATTTTATATCTGCTGGAGTAAGCAATCACTCCATAAGATGTGAAAGCAATACAGGACTGTTAATGAAGATAATTTGACAGCAGGATCGGAGCATCTTGTACAATTTTCTTATAGTAGTCCACATTTTTAGGAAGCTGTGTTACAATGGAATTGATGTGCTTTGACTTTTCTTCTTGGGTTTATTGTCAATGTATATTTATTCAAAATCTTTCCATAGGATGCGTGTTGTGGACAAGAATTTTGGTTTGATTGCCCCAAATTCCTAGTATTAGTTGTTAAATATATTTTCGAGTTTGAGATTTATTAACATTAAAAGAAGGGAAGAAAACTCTTAAGAAGCTATATCTTGATGACATGAGCTTGATCAATAATAGGGTATTATTATTCATCGTCACCCTTTTTATCTTATCGCCACTCCTCCTAATTAAATTATGAATTTGTCCCTGGACTTAAAACTTGTTTATCAAATATAAATCGCACTTAATGATACTATTATCACTTAATAACACTATTATCGCGACTCTATATATATTGAATTTTCAGAGGCACCTTGTAGGATATACGAATTCAAACACGGTACTATCTCTCTAAAAACTCTCTAAAAACGTTCTTCGATTTTAAACAAGTTATTAGTTGGAATCGATTAACTATGCCTAACGAAAGCGACTATGAATCAAATCCAATACGTACTTTAATCGATTTGAATCGGTGTACCTTTTTTTTTTAAAAAAAGGGAAGTCGCAAAAACTAGGCGAGTAGACCACGGTTCAGTCGCACAAAACGTGCGAGTGAACCACGGTCCAATCGCACAAAACGTGCGAGTGAACCGTGGTCCACTCGCACAAAACATGCGAGTGAACCGTGGTCCACTAACACGTTTTGTGCGACTGGTTTATTCTTTTTTTATTTTTACTTTAATTTACATTATTATTTAAATTATTATTATTAATATTATTTGTATTTTTTTTTATTATTGTTGTTGTTATTATTATTATTATTATTATTATTATTATTATTATTATTATTATTATTATTATTATTATTATGATTTTTAGTGTTATTATTGTTATTATTTATTTAAATAATTTATAATTATTTGTTATTATTATCATTTTCTTATTATTTAATATTAATTTGTTTTATTATTATTACAATTATTTTATTATGTTTTTGTATTGTTATTATTTTAATATTAATTATTTAAGTAAATTATAATTTTTAATTAATATTAATTTGTATTACTAATATTTTAATATATATTAATTATTAAAGTAATTTATAATTTTTATTTATTATTGAATGTTTTTATTATTAATGTTTGTATGTATAATTTTTTAATGACCTAATGTATGGTTTGTTTCATATTTCAAATTTGTGGGACTTTGAAAACTTAAGAGACAACGTCGATTACTTCGGTAGATTTGTTACGGATAGGGAATTTGTTTCCTTAGTTGAATTACAGAGTTGGGCCGATGCGATATCAATAACAATTGGTTTTCAATTTACACGTGCTTCTTATAAACAAAAAGAATGACGTTCTAGAGTTAGTGCGTATTTAAGATGTCACCGCTATGGTAATATTAGGGGTGATTTACATAATCTAGATAATGTTGCCCGACCTGGTTCTAAACGTAGAAGTTGCGGGTGTAAATTTTTGATTGTAGCAAGTAGTCGAAAACCAGGAGAAAGACCTTGAACGGTAAGGGTGTGTCCTGGTGAAAAAGGAAGACATAACCACCCGTTCTTAGTGTACAGAGATGGTAATGTAAGGGCAAATAGAATCAATGTAGATATTCGGGAGCACATACGACAGCTTAGTGCAACCAGCCTTTATCATGACTTCTATTAGAGAAAATTTTCCTGGTTTTTACTAATATGAATCAGATATATAATGTTAGGCAATCAATAAGAAGAGAAGAGATGGAGGGTAGGACTCCCCTTCAACACTGTCTTTATATGGCCACAGAACTTAATTACGTGGTTTGGACAGACTTGGATACACTAGTGGAAAAAACCTCATTTGCTGCGGTTTTTTGGCCATTATTTGCTGCGGTTTTGGCCCCAAGCAATAGTGATAGCAGCAAACGGCCTATTTTAAATGCTGCGGTTCATAACCGCAGAAAAAAAAGGCATTATTTGCTACGATCAACACAAAACCGCAGCAAATAAGGAGGAGTATTTGCTGCGGTCAGCACCAAAACTGCAGCAAATACTTGGTATTTCTTTTTTCTTTTTTCGTTTTATTCTAATAATAATCCAATAATAATGTACAATGTAATAACAATGATTAATCCAATAATAATCCAATGATAATCACAAATAATCACTAATGATCTATTTATAATATTAAACTCTCGATCGTATATATAATATAATATTATGTACGTACATATATATATATATATATATATATATATATATATATATATATATATATATATATACATATATATATATATATATATACATATATATATATATATATATATACATATATATATATATATATATATATACATATATATATATATATATATATACATATATATATATATATATATACATATATATATATATATATATATATATATATATATATATAATAATAATAATAATAATAATAATATACATTAAAGTCCTAATAAATCTATACTAATTTCAATTTATCAAGGATAAAAATTAGCAAGATACGCGGCAATCTTGTGTTTTGATTCGCGCATCTTTCCACTTCTCAGAGGGCGTGTTTCCCTCGGAATATCGGATAAAACCTATAATATAGTATAAAATTAAAAGATTAATAAACATTAGATTTTACCAATAATAATAATTTAAGAATGTAACAAATACTTACGACATTTATATTTTCAACTCCAAAATCCTTCACGGATTTTATAATATCATCCATGTACTTTAGCGTGTAGTAGCCGCAATCAACAGAACTAGAAGGTTGTTGAAAGCACTAAGAGAAATAGATGTTAGTGCCAAAAACGCTTAAAAACGCATAAATTTGCCACTTAATACGTAATTTCTAGCATATGACTATGATTTTCAATACTAACCACTTCAAAACAATAATATATACCAATTAGTGTTGTGTGCCAAGTTTCGTGCAAAACAAACCAAGTTTGTGCAACTTTATGCGCAAAAGTGCCAAAAACGCTTAAAAACCCTTAAAATTGCATCTTAACACGTAATTTCTAGCATATGAATATGATTTTCAATTCTAACCACTTCAACACAATAATATATACCAAATAGTGTTGTATGCCAAGTTTCGTGCAAAACAAACCAAGTTTGAGCTACTTTATGCGCAAAAGTGCCAAAAACGCTTAAAAACCCTTAAAATTGCAACTTAACACGTAATTTCTACCATACGACAATGATTTTCAATTCTAACCACTTCAACACAATAATATATACCAAATAATGTTGTGTGCCAAGTTTCGCGCAAATCAAACCAAGTTTAAGCTACTTTATGCGCAAAAGTGCCAAAAACGCTATAATAAACGCATAAAATCGCAACTTAAGACGTAATTTCTAGCATATGATGTAACGGCCCGGTTAAAGTGACCCGGAAAATCATGTGAAAACATGAATCCGGTTCACTTACGGACACAAATAAACACATCCTTACCGGGCCGTTACATATGACAACACTAGTGGAAAAAGTTGTATTTGCTGCTCATCATTTGCTGCGGCTTTTTTATATTCGCAACAATAAATAGGAAAATGTATTAGGAAAAAAAAAAAACTTTGCTGCGGTTAACGAATTGACCGCAGCAAATATCATTCAAAAACACATTAATTGTTGCGGTCAAAGCAAAACCGCAGCAAATAGCTCTTCATAATTTTCTTAATTGCTCCGGTTTTGCTTGAACCGCAGCAAAAAAACCTTCAAAATTTCTTAATTGCTCCGGTTTCCTTTGAACCGCAGCAAATGACCGTTGGAATTTTAATTGAAAACCCGCCATCAGTTTCTTTTTTCACAAAACCCTTCACAAAACCCTTCACAAAACGATTAAACTGCTGCTTTGTTCTCTCAAACGAACCCATTGAAAAACCGTTCGTGCATTTGCTTGTTCTACTGTGTTCATCTTCATTTTCATTCACAAACCCAGAAATCAAACGTTTGTTTGTTCTACTGTACGTGTTCATGTTCATTTTCATTCACAAACCCAGAAATCAAACGTTTGCTTGTTCTACTGTACGTGTTCATCTTCATTTTCATTCACAAACCCAGAAATCAAACGTTTGCTTGTTCTACTGTGTTCACAAACGTTTGCTTGTTTCGTGCATTTGCTTGTTCTACTGTGTGCATTCTTCAAAACCGTTTGAAACCAAAGGCATTTGCTTGTTCATCTTCAAAACTCACGAATTAAGGTATTATTTCTCTTTTTAATTTCAATAAGCATTGAAATATCTCATTGTTGCTTCTGTTCTTGTTGCTGGTCGCATTTGCTTCTGTTCTTGTTGCTTTTGTTCAACAATATCAACAATGACCAATGATGATGTGTTGGGGGATAAAATTCCTGTTCAACAAGAACTTCAATTCGAGATTTTGTTGTGGCATCCTCAAGGTTGGACCGCTGCTTATATTATTGGAAGCAACAAATGTTTTTTTAAATTTATTTGCATTTGCATATGTATTCACTTATGATTTCGATTTCTGTGTACAAGATATGCAATGTGAAAACTGTTCTTTTAGTCCATCTATTATCTCTTATTATGTTTGATTTTAGGATGTGATAGATGAATTATCTTTCTGTAGACTTTTTCGTAAGTTTTTTTCTCTTGTCCTTTTTAGTTGAAATGTTAAATTGTTCTAGAAAGAAACATAGTGTGTGTTGATCTTAATTTCATGGTAGACAACGTATCAGAAAACCTGTGGTGGAGCATCTCAAATGCAATTCTCTTATGTGATATCATAAAACTCTACCCCATTGGCCTAAAAATAGGATGAATATGTTGATAGAAGGTCTTGTGCGTCAATGAAGAAACAATTTGAGAACTGTATTTATAAGAAACATTACCCAATCTTCATAAATCTTTGCTTACATAGTTACATGTTTCTGGTTTCTTTCATGAAGCAGAATCTTCTTTTACCTTTATTAAAATAATTTGCTGCCCTAGTTTTTAAGTAATTTCTTCAATTTATTTATGAATGTGTGTGGTTTTTAAGTTTTAAATTTATCGTAATTTTTTTTCTATTTTGTAAATTAGGTTTAATTAGGGTTGTTTATGGTTAAATGAATGCGTTGTTGATATGAATGTTAATTAGTTGTCCAAGTTTATGAATGTGATTTTATTTTTATTGTTTTTATATGATTATTAATTATGGTTACTACAATAAACATCATTTGGACAGTTTAAAAAACATTGTGTTATTATTTGGGTTAATTTGTGTTAAATGAATGATAATTACTTAATTTTGTGGTTAGTTAGAGTTCGTTAAGTATATATGTTTAAAAGTTGTGTATTAATTTTGTTTTGAATCAATTAATCACACTAATTAGGATGACAAACGATCGTTCTTGGATGTATGGAAGCATTGAATCGTCGGAATTTATTGATGGCGTATTAGAATTTTGTAGTATTGCGGTTGAACATCAAGTTAGGACGGGGGGAGTTGGTTTTTATTGCCCATGTGTCAGTTGTGGCAATGTATCAAAGGTAGATAGTGTTGATATCCTTAGGGAGCACATACTTCGACGTGGGTTTAGGCCTCAATATCATGTTTGGGTTTGGCATGGTGAGGAGGGAGTTTACAAAGAGAAAAGTGTTGTTGAGGACGTCAATAATGTGGCCGATGTCAATGAGGATGTAGTAGATCATGTTGATGGGTATGAGACAGATGAAGAGAATGTCGATGAGGATGTGGATCGTGTTGATGAGAGGATGGAGGGACTCGAGGATGAGTTAGGAAAACGTCCTCGTGTTTTTGACTTGTTGACAGAGGCTTCTCAAAAGCCTTTGTACCCTGGATGTACAAAGTTCACCAAACTAACAGCAGTGTTGACAATTTTCAACATTAAGTCAAAGTTCAATTGGAGTGACGCTAGTTTCACAATGTTATTAGAAGCGTTAGGTGAGATGCTTCCTGAGGGAAATGAACTTCCAAAGTCGACATATTATCCCAAAAAGCTCATGTGTCCTTTCGGTTTAGAGTACCAGAAGATTCATGCATGTCCGAATGATTGTGTGTTGTATCGGAATGAAAGCGAGAACTTAGAAGAGTGTCCTAGGTGTGGGTTATCGCGCTACAAGCGTAAAGGGGCTCGGGATGCTAAAGGGCCCCCGGCTAAGGTATTGTGGTATCTTCCAATAATACCTAAATTCAAGCGCTTGTTTTCTATAAAGAAATATGCGTTAAATTTGAGGTGGCATGCAGATAGGGTGAAGAAAGGTCACTTGCTCACACATCCATCTGATTCTCCGGAGTGGAAGAGTATTGATAGGTTGTATAAGACTTTTGGGAATGAGGTTCGTAATTTAAGGCTCGGACTGTGTATGGATGGAATGAACCCATTCGGCAATCTTAGTTCTCAACATAGTACTTGGCCGGTACTTTTAGTGATCTATAATTTGCCACCTTGGTTGTGTATGAAGCGTATGTACATAATGCTTTCGCTTCTTATCTCGGGTCCTAAACAACCTGGCAATGACATAGATGTGTATCTTGCACCTCTCGTTGAGGATTTGAGAAAGATGTGGGATGAAGGCGTTTCAGTGTTTAATGCATATGCTAATGAGGAGTCACCTTGCGAGCAATGCTTTTATGCACCGTTAATGATTTTCCGGCATATGGCAACTTATCGGGGTATAAGAACAAAGGGAAGAAAGCATGCCCAATATGTATCGATGACATGGAATCCACGTGGATTCCTAAGTGCAAACACGTATTCATGCACCATCGAAAGTTCCTCCCACGAGACCACCAATATCGTAAGAAGAAGAAGTTGTTCAACGGGGAGGTTGAGGACCGTGTAGCTCGTCGACCGTTGACCGGTTATGAGGTTTATGAACAGGTTAAGGGAGTTGAGATTGTATTTGGTAAAACGCGGCAAGTGCAAGGGGGTAAAGACCGATTATGGAAAAAAGAATCAATCTTTTGGAAGCTTCCATATTGGAGAGATCTACAGGTTAGGCATTGTCTTGACGTTATGCATATAGAGAAAAATGTATGCGATGCCATACTCGGGACTCTCATGTACATTCCGGGTAAGACAAAAGATGTTAGGGTCGTGCGAGATTGGTTTGAATGTAAGGGTCTTCGTCCGGAGTTGTGGGCACATGTTAAGGTGAGTAAGAAAAGAAATAGAGCTGATGAAGTTGGTGGCAGTAAGAAGATGAGTAATGACAAAGTTTATTTGCCTCCAGCTTGCTATACATTGTCCAAAGCAGAGAAGCAGACATTTTGTGAGTGTTTGTATGGCATTAAGGTTCCGTCTGGGTACTCATCCAACATGAAGAGATTTGTGATCCTAAATGGTGAGCTGAAGTTGGGAAGCATGAAATCTCACGATTGCCATGTAATGATGCAAGTGTTCTTACCAATTGCAATCCGTGGAATACTGCCAAAACATGTGAGATATGCTATTACCGAGCTATGTTCGTTCTTCAACACAATTTGTAGTAAAGTTTTTGATCCCTTTAAACTTGATGCACTTCAACTCGACGTGATTGTAATTTTATGCAAGTTTGAGATGTATTTTCCACCTTCTTTCTTTGACATAATGGTTCATCTTATTGTCCATCTTGTTCGTGAGATCAAGCTTTTGGGTCCAGTTTTTTTAAGGTGGTGTTATCCTTTTGAAAGACACATGGGTGTTTTACAAAACAAGGTGAGGAATCCAGCACAACCCGAGGGGAGTATGATTCAAGGCACTGTGAGCGATAAGATTAGTAACTTTATAGCCGAGTATTTGGCCATGGCAAAGCCTATTGGACTTCCCACCTCTAGGCATGAAGGAAGGCTTGAGGGAAAAGGAACAATTGGCTCCAAATCGGTCACACCTCCTCGAGAAAGCCTTCTACAAGCACACTTGTATGTGTTGCATCATATTCCGGAAGTTCATCCTTTTTTGAGTGAGCATTTTGATATATTGCGCGTAAAACATCTTTCTAAAGGGGATAGGGCATTGATGCAGTTGCATAACAAGACGTTTATTAATTGGTTTCATAATCGAGTAATATGCGAAGAACTCAAGGGTGTATCCGAAATTGTTAAGTGGTTAGCTTTTGGTCCTCGTGATGATGTCAACAAATATGAGGGTTACGATGTCAATGGCTTCACATTTTGGACTGAGGGTCAAGACAAGAAGTCATCGTATCTACAGAATAGTGGGGTTTCTATTTTGGCGTCATCTACATTTTACGCGAGTGCGAAGGATCAAGCGCCGGTTGATGCTAAATTGGTATACTACGGGCGGGTACATGAAATACGGGAGCTTGACTACTCTACTTTCAATATTGGTCTTTTCAAATGTAAGTGGGTAGATAATAATCGACGATGCATTAAAAATGATGACCCTTGTGGATTTAGTCTTGTAGACTTAGCTCGTTTGCGTGATAGTGAGGAGCCATTCATACTAGCTACACAAGCCAAGCAAGTATTCTACATTGTCGACCCGTCTGATAAAAAATGATCTATTGTTGTACCGGGAAAAAGAAGTATCCTTGGTATAGGTGATGTTGAGGATGAGGAAGAATATGATGCTTTTGAAGACTCCCCTCCCTTTATCTATCCAAAATCAGTGGATCAAGATGATGTTATATGCGTGTAGATCACACGGAAGGAATACATTTGAATTAAGTCATTCACAAGGTATGAATTTAAAGCTTTTTAAAGTTTTTTTGGCACTTGATTTGTTTTGCATGAAACATTGCACATAACACTATTTGTTATATATTATTGTGTTGAACGTATTAGAATTGTTTGTCATATTCTTAATATTACTTAGCTTATGTTCTAATATATTTCTATTCATATTTTTTCAGGTACTGATATACAATGCATTTATTCAGAGACGAAATTGTCCCCGAGATTGAGACCTCGGATAATGAGCATCGTAGTAATGACAGCGAAGAAGACCAAATTGTGAGATACGAGCGTATGGCTGAAGACGCTCCACCGATTGACAATGATTTTGAAACTGAAGACGCCCCACCAATGGATGCTCTCACGACTACCAGTAAGAAAAGAAAAGGGTGAGGTCCTACAAAAAAACCTCAAAGTCACAGAAACCTATGCATTTGGAATACAATGCATTGGGTCAACCCTGCAGAAAATGGCGTAGGCAATATGGAAAACAAGTGGGTCTATGTATCCGCAAGCTTTCCATATTGCACGCATGGAACGAGGTTCCAGATGGTTTGAAGAACTCTCTATGGCATGATACTATGGTAAGCAACTTTACTATTTTTACTCATTTATTTTCATTTTAAAATTAATTTGATTGATAGTAATAAATATAAATTTTTTTTGTAGAATCTTTTCCACATCGAGAGCGATGAGGACAAGAAGAATGTGTTTCTTTCAGCTGTTGCTGAAAAATTCAGAGATTTCAAATCCAAGCTAGTAACTGGCTGGATTACGAAGAGCCGTGCCCGTACGACCAAAAAGTTCAAAACGGGAAACGAAGGTGGAGAGCAAGCACCTTCGAAGATGCCCTACGAAATATGGCGTCACATTTCGAAGAGGGATTGGGAGGCCTTTGTTGCCAAAAGAACAACTCCCATAGAAGTTGTAAGTATTTCATATTATATTATAGTTTACCAATTTGAATTTACTTCTTTTGATTCAGTCATTAAATTAATACATGACATTCGATTTCTATTGATTAATTAGGAAAAGCGTGGTAAAGCTTCTGATTCTGCAAGCAAAAGGAAGTTTTACCATCGCTTAGGCCAGAAAACGTACGATGAGGTCCGAAAAGAGTGGGTGGATGCGGGTTTATACCCCAATCAAAGTTCATCCACGCCCTCATCTACGACTACCTCCGCATCCGTGAATACTCTTGCTGGAGATCGGGTGCGTGATTGGTATTGCGGGCTTCATTCCCGAGATGCAAGTGGTAAATTTACCATTAATGATCCGGGAACGAAGAAGGTTGCTGATGCTGTGGTGAGTTTTGAAATTATTAAGTATATTCTTCATTTGTTTTGTATTCTTTGGCTTTGATGTACTTATACTAATTGCTATATATGTCACTTTTTATTTGAACAGATGCTGAACAGATCCGGGAGCAATACTGCTTTTTAGAGAGCCCGTTTGTAATTATTGGTCCTAGTGACATCGGGCAATTTTTGAGAGGAGAGATGCTGAACGTAGCTCTTTTCCATGTCTACATGAGGTGATGTTCATTATCTTAGAAGTTAGGCATTGTTGTTTAATTGTTTTAATGACCGAATTACTAACAAAATTCTCTTATTTGTGAGTTTAGTGCGGCTTACGAGGAGCTAAATTCTTGCGAACCTCCAATAAAAATTGGATGGTTTTGTCCGGAGTCGATTTCGGGTAGTAAATGTAGATTGATCCAGATTAGGTCAGAGCATACATTGAGACTGCTTTGACTAATTCCCTTGCATCTAAACACACATTCATTCTGGCTCCATATTGGGAAGAGTAAGTTTTATTATTGAAATTGAACTTATCTTTTGATTTTTAAAGTCACCTAATCTCTAATTTGTTGATATTAAATTTGTGTTTGTAGTTTGCATTGGATACTTTTGATCATTTGTCCTTTAACAAACACTGTGCACGTCTTCGACTCTTTACAAAAACCTCAAAGCCCACCTCACAACACAAGATTCAAAGCGTTGTTGAATGCGTACGTAATATTAATTATTTTACCAATTTGATTTAATTAAGTGTTATATATATATATATATATATATAAATAGTAATACTTTTCCCATGCGTTTCAGCGCAATGAAAAGAGTGCGTGGACAAATGGGATCTACATCCAGAGCCACATTTCCAAAATGGATAGCAAGAAAGGTACACAAATTCGATTTTATGCATTTTTAAGCGTTTTTGTCAATTTCGCGTGTAAAGTAGGTCAAAATTGGTTTGTTATGCACGAAACTTCGCACACAAGACTATTTGGCATATATTATTGTGTTGAAATGGTTAGAATTGAAAATAATAGTCATATGCTAGAAATTAGGTGTTAAGTTGCGATTTTAAGGGTTTTTAAGCGTTTTTGTCAATTTCGCGCGTAAAGTAGGTCAAACTTAGTTTGTTATTCACGAAACTTGGCACACAACACTATTTGGCATATATTATTGTGTTGAAATGGTTAAAATTAAAAATAATAGTCATATGCTAGAAAATAGGTGTTAAGTTGCGATTTTAAGGGTTTTTAAGCGTTTTTGTCAATTTCGCGCGTAAAGTAGGTCAAACATGGTTTGTTATGCACGAAACTTGGCACACAACACTATTTGGCATATATTATTGTGTTGAAATGGTTAGAATTGAAAATAATAGTCATATGTTAGAAATTAGGTGTTAAGTTGCGATTTTAAGAGTTTTTAAGCGTTTTTGTCAATTTCGCGCATAACGTAGGTCAAACTTGGTTTGTTATGCACGAAACATGGCACACAACACTATTTGGCATATATTATTGTGTTGAAATGGTTAAAATTGAAAATAATAGTCATATTCTAGAAATTAGAAGTTAAGTTGCGATTTTATGGGTTTTTAAACGTTTTTTTCAATTTCGCGCGTAAAGTACTTAAACTTGGTTTTGATGCGAAACCGGGGCTGATTAAGGCCTTGGTTATGCAAGGATTAATGTTGTGCGTAAGATTTGATTAGTGACACAGTCAAAAACTACAAATGATCATGAAAAGAACACGAAACAACCACAAACACTTAAACAAAATTCTGATCTAGCAAACTGTCGAGCAGCCCTCCTTCAGCTCAGCTTCTAGGAGTCCACGGGGATTGCTAGAATGGTTTTAGGATCTTGATAGCTAGATCTAAGTACGAAGATTCCATTTCCACTTTAGCCTAGGTCCTGGATGCATAGGTTTGGTCTCCACGTGTCGTGCAAGGTGGTCTGGTCACTAGTTTGCTGCTGTGTCAATTTCGCGCGTAAAGTAGGTCAAACATGGTTTGTTATGCACGAAAATTGGCACACAACACTATTTGGCATATATTATTGTGTTGAAATGGTTAGAATTGATAATAATAGTCATATGCTAGAAATTAGAAGTTAAGTTGCGATTTTAAGGGTTTTTAAGCGTTTTTGTCAATTTCTCGCGTAAAGTAGGTCAAACATGGTTTGTTATGCACGAAACTTGGCACACAAGACTATTTGGCATATATTATTGTGTTGAAATGGTTAAAATTGAAAATAATAGTCATATGCTAGAAATTAGAAGTTAAGTTGCGATTTTAAGGGTTTTTAAGCGTTTTTGTCAATTTCGCGCGTAAAGTAGGTCAAACATGGTTTGTTATGCACGAAACTTGGCACACAACACTATTTGGCATATATTATTGTGTTTAAATGGTTTGAATTGAAAATAATAGTCATATGCTAGAAATTAGGTGTTAAGTTGCGATTTTAAGGGTTTTTAATCGTTTTTGTCAATTTCGCGCGTAAAGTAGGTCAAACATGGTTTGTTATGCACGAAACTTGGCACACAACACTATTTGGCATATATTATTGTGTTGAAATGGTTAGAATTGAAAATAATAGTCATATGCAGGAAATTAGGTGTTAAGTTGCGATTTTAAGGGTTTTTAAGCGTTTTTGTCAATTTCGCGCGTAACGTAGGTCAAACTTGGTTTGTTATGCACGAAACTTGGCACACAACACTATTTGGCATATATTATTGTGTTGAAATGGTTAAAATTGAAAATAATAGTCATATTCTAGAAATTAGAAGTTAAGTTGCGATTTTATGCATTTTTAACCGTTTTTGACAGTAACATATATTTTCTCTTAGTGCTTTCAACAACCTTCTTCTTCCGTTGACTGCGGCTACTACGCGCTGAAGTATATGGACGATATTATAAATTCCGTGAAAGACTTTGGAGTCGAAACTATAGATGCCGTAAGTATTTGTTACGTTCTTAAATAAATAAATTATTGGTAAAATCTAATGTTTCTATATTAATCTTTTATTTTAATATTATATATAGGTTTTAAACGACATTCCGAGGGAAACACGCCCTTTGAGAAGTGAAGAGATGCGCGAATTAAAAGACAAGATTGCCGCGTATCTTGCTAATATTTGTCCTTGATAAATTGTAATTATTATAGATTATTTTTTATACTTTAATTTATATATATATATATATATATATATATATATATATATATATATATATATATATATATATATATATATATATATATATATATATATATATATATATATATATATATATATATATATGTACGTACATAATATTATATTATATATACGAGCGAGAGTTTATTATTACAAAGAGATTAATGTTTGTGATTATCATTGGATTAATCACTGTTATTACATTGTATTATTATAAAACGGAAAAAGAAAAAAAAAATTAAAGAGTATTTGCTGCGGTTTTGCCCCATGACCGCAGCAAATAATGCTCCTTATTTGCTGCGGTTATGTTATTTGCTGCGGTTATGCCCCATGACCGCAGCAAATAAGCCCTTATTTGCTGCGGTTTTGAACCGCAACATTTAAAGTAGGACATTTGCTGCTATCACTATTGCTGGGGGCAGAAACCGCAGGAAATAATGGCAAAAAAACCGCAGCAAATGAGGTTTTTTCCACTAGTGCAATGATTTTCAATTCTAACCAATTCAAAACAATAATATATACCAAATAATGTTGTGTGCCATGTTTCGTGCAAAACAAACTAAGTTTGAGCTACTTTATGCGCAAAAGTGCCAAAAACGCTTAAACCGCATAAAATCGCAACTTAACACGTAATTTCTAGCTAATGACTATGATTTTCAATTCTAACCACTTCAACACAATAATATATACCAAATAATATTTTGTGCCATGTTTCGTTCAAATCAAACCAAGTTTAAGCTAATTAACAATACCAAACCAAGAAACAACAAAAGAGAGTAGTTAAGGACAGCAGCCTACCCGCTGACCAACCTACCTTGCCGCGTGGTTTGAGCCTTAACCAAGGATACCTGGAGCCAAAAAACCATGGAAACGTGATCTCTATACATGGACCAAGCCATCAAAGCCCAAGAACCATGAATGTGGTGCACACAGCTCACTAGGATACGAGCGCAAGGTGGGCCAGTCACTGATCAGTGTTGATCAGTGCCCAAGCTAAGTGTTTTGGTTTTTAATTTTTGTTTTAAGAGGTATATTGTATAGCACGTGATGTTTATAGCCGTTAGCTAGCTATAAACCTATAAATAGAGGTTGTCTCTCATGTATATGGATTCAGTTTTGTGATTAATAAGAATTCTCACTACGCAAAAGTGCCAAAAACGCTTAAAAACCCTTAAAATCGCAACTTAACACGTAATTTCTAGTATACGACAATGATTTTCAATTATAACCACTTCAACACAATAATATATACCAAATAGTGTTGTGTGCCAAGTTTCGTGCAAAAAAAACCAACTTTGAGCTACTTTATGCGCAAAAGTGCCAAAACCGCTTAATAAACGCATAAAATCGTAACTTAACACGTAATTTCTAGCATACGACAATGATTTTCAATTCCAACCAATTCAAAACAATAATATATACCAAATAATATTGTGTGCCAAGTTTTGTGCAAAACAAACCAAGTTTGAGCTACTTTATGCGCAAAAGTGCCAAAAACGCTTAAAAACACATAAAATCGCAACTTAACACCTAATTTCTAGCATACGCCAATGATTTTCAATTCTAACCAATTCAAAACAATAATATATATACCAAATAATGTTGTGCTCCCTAAGGATATCAACACTATCTACCTTTGATACATTGCCACAACTGACACATGGGCAATAAAAACCAACTCCCCCTGTCCTAACTTGATGTTCAACCGCAATACTACAAAATTCTAATAGGCCATTAATAAATTCCGACGATTCAATGCTTCCATACATCCAAGAACGATCTTTTTTCATCCTAATTAGTGTGATTAATTAATTCAAAACAAAATTAATACACAACTTTTAAACATATATACAATGTTTTTTAAACTGTCCAAATGATGTTTATTGTACTAACCATAATTAATATTTATATATATTAACAACATATAAAAACAATAAAAATAAAATCACATTCATAAACTTGGACAACTAATTAACATTCATATCAACAACTCATTCATTTAACCATAAACAACCCTAATTAAACCTAATTTACAAACTAGAAATAAATTATGATAAATTTAAAACTTAAAACCACACACATTGATAAAATAAAATGAAGAAATTACTTAAAAATATAACAAAACATGATATATATGATAAATTTAAAACTTAAAAACAACAATATAAACATTCATATATAAAGTATGACAAATTTAAACCTACTTTAAAAAATCAAAATGAAAAAAATACGTTGAATTTTCGTGGGTTTTTCGTGGGTTTAAGAAGAGCAAACCACAATGTGCATGTACAGTATGTATGTTTCGTGGGTTTAAGAAGAGTAGTTTCAAGAAGTAGATGATGAAGAAGAGCAATAAGAAGTAGATGATGAACAAAGATGATGAACAATGATGAAGAGCAATAACCGCAGTATGTTTCTGTTTGAAAGAGAAGTGCAACAGTCGTATATTATGAAAAATGAAGAACTAAATTCAGAATGTACTGTATATGTTTTAATTTATTAACGTTATTGAATTATATTTGGCGATTTGAGAGGAGACAAATGCTGCGGGCAAGGAAGACAACCGCAGCAATTGAGTAAAGAAGTGCATTATTTGCTGCGGGTGATAAAGAACCAGAGCAATTGGAAGATCTATTTGCTGCGGGCATGGAACGAACCGCAGCAATTGAAGCTGCACATGTGTATTTGCTGCGGTCATGGCCTAAACCGTAGCAATTAATGGTTTTTTTCCCTTATTCTTTTTTCTATTTATTGCTGCGTATAAACAAAAACCGCAGCAAATGATAAGCAGCAAATACGTTTTTTTCCACTAGTGATAGCGAAGGGGATTTGAGCAAATTATTAGTTGCAAATCCTACCTCTATCCAAATGATACGTACGTGGCCTTATTTGTGTTCATGGATACAACTTATAAAACAAACAAACAAAAGTGGCCATTTTGTGAAGTGATCGAAATGACGCCAACCAATCACAACTTCTTGGTTGCGTGCTGTTTGATGCAAGATGAGGCGGCTGTGTCGTATTCGTGGGTGTTGCAGGGATTGAGAGATATTTTCGACACAGCTCAGACTTTTAGCGTCATTGTAACCGATCAAGACGAAGGTTTATCTGCAGCTATTTGTGACGTCTTCCCAGGTAAAAAGGTTTTGTTGATTAATTATTGTCGTTTTATCTATTGAATATGTCTTAATTACGTTCAATGTTGTGTTTAATGTAGATGTGCGACATTTTTTATGCATTTGGCATATTGCAATCGATGTTGAGAACATGGTGGACAAGTTGTGTGGCGGGAAAAGAAATCAACAAGGGCAGTTATTTAGGAAAAGTAGATGGAACCCCATGGTTGAGAGTTCTACAATCGACGAATTTAAACAGAGATAGCAATCGATGGTGACTACGTGGTCGGTTAGGAACAAAAAGGTCGTTCGGTATTTGGCTGGAACATGGATTCCACTTAGAGAGAAATTTGTGCGTGTGTGGACGAATGAATTTTTACACATGGGTAACCAGACTACCAGCAGAGTTGAAAGCCAACACTCGTATTTCAAGTATTATCTTGGTAGCGGTAATAGCTCATTTGATACCTTGTTCAAAAGGGCACACTCACAGATTACAAACCAGCAAGCCAGGATCCGACAAGCGCTACAGGAATCCATGAATTCTGTAGCAAGGTCGTTGCGACAACATTTCTTTAGACCTTTATATCGCCACGTATCTATCTATGTCTTGGAGCAGCTGCGGCTTGAGCATAACCGTATGTTAGATTTGGGTGATTATGTACTTAACAAATGCGGTTGTGTCCTTCAACACACCCATGGGTTGCCGTATGCTTGTTATTTATATATGTCCATCGGTTCACAAGGTGCTTCGTATTTGGATGACATTCATCCATTCTGGAGTACTTTGACGTACACAGAGGTAGGAGATGACACCAATGAAGGAGTACGATACGCGAACGCCGATGATGGATGCACCGATGGCATTGTACTCTGCAACAACGTTTCTTAACATTGGCATTTTTTATTATGGTTCTGCTGACAGTAACCCGATGTACAACTGTTTGGTTCTTCCGTTATGGAAAGCACCGAGCGTACATAGTGTAAATAAAGTTATACACATATGTTGGGTGAATGGAAATCATTTTGTTCAACTGTTAATGAATGACGATTCATCCCCACTGCCGTCCGTCCATCAACGTTGGAGAGAAGCAGTTGACAATTTTACTAGGCATATAGAAACACATTTTACTAGTAGGATTATGCTCTGGAATAAACTATGCGGGCCACGACCACCACATGCTGTAAATTTAGATAGTTCATAGTGTAACGTGATGTGTAAATCATTATTCAGTTGTATTATAGAAATTGTACACGGGATTCAATATGTAGATAGTCCATAGTTATAGTATTGTGTACGTTATTACTATAGAAAATGTAGATTAAATTCTTTATAAAAACTGTAGATTAAATTCTTTATAGAAATTGTAGATTAAATTCTTTGAGTATAGTAACGATATAAGTTAATAAAATCATGCATTGATGTAAACATGAATTAAATTTAATGTAAATAAATAAACCTATTAATATAAATTAGTTTAAATATAGACTATGAAGGGCCGTGCCCCTTAAACGCTTGTCATTCGGCAAATAAATCTTTACAATCATTAAGGTACACATCTAAGGCATGTCTTTCCCGAGGGTTCATTTCCGCGACAGGAGGCAGTCTCGTCAATGGAATCGACTCGGCCATTCATTGACAAATAGAAAAAAATAAGGAAAAAGGGGGTGAATATGAATTTAAACAGCATTTAAATAACATAACGACATAAGAGAAAAAAATTAAATTAAAAAAACTTACGTATACCAATTTGCTTTCAGGTGGACCAAAACGGGTACTCGGTCCTTCACCGGGGACTACGTATGGGTGGGAGCACACTATGAACCAGTCAACATAACTAGGTTCAGCCTCTGATGGAACAGATGCCCGACGAAGTGCCTGCTCACCAAGGCGGGCACTATAGGGGAACCTACTCCATGCCTCCAAGTACATAGACGAAGAAGCAAACGTCACGAAGTAGGTACCGTGTGCCGGTCGCACAGCCTTGGTTGATCTCATAGGAGGGGGGGAATACCCTGCACAAAGCCAACCTGTCGCACTGTGGAACATAATCGTCATCTCCCTCCACGGCATGTGGAAGGTGTTCATATCCGGCTGCCACCTCTCCATGAAGGCCAATATCAAAGCACAGTCAATGTGCTGGTGCATAATGTACGGTAGACAGCCGAGGGAGTAGCAGGTAGAACATCGTACAACGCATCGGTCATATCCCTCAGCCCGATGATGGCCTCCAACGACCTCTTCCTACTACGGCATTCCAGAAGCGGAGGCGTACGCTCGGAGCTGTAAAAAATAAGTTTAGCTATGTGCCCCCCAAAGCTAGATATTAGTCGTGTATCTGTCGGCCCCCCGGGCTGGGGCGATGTGACTAACCAGTCTGTGCCAGCGGACTGCGAGCGCATACTCTCCCGTGGCGGCTCATTATCGACGAGACTATGTCCGGCGCGCTCAGATGCGCCTGAAGAACTAGGGCCCGCACGTGCGAATCTCCCATCGAGCCCCCAGACAATAGTCCAGTCCACCGAGCAAAAAGCAGGACCTTGGTATTCAACATCATCAGCATCATTATCCTCATCACTAGATACCCCCCAACTACTCTGGATGCTGCTAGCCTGGTCATCAACAGGGGTGCGCATTAGGTCCAACGCACTCGACCTTTGAGCCATACTGTGTCTCGCAGCCTCTTCCTGCCTAGCCCTTCTAGCAGAACCCGATACCCCCCTCTCATGCGGGTCCCCTCTGAGTAAGGTAGGCCTAGAACTATTACCTCTCAACAAGTGTCTAAAAAAACCCCTTTCCTTTTCCTTGATTGCTAGCCATTTACTACAATTTTTGATAATTTAAATAAATATTAATAATAAATGAACATAATCAAACGCTATGTTAAATTAACCACATGAACAAAAAACAACATTTAATTAGCAACAACAAAATTTAACTAATCATTATCAACAAATGTAATGTTACAACATATTTATTATTATGATTATTAATAATATTATTGTAATTAATTTTCTAAATTGAGAATAATCATAATAATAATAACAATATTAACAAAAATAATAACATTAATAATAATCATAACAATAATAACACAAACAATAATAATAATCATAACGACCTCCTGGTTCATCTGCAATTATTGAGAATAAAGTTAGTAAGATAAAGATTTAACAAAGTAATTTAAACAACGGAAAGGAAAGTCATGTACCGGATAAATTGAAACTAAACTTAATTCCAACTGAAGATTGTGTTTCACAACCACTACATCTACCACTAGATCTCCCGCGGGATAAAGATCTAGACCCTCGACCACGAGAAGATGATCTGCTATATTCAAATGCACTTTTATATCTTCTAAGTGTTTTGCTTGTGCTTGGTCTTCCCTTTCGAGGTGGACTTGCGTAAGGCTCAGGTATATCGGCTTCATCAGGGTGCAGTTCATACTCAAGTACCTGAGACAATCGTTGTACAACTGCGGGATTAGATTTTAGAACTTCATCGACCAGAGATTGAAAGTACTCTTTTTCATCGGCGTTCGCGTATCATCCTCCTTCGTCGGTGTCATGTCCTACCTCTGTGTACTTCAAAGTACTCCAGAATGGATGAATGTCATCCAAATACAAAGCACCATGTGAACCAATGGACATATATAAATAACAAGCACACGGCAATCCATGGGTGTGTTGAAGTACACAACCGCATTTGTTAAATACAAAAGCACCCGAATCTAATATACGGTTATGTTCAAGCCGCAGCTGCTCCAAGGCATAGATAGATACGTGGCGATATAAAGGTCTAAAGAAATGTTGTCGCAATGACCTTGCTACAGAATTCATGGATTCTTGTAGCGCTTGTTGGATCATGGCTTGCTGGTTTGTAATTTGTGCGTGTGCCCTTTTGAACAGGATATCAAATGAGCTATTACCGCTACCAGTGTAATACTTGAAAGACGAGTGTTGGCTTTCAACTCTGCTGGTAATTTGGTTACCCATGTGTAAACAATCATTCGTCCACGCACGCACAAATTTCTCTCTAAGTGGAATCCATGTTCCAGCCAAATACCGAACGACCTTTTTGTTCCTAATCGACCACGTATTCACGATCGCTTTCTATCTCTTTTCAAATTCGTCGATTGTAGAACTTTCAACCAAGGGATTTCATCTACTTTTCCTGAATACCTGCCCTTATTGATTTTGTTTCCCGCCACACAACTTGTCCACCATGTTCTCAACGTCGTTTGCAATATGCCAAATGTTGGCCTCTTAAGGTTTTGATGATGACTTCACTTTTAAATAAACAAACATATTTTTAGAGATTGTTTTGTAGGTATATATCCGATTTAGTTTGAATCGTTGATGAAGCCTATGACTTGGTTCGTGGAAGATGTACATGTCTTAATGTGTCCAAGATGTTAGATAAGTATTATAATGTTCAAAGTAGATGTACAGTCTACTGTTCCTAAAATGAACATTCTGACTGAAGTTGAAGCTGGAGACAGTACGCTGTTCCTACGTAGCAGGTCTGGAGAATAACATCGACTGAAAAATTGCGAATTAATTATTTTCTGTTTTTAAGTTGATGTAATGGTTAAGAATTAATTTAATTGCGTAATTATTAATAAATTGGTTGGCAAATCTATTTTTAGGTTTTCTAAAAATAGCCCAAGACTTTTTCTTAATTAGATTTAGATCTCCTATTTTTTAGGATCTTATGTTTTTAACTCCTATGCTATTTTTAGCATTAAGGAAACTGATTTTTCTTTGAGCAAATAACAGCCGGACACTTTCATAAATCCACCACCTTTTGCTTTGAGAACGTGGGGGTAGTGGGAGGTATGTCTGAGGAAACTGCTGGCTGTTCCCACTATAAATAGAAGGGACTTTGCTCGAACCAAAATCAATCCAAGAGAATAAAAGAGTGTCCATTAAAGGGAGATCATCTTAAGAAAAATATTTTCAGTTTTCCAATGCCAATTAATTTATTATATTTTTCTTAAGTAATTATTTTAATTTTTAATCTCTTGAGAATTGGCCTTGTAAGGGTTAAATGAGTGTTTTGTTGTAATTAGACTTGTGGGAAGTCTATGGGAATAGAGAAGAGAAACGTGAGAAGAGAAAGAGAAGGAGAAAGTAGAGAAAGAGAATTAGGCCTAGAGTAGAGAAGCTTCGAGTGAAGCAAATTTGTTTTATGTAATTGTAATTGATTGCCTAAAACATAGTGAGAATTTTGAAATCCCGGGGGGTCGTGGTTTTTCCTTCTTATTAGGCCAAGAAGGTTTCCACGTAAAATCTTTGTCTCCTTTTTATTTCTTGCTTCTTAAGTTTAAGTTTTATTTTGTTTGCTAAAATTCCGCAAGTTAGAGAAAAAACGTAGTAAAACTCAATACACAACAATTCACCCCCTCTCTTGTTGCTTTTGATCATCTCTTCATATTCCAACAATTGGTATCAGAGCCCTGTTCCTCATTTAATCAGGAAACCCTGAGAGCAGTATCATGTTCCCGCAGAGATGTTGAAGATGAACGAGCGCATGGAAGAGGGGTACTCCACACAAAGGCCACCCATGTTTGATGGGAAATTCTATACTTACTGGAAAAATAGAATGGAAATCTTCATAAAAGCCGAAAACTATCAAGTTTGGAGAGTTATTGATGTTGGAGACTTCGAGGTGATGACCATCAACTCCAATAACGAAGCTATTCCAAAACCAATCACTGAATATGAAAAAGAAGATTTTCAAAAGATGGAGATGAACGCTCTTGCTATCAAATTGCTTCACTGTGGTCTTGGACCCAATGAACACAATCGTATAATGGGTTGCAAAACTGCCAAGCAGATTTGGGACCTGCTGGAAGTTACCCATGAAGGTACTAGTGAAGTGAAGCGATCCAAGATCGACCTCCTAATGTCCAAATATGAAAGGTTTGTTATGGAACCTAGAGAGAACATTCAAGAGATGTTCACCAGGTTCACAAATATCACGAATGAATTGGTCTCTCTTGGTAAGATCATTCCCGTTGATGAACAAGTTAGGAAAATACTTAGGAGTCTTCCTCAAGACGAACGCTGGAGAGCTAAGGTCACAGCCATTCAGGAATCGAAAGATTTCACCAAGTTTAATTTGGAAGAGTTGGCTGGTTCCCTCATGACTCATGAATTGCATTTGGGAACAGCTGACAGTTCCTGAAACAAAGGACTGGCTCTGGCAGCAGATGATAGTGAAGAATCAGAAGCTGGGGAAGAGGAAGCTGCTATGTTGGCACGAAAATTCAAAAAATTCTTCAGGAACAGCAGATATGGAAATCAAAGGAATAATAAAGAAAAAGGAACTGCTAACATGAAGAAAAATTTTGAATGCCACAAATGTAAAAGTACTGACCACTTCATCAAAGATTGCCCTCTATGGAAGAATGAGAAGGGCAAGGGAAAGACAAGAGAAGCTGGAAGGATGCCTAAACAAGGAAACTTCAGAACTGATTTTCGAAAAGCTATGATCGCAGCTTGGGGTGATAGTGCAAGCGAAGCTGAAACTGAAGTTCCAATAGAGGAAGAAACCGCAAATCTATGTCTCATGGCATCTCATGAAGAGTCTGAGGAAAAAGAGGTAATGTCTTCTGGTCCATCTCCTAAACAACTGTCTAATTTAAGTAAGAATAAATTAATCAAATTGCTGTTAGAGACACAAGAAAAGTTGAATGAAAAAACAGCTAAGTGTCTCCAAATTGAGAAGGAACTTAACTTAAGTAAAGATCATATCTCAAACCTAAATTCCTTTAGGATCGATGTGCAAAGTAGATTTTTTGATTTGTTAGATAAGAATATCATTTTAAATGAACAATTGGAGAAATTAAAGCAGGATTTCATTATTCTTAACATTGAATTAAATCAAAACAAATTGCTAGGATTAAAATTGGTTAAAAATGATAAAACCACTCATGTGTTTAGCACGGAATTTCAAGAAATAAAATTAAAATTAGAATCATATGAAAAAGAAAATAAGTTTCTAAAAGATCAAATTAACTTAAGAAAAGGGAAAATCAATGAAATTCCCAAATGGATTCTAAATGCTAAAACCAAGAGTAAAGAAGGTCTAGGTTATGTTAAGAATGAAAAAAGGAAAAAGGTCTATGTAGATCTCCCTAGTAGTAAAATCTGTTCCTTTTGTGGTAAAAATGGACACCTAAAATATCAATGTGTAAAAAGGGAACAGCACACTAAAGCAAATGAAACTTATGTTGAATGCATATGGATTGAGAAACATGATTCAAATTTAATCGACAGGGAACCCAAGGCTGACTGGGTTCCTAAAACTAACCATTAGTTTTCTTTACAGGCTCAAGTGAGGGGGAACAACTCATGGTATCTCGACAGTGGGTGTTCCAAGCACATGACGGGTGATAAATCAAGATTTCTCTCACTTGAAGCGTATGATGGGGGAACTGTAACCTTCGGTGACAATATGAAGGGTGAGATAATCGCCAAAGGAAAAGTTGGAAGATCAAGCTCCCATGCCATTGACAATGTATTTTTAGTCGAGAATCTAAAACACAATTTTTTAAGTATTTCTCAATTTTGTGACAAAGGTAATTCTGTTAAGTTTACTTCTGAACGATGTATAATTTCTAGGAACAACACAGGAGACCCTGTACTAGAGGGAATCAGAAAAGGGAACACCTATGTGGTGGACCTGGACACTGTTCCCAGAAACAGTCTAACGTGTTTAAGCGTTATAGAAGAAGACCCACTTCTTTGGCACAAGCGTCTAGGTCATGCTAGCTAATCATTGATTAACACCTTAAGATCAAGAGACCTAGTAAGAGGATTACCAGCAATAAAATTTCTCAAAAATGAAATTTGTGATCCTTGTGCTAAAGGAAAACAAGTGCGGTCATCCTTTAAATCAAAGTTTCTGGTGACTACCTCTAGACCATTAGAATTAATTCATATGGATCTATGTGGACCTATGAGAACACAAAGTCGTAGTGGCAAAAGATATGTGTTTGTCATAGTTGATGATTTTAGTAGATTTACTTGGACCTTATTTTTAGTAAGCAAAGATGAAGCTTTCGATGAGTTTGTATCTTTTGCTAATAAAATACAAAAATCTACCAATAATTCAATTGTTCACATTAGATCGGATCATGGCAAAGAATTTGAAAACTCAAACTTCATGAATTATTGTGATGAACATGGTATAAATCATAATTTTTCCGCTCCTAGAACACCACAACAAAATGGAGTGGTGGAAAGGAAGAATAGAACCTTAGAAGAAATGGCTAGGACCATGTTGATTGCTAGTGGTCTACCTAGGAATTTTTGGGCCGAGGCCGTCAATTCGTGTGTTTGGATGCAAATGTTTTGTTCATGTGAATGGTAAACGAAATATAGGTAAGTTTGATGAAAGAAGTGATAAAGCAGTATTCCTCGGTTATTCATCACATAGCAAAGCTTACAGAGTTTATAATAAGAGAACAATGTGCGTAGAGGAATCTATTCACATAATTTTTGATGAAACTAACTTTTCAACAAGTGAACAGGAAATAAAAAATATCAAAATAGGTCTTGCAAATTTAGAAGATGATGAAGATATGAAGGTGCAAGATCAAGGAACAGCAGGTGAACAGTCGATACAAGAAGATGCAGGAGAAACTGACCAAGTCCAGGAACTACCAACACAACAGGACCAGCAGACTGTTCCCAATCCAGCTGTTCCCACAGATGACCAAGATGATCCAGTAGCTGAACAAAATGCAAATCAAGATGCTGAATCAGAACATGCTACTGTTCCCTCCAGAGAATTTGTGCCTAAACCGTGGAAATACCAAAGTTATCATCCTCTTGATCTGATTATAAGTGATATGAATAAGGGAACACAAACCAGATCTCAACTGAGAAACTTTTTTGCACACTTTGCGTTCCTATCATCACTTGAACCCAAAAATCACGAAGAAGCTCTAAAGGATTCCGAATGGATAGTAGCCATGCAAGATGAATTAAATGAATTTGAAAGAAATAAAGTGTGGCACTTAGAACCCAAACCAAAAGGCAAGAAGGTAATTGGTTTGAAATGGGTATTTCGGATGAGCATGGAATAATTGTAAGAAACAAAGCAAGACTCGTGGTCAAAGGGTACAATCAACAAGAAGGTATTGATTATACTGAGACATTTGCTCCGGTAGCAAGGTTAGAGGCTATTAGAATTTTAATTTCTTTTGCTGCATTTATGAATTTTAAATTATATCAAATGGATGTGAAATGTGCTTTCTTAAATGGATTTCTTGATGAAGAAGTGTTTGTTGAACAACCTCCAGGTTTTGAGAATACCTCTTGTCCTGATCATGTCCACAAGCTTGATAAAGCTCTATATGGCTTAAAGCAAGCTCCTAGGCAATGGTATGAAAGACTGTCAAAGTTTTTGATACAAAATAACTTTGTTAGAGGAAAAATCGACAAAACCTTGTTCTTTAAGAATAAAGGTTTTCATATTTTGGTTGTTCAAATTTATGTTGATGATATTATTTTTGGTGCTACTAATGATTTATTATGTAAGGAATTTGCTAACCTAATGGGCACAGAATTTGAAATGAGCATGATGGGAGAACTAAATTTCTTTCTTGGTTTACAAATTAAACAAACTGAAAATGGTATTTTTATTCATCAACAAAAATACATAAAAAAACTTCTTAAGAAGTATGGGCTAAACAATTATAAAACCAACCATACACCCATGGCTACAAATGTTAGATTAGATGAAGAACTAAAAGGAACTAACGTAGATCAAACAATGTATCAAGGCATGATAGGTTCCTTATTATATCTAACTGCTAGTAGACCTGATATTGCTTTTAGTGTTGGTTTATGTGCTAGATTTCAATCAAATTCTAAAGAATCACATTTCACGGCAGTCAAACGAATTTTAAGATATTTGAAGGGAACAGACGACTTGTCCTTATTTTAAAAGTGATGTTTATGATTTAAAAGGTTTTAGTGATGCAGATTATGCAGGTGATCTAGTTAATAGAAAAAGCACGTCAGGTATGGTACAATTTCTTGGCTCTTGTTTAGTTTCATGGAGTTCCAAGAAACAAAACACGGTTGCATTATCCACAGCCGAAGCTGAATACGTGGCTGCAGCAGCTTGCTGTTCCCAAATGCTTTGGATAAAACAGCAACTAAGAGATTTTGGTATTAAATTTGAATGCGTTCCTATTTATTGTGATAATACCAGTGCCATATGTATATCTAAAGATCCAGTGCATCATTCACGAGCTAAACATATACATATTAGACATTATTTTCTTAAGGATAATGTAGAAAACAAAAATATTATATTAAAGCATGTTAATACTAATGAACAAGTTGCAGACATTCTGACCAAACCACTTCCAAGAGAACAATATGAAAAGATGAGATTGGAACTTGGTATGATCAAGCTCCACTAAAGATGGTTGCATAAAATTTCCAATGAAGCATCATGAAAAAAGAGGGTCAGGAATCAACCTCAAAATTTTGATTGAAAATCAATTATTGCATGAATCAGGTAAACACGTAATGAAGTTTGTACTATGAATATTTTCTTGTTTGCATGTTGTTAGTTTGATCAAACCACAGCAATATGTTCGTTATTTTCTTTATAATTTTTTTATATCATAATTCATCATTTTTTTTTATTTTGTTTTCATACTTTAATTTAATATTCATAATTTATTCATATTTCACATTTTTCTTAAAAATGTACGGCCAACTAAAATTAAAAACAATAGGAAACGGTTTTCAATCCCATCACTTCAAAATCCTTCCATATTAAACGCAATGATTAGAACATTAAAGGGATTGGACTTGAGGTAACCGTCACTTCACCGCTTTATTAACCTTTCCCGTACTTCACACTTCACACATCTTCTTCAAAAACCGTCTCAAGAAACCGTCCCCCTTCTTCTTTCAACCTTTCAAAATTCAAACATGAAAACTCCAAAATCAAGCAAGAAAACGCCTAAATCAGGAAAGAAAGCCTCTAAATCTCACCAAAACATCCAGCCAAAACCCTTAAAAATTGTTCATCCATCCCCATTATTGAACGCTGCACCATCACCATCCCAAGAAACCACTGAAAATGTTGGAACAAAACGCAAAATATTCTCACCAAAAAGTGAATCATCCTCCAAAGCGGTCAAGCGTTTGAAGCAAGTTGATCCTAACAGTGCTGAAGAGATTGCAAAAGAAATGTCCGTCGGATTTGGGGTAGATAAGTACTGGTATGACTCTACACACTTTCCTCAACTTCATACTATTTTAAAATTTCAAGAATGGGAGGTTTTGATGACTGAGTTTAGTTGTAATCCCATTTTTCCAAACATTATGAGAGAGTTTATTTCAAACTTCTCCAATAACGGTGGAACGTGTTCTAATAGTGTCAAGAACATCAAAATAGAATTTAACAGTGCATTGTTGGGGGAATGGTTTAGTGTTCCTAATGTTGGTTTTGATACATATTGCGTTGGTACTAAGATAGTTTTTTCTGGAATAAATGAAAAAACAATTTTTAAGTTTTTAGGGGTTGAACAAAAAAGGGGTAAAATCAGTCACAATGTCTTGTCTCCATTGCATAAATTACTCTATAATGTAGCACGAAGATTCATCTTGCCCCGAAACTCTAAGAGGAGTGAGGTGAGTCTACGTGATGCAACTTTGATTTATTGCATGGACAATCAAATAAAAATAAATTTTCCATCTTTGATGATATCACATTTATCTGACTGCATTGAGAAGAAGAATGTTGTGGGCTATGGTGGGCTGTTGACATGGATTTTTCGTAAGCTTGGGCTACCATTGGATGGGCTGGAGTTCCCAATGGGTCCCAATATGAAAATTGGTGCACGGTGTCTGAAAAATTTGCATCTCCAATTAAATGATGAAGGGGTGTTAATAAATAAATCAGAAGAAGTAATTGATGTAGGTTCTGATGAGGAGGAAATGGAGGAAGAAGAAGAAGAAATTGAAAAAGAAGTAAAAATAAAGAAAGAAAAAGGAGAAGAAAAAGAAGAAGAAAAAGAAGAAGAAAAAGAAAAAGAAAAAGATGAAGAAGTAGAGGAGGAAGAACAAGGACCTGTTCCCACTGAAGAAGGAAAAGAGAGGGAACAGGAGGAGGGGACAAGAACTGAGGGGGAACAAGGAGAGGAAGAAGCTTTAGGAGAAGAAGTGCCTCATGATTCCAGTGATGAAGAGGTTGTGATTGCCTTAAGGAAGAAGGGTAAAGCTATTCAAAGGAAGAGTAGGAGGCTTGCTTCAAAACGAAAGGCTGCAATGGTTGATGATATCACTGAAACCATTCCTGAGCCTACTTCAAATGAACCTCTCTCTCCCAAGCCAACCACTCCACCAACAAATCACTCTCCATCACCACCTCCATCACCTATTCACTTTACACCACCACCATTTCCATCATCTCCTGGTATTGGTTGTGCTGATCCTATCTCTACAGCTTCCTCACATTCTGTTCTCTCCAAGCTCATTGACCTACAGTCTCAATTCAGTGCTTTTCAAGATGAAGTTCGTGTCTCACTCGCTTCAATTGTTGATCAACTAACCATGATGGAGAATCGTCTTGGTGCAAAGTTGGATACAGTAGAAGTGCAGACCGAATATGTGGATGAAGAAGAGACTGCCCCTTGAACCCTCTCCCTATATTTTTTTTAAGATTTGAATGGCTGTTACATTTCACAAACAATTTCACCTTTTACTTTGTACCATCTGGGGTACATTGTTGTTGTAATGTTGAACAATTGCTACTTTTCTTTCTTTGCTTTTATTAATGGTCTGTGACAACTAACTATATGGAGGTTTGATTTTTATTCATGGCACTTACTCTTATTATTGTTTCTTGCTTTCATCACTGACAAATCTATATGGTTTGTGCTGAGGTTTGATAATCCCTAATTCTTTTTGATTGATGACAAAAGGGGGAAGATTATGCACAAACTTAAGAAAAGCAGTGAATACACAGTAACATATCTTGGTTGATTTATATTGTTCTTATTGGTTGATTTATATTGTTCCTATTGATGATAATGTGCTAAGTTTATGCTAGCTTAATGATCATCTGTGTATTCAAGATTGATGGATATTTATTTGTTTTTGTGAATTTGTTTGTTTTTGTGAACTTGTTTTCAAGTTGTTTTTGGTTGAAAATACTTGATAATTTGTGTTAAGTTTTATTGTGTTAGTTTAATTATGTCAGTAATTAATTTCAGTTTATTTCATTTAAGTTTTAGATTAATTAATTTTGAAAACTTTTTTAAAACATATTTGATATTATGGAGTAAATTGTCTTATTGTGAATGCTTGGTAAATTAATTTCAGTTTCCTGATTTGCTAAGGTAACCGTCACTTCACCGCTTTATTAACCTTTCCCGTACTTCACACTTCACACGTCTTCTTCAAAAACCGTGTCAAGAAACCTTCCCCCTTCTTCTTTCAACCTTTCAAAATTCAAACATGAAAACTCCAAAATCAAGCAAGAAAACGCCTAAATCAGGAAAGAAAGCCTCTAAATCTCACCAAAACATCCAGCCAAAACCCTTAAAAATTGTTCATCCATCCCCATTATTGAACGCTGCACCATCACCATCCCAAGAAACCACTGAAAATGTTGGAACAAAACGCAAAATATTCTCACCAAAAAGTGAATCATCCTCCAAAGCGGTCAAGCGTTTGAAGCAAGTTGATCCTAACAGTGCTGAAGAGATTGCAAAAGAAATGTCCGTCGGATTTGGGGTAGATAAGTACTGGTATGACTCTACACACTTTCCTCAACTTCATACTATTTTAAAATTTCAAGAATGGGAGGTTTTGATGACTGAGTTTAGTTGTAATCCCATTTTTCCAAACATTATGAGAGAGTTTATTTCAAACTTCTCCAATAACGGTGGAACGTGTTCTAGTAGTGTCAAGAACATCAAAATAGAATTTAACAGTGCATTGTTGGGGGAATGGTTTAGTGTTCCTAATGTTGGTTTTGATACATATTGCGTTGGTACTAAGATATTTTTTTCTGGAATAAATGAAAAAACGATTTTTAAGTTTTTAGGGGTTGAACAAAAAAGGGGTAAAATCAGTCACAATGTCTTGTCTCCATTGCATAAATTACTCTATAATGTAGCACGAAGATTCACCTTGCCCCGAAACTCTAAGAGGAGTGAGGTGAGTCTACGTGATGCAACTTTGATTTATTGCATGGACAATCAAATAAAAATAAATTTTCCATCTTTGATGATATCACATTTATCTGACTGCATTGAGAAGAAGAATGTTGTGGGCTATGGTGGGCTGTTGACATGGATTTTTCGTAAGCTTGGGGTACCATTGGATGGGCTGGAGTTCCCAATATGAAAATTGGTGCACGGTGTCTGAAAAATTTGCATCTCCAATTAAATGATGAAGGGGTGTTAATAAATAAATCAGAAGAAGTAATTGATGTAGGTTCTGATGAGGAGGAAATGGAGGAAGAAGAAGAAGAAATTGAAAAAGAAGTAAAAATAAAGAAAGAAAAAGGAGAAGAAAAAGAAGAAGAAAAAGAAGAAGAAAAAGAAAAAGAAAAAGATGAAGAAGTAGAGGAGGAAGAACAAGGACCTGTTCCCACTGAAGAAGGAAAAGAGAGGGAACAGGAGGAGGGGACAAGAACTGAGGGGGAACAAGGAGAGGAAGAAGCTTTAGGAGAAGAAGTGCCTCATGATTTCTGTCATGATTCCAGTGATGAAGAGGTTGTGATTGCCTTAAGGAAGAAGGGTAAAGCTATTCAAAGGAAGAGTAGGAGGCTTGCTTCAAAACGAAAGGCTGCAATGGTTGATGATATCACTGAAACCATTCCTGAGCCTACTTCAAATGAACCTCTCTCTCCCAAGCCAACCACTCCACCAACAAATCACTCTCCATCACCACCTCCATCACCTATTCACTTTACACCACCACCATTTCCATCATCTCCTAGTATTGGTTGTGCTGATCCTATCTCTACAGCTTCCTCACATTCTGTTCTCTCCAAGCTCATTGACCTACAGTCTCAATTCAGTGCTTTTCAAGATGAATTTCGTGTCTCACTCGCTTCAATTGTTGATCAACTGACCATGATGGAGAATCGTCTTGGTGCAAAGTTGGATACAGTAGAAGTGCAGACCGAATATGTGGATGAAGAAGAGACTGCCCCTTGAACCCTCTCCCTATATTTTTTTTAAGATTTGAATTTCACAAACAATTTCACAAACAATTTCACCTTTTACTTTGTACCATCTGGGGTACATTGTTGTTGTAATGTTGAACAATTGCTACTTTTCTTTCTTTGCTTTTATTAATGGTCTGTGACAACTAACTATATGCAGGTTTGATTTTTATTCATGGCACTTACTCTTATTATTGTTTCTTGCTTTCATCACTGACAAATCTATATGGTTTGTGCTGAGGTTTGATAATCCCTAATTCTTTTTGATTGATGACAAAAGGGGGAAGATTATGCACAAACTTAAGAAGAGCAGTGAATACACGGTAACATATCTTGGTTGATTTATATTGTTCTTATTGGTTGATTTATATTGTTCCTATTGATGATAATGTGCTAAGGTTATGCTAGCTTAATGATCATCTGTGTTTTCAAGATTGATGGATATTTATTTGATTTTGTGAATTTGTTTGCTTTTGTGAACTTGTTTTCAAGTTGTTTTTGGTTGAAAATACTTAATAATTTGTGTTAAGTTTTATTGTGTTAGTTTAATTATGTCAGTAATTAATTTCAGTTTATTTCATTTAAGTTTTAGATTAATTAATTTTGAAAACTTTTTTAAAACATATTTGATATTATGGAGTAAATTGTCTTATTGTGAATGCTTGGTAAATTATATTTTAACGAGTTGATTTGCTAAGTTATTTAGAGTTGCTTTAATCTCTAGTATGCTCTAAGAATTTTGTTTTGCTCTATTTTACTTATGTTTGTTTATAAAGTTTGTCCTCATCAAAAAGGGGGAATTTCTTGGCCTCTTAAGGTTTTGATGATGACTTCACTTTTAAATAAACAAACATATTTTTAGAGATTGTTTTGTTGGTATATATCCGATTTAGTTTGAATCGTTGATGAAGCCTATGACTTGGTTCGTGGAAGATGTACATGTCTTAATGTGTCCAAGATGTTAGATAAGTGTTATAATGTTCAAAGTAGATGTACAGTCTACTGTTCCTAAAATGAACATTCTGACTGAAGTTGAAGCTGGAGACAGTACGCTGTTCCTACGTAGCAGGTCTGGAGAATAACATCGACTGGAAAATTGCGAATTGATTATTTTCTGTTTTTAAGTTGATGAAATGGTTAAGAATTAATTTAAATGCGTAATTATTAATAAATTGGTTGGCAAATCTATTTTTAGGTTTTCTAAAAATAGCCCAAGACTTTTTCTTAATTAGATTTAGATCTCCTATTTTGTAGGATCTTATGTTTTTAACTCCTATGCTATTTTTAGCATTAAGGAAACTGATTTTTCTTTGAGCAAATAACAGCCGGACACTTTCATAAATCCACCACCTTTTGTTTTGAGAACGTGGGGGTAGTGGGAGGTATGTCTGAGGAAACTGCTGGCTGTTCCCACTATAAATAGAAGGGACTTTGCTCGAACCAAAATCAATCCAAGAGAATAAAAGAGTGTCCATTAAAGGGAGATCATCTTAAGAAAAATATTTTCAGTTTTCCAATGCCAATTAATTTATTATATTTTTCTTAAGTAATTATTTTAATTTTTAATCTCTTGAGAATTGGCCTTGTAAGGGTTAAATGAGTGTTTTGTTGTAATTAGACTTGTGGGAAGTCTATGGGAATAGAGAAGAGAAACGTGAGAAGAGAAAGAGAAGGAGAAAGAAGAGAAAGAGAATTAGGCCTAGAGTAGAGAAGCTTCGAGTGAAGCAAATTTGTTTTATGTAATTGTAATTGATTGCCTAAAACATAGTGAGAATTTTGAAATCCCGGGGGATCGTGGTTTTTCCTTCTTATTAGGCCAAGAAGGTTTCCACGTAAAATCTTTGTCTCCTTTTTATTTCTTGCTTCTTAAGTTTAAGTTTTATTTTGTTTGCTAAAATTCCGCAAGTTAGAGCAAAAACGTAGTAAAACTCAATACACAACAATTCACCCCCCCCCCCCCCCCCCCCCCTCTTGTTGCTTTTGATCATCTCTTCATATTCCAACACCAAATACATAACAAATGCCGGACATCTACATTAAACACAACATTGAACGTAATTAAGGCATATTCACTAGAGAGAGTGACAATAATTAATCAACAAAACCTTTTTACCTGGGAAGACGTCACGAATAGCTGAAGATAAACATTCGTCTCGATCGGTTACAATGACGCTAGGAGTCTGAGCTGTGCCTAAAATATCTCTCAATCCGTGCAACACCCACGAATATGACATAGCCACCTCATCTCGCATCAAACAGAACGCAACCAAGAAGTTGTGATTGGTTGGCGTCATTCCGATCACTTCACATAGTGGCCACTTTTGTTTGTTCGTTTTGTACGTTGTATCTATCAACAAAACATACGGCCACGTATGTATCATTTGGATAGAGGCAGAATTTGTAACTAATAATCTGTTCAATTCCCCTTCGCTATCCAAGCCTGTCCAGACCACGTAATTAAGTTCTGTGGCCATATAAAGATAGTGTTGAAGGGGAATCCTACCCTCCATCTCTTCTCTCTTTATTGATGTCGTACATTATATATCTGATTCATACTAGTAAAAAAACCTGAAAAATTTTCTCTAATAGAACTTATAATAAAGGCCGGTTGCATTCCGGTTGCACTAAGCTGTCGTATGTGCTCCCGAATATCTACATTGATCCTATTTGCTCTTACATGACCATCTCTATACACTAAGAACGGGTGGTTATGTCTTCCTTTTTCACCAGGACACACCCCTAACCGTCCAAGGTCTTTCTTCTGGTTTACAACTACTTGCTACAATCATAAATTTACACCCGCAACTTCTACTTTTAGAACCAGGTCGAACAATATTATCTAGAATATGTAAATCACCCCAAATATTACCATAGCAGTGACATCTTAAATACACACTAACTCTAGAACGTCCTTCTTTTTGTTTATAAGAAGCACGTGTAAATTGAAAACCAATTGTTATTGCTATAGCATCGGCCCAACTATGTAATTCATCTAAGGAAACAAATTCTCTATCCGTAATAAAACTACCGGAGTAATCTACGTTGTCTCCGAAGTTTTCAAACTTCTACAAATTTGAAATAAAAATAATATAAATTACTTTCATTAATAATAAAAATATAAAATAATAATAATAATAACAAAAATTAATAAAAATAATACTACCAAAAATAATAATAATAATAATAATAATTATTATTATTATAATTATAATAATAATAATAATAATAATAATAATAATAATAATAATAATAATAATAATAATAATAATAATAATAATAATAATAGTAATAATAATAATAATAATAATAATAATAATAATAATAATAATAATAATAATAATAATAATAATAATAATATTAATATTAATAATATTAATTATAATAATAGTAATAATAAGAATAATAATAACAAAAAAAAATTTATATTAATAATAATAATAACACATAAAAAAATAAAAATGTAAATAAAAAAATTTTTAAAAAATAAAAAATATATATATAATCGCACAAATTGGGCGACTGAACCATGGTTCAATCGCAGAAAATTGGGCGACTGGACTTTGGTTCAGTCTTCCAATTTTGTGCGACTGAACCATGGTCTATTCGCCCAGTTTTCACGACATTTTTTTTAAAAAAATTCAAATCGAAAAATTAATGTACCGGATCCGATTCATAGTCACTTTCGTTAGCCATAGTTAATCGATTACAACTAACAGCTTGTTTAAAACCGAAGAACGTTTTTAGAGAGATAGTACCGTGTTTGAATTCGTACATCATACAATAACGCGTCTGAAAATTCAATATATATATGGTTGCAATAAAAACGTTCAGGATTAAAGTGATATTTACATTTGTTAAGCAAATTTTAAGTCCAGTGGCAATTTTGTAATTTTTCAAACTCCATGGGTAAATTTGTAATTTCATTTAAAAGGTGGCAAAATAAAAAGGGATGGCGAAGCTTAATAACACCCAATAAAATCTGAAATTGGAGTATTTATAGAGCTAAAAGAGGTAGAGAAATATACCCCTAGAGTAGAGAAATATACCCCTAAAGATCCACAAAATTGGGCTTTCAAAAATTGTTGTTCGCCGGAAAATACAGCTTATTGACCGAATGGAACACGGGATTCGGCCGAATATCAGGTGCATCCCATTCTTCGCAGCAGTTTCTTCGCAACCGAATGGCTGAAGCGTCGCCTGAATTTGGCCATTCGACATAAACAGTAGCAGGCAACCAGCTACATACTTTTGACACGCCTAATATCAGTATACATTTATATGTAGTGCTTAACTTTCATGAAAATACTTAAATTGCCTAACTTTTATTTTATATATATATATATATATATATATATATATATATATATATATATATATATATATATATATATATATATATGTTTCGATTGTGAAACGAGGAAGTGCAAGACACTTTAAATACTTGAGGTAGAAGTGTTATCATAAGCAGCAACCGGCGGAATGGAAGTGACCTGAATTCCACAACACGTTAGACTTGCTCGGGGGTGGTCTCCCGGAAAATCCCTCCGACGCTCAAGTTAGAACAGAGATAAGAGATGAATGAACAAACGATTACAGATAGTATGCAGGAATATGAATGTCAAGGCAGAAGTTGCTTGTATTTGGGTAGGTTGATGAAGAGGATTGTAAGTAAGGATTTCAGAAGAGCTTTGATGTGGAGCTTTTTCACTGCCCTCTTATTGATGCTGGAAATCTCAATTTATAATGGTGGAGAGGGAGCTATTTCCGAGAGAAAGTAGATCATGATGGATGGTAGTGGGTGGTTATTGGCATAAGGGGAAATCATGATAGTGAATGGAGGGTAATGGGCAGTTACATAATGAAAGTTAAGTTTCCTGGAAGTTATTAACTTAGGGACCACGTAAGATAGTTGAGAAATTCAAAAAAAGCCTCTTGACCGAGAGTCAAGGTCAACTGAGAAGTTAAGGGGCGTTAAGGTAATATGACATTAATAATTAAATAAATAAATGAGAAAATAAATGTTACCATAACACAATATATATATATATATATATATATATATATATATATATATATATATATATATATATATATATA
The DNA here is from genome assembly GCF_026212465.1 of Amaranthus tricolor. Classification (NCBI taxonomy): domain Eukaryota; kingdom Viridiplantae; phylum Streptophyta; class Magnoliopsida; order Caryophyllales; family Amaranthaceae; genus Amaranthus; species Amaranthus tricolor. The sequence continues at coordinate 12,835,616 of NC_080052.1, forward strand.
TATATATATATATATATATATATATATATATATATATATATATATAATACTAAATTATCAACTTTAGCATATCAAAACACCTAACTTCAGTTAAATAAAATACCAAGTTGCAACATTCAAAAATACTAACTAATATAAAAACTAAAATGATTTTGTTTTAAGAGTTATGGTGTGATAACAGGATATCTAGATGACCATTTGACGAACAACGCATTAAACTTGTTTTTCATCATTGCCTTTTGTATATTACTAGGACAAAAAGGATGAAGTGTGCATTGTTTAATAGGACGAAACGCATTAAACTTGTGTTTTCATCATATCACTCTCTTCGTTTCATATTGATATTATGAGAATTAAGAAAAATAAAATTCTTAGATAATGGATATATATATTATTTTATTGAATAATAAAGTTAATGAAGAAAAAGTGGAGATCTTAAACATTAAAAATATACTAAAATAAAGTTAGCGAAAAAAAATTGAGACCATAATTATTAAAAAGTATTATAAAGTTAGTGCAAGATATATAGGGACCGTAATCATTAATAAAATATTAAAATTATGATAAATAAGGTAAATATAGTCCAAAATTTATGATATAAATAGAAATATTCTTTCGGGGAACAATAAATGGAACGATCAGTAAAACGTTTCCAAACAAATTCAAACATGAATAAAACTAATTATGAATTTCAAACAAGTTATAAAGTAAAAATTATCCCTTTCACTCATCAGTAAAACGTTCCCGAACAAATTTCTCCCAATCTGTCTTATTGATTTAAGAATACGTCTTATAAGGGAAGTACATTCTCTTGGGAATATGATGTGTATTGGTAAAGAAATTGGTAACCAAAATAAAAATAAACCATTTAAGTATATATTTCAAGTTCTCATAAAAAAATATAAGACTATTTCTATACATTCAAAACAAGTAGAACACACATAAACAACAACTGTACAATGACAATCAATACATTTTATCTAATCCAAAATAAACCCAAACAATAAAGAATAAAACCATTGAAAATAAGCATACATAATATTTTAAGTACCAATAAAGAAAAATAAATACTAAATAGAAGCTAAAAAGTGAAAGTAAAGTGATATTTAGAGCGTACCAATAAAATTTTAAATTTCAAAGGGAAGAAAAAATTGAACATGATATTTTTATAAGTTGCCCAAAATAAAAAAAATTTAAGACTTTGTTACACCCTAATAAAAATCTTGGAATAAGAATAAGTATGGACGAATTGTGAATAACAGAGTTAAACAAATAATTGTTGAAATGGTTGTAAACTTGTAATAGGAATATCATAGTAAACTTGAAATTGGAGGAATATGGATGCTCAAAGCTTGCCTTTTTTTAAATAGAGGGAGTTCGTTTGATGAAGAAGTAACGTTTTGATACTACAATGAAAATTTTTGAACGGTTTATGGAGTTAGTTGTTTATAAATTGACGCCATAAACCCATATATAGTTTAAACAAAGAAGGATATGTGGTATCGATTGTCTATGAATTGAGTTTTAAAAAGTCACCTAAGAGCATTTTATTTCATTAATTATCTTATTGTTTATTTATCATCATTATCATTATTATTAGTATTAGTATTATTTTTTTTTTTGGACAAAGAAAAAAATTTCACAAAACAATACAAATAGTACCACTAACAAGAGAACCATCTCCCTATTTGCATCAGCATGAAAGGAAGACACACCTTCTAGGAAGGATTTTCCGACTCTCCCTCTTCATGTGCATAAGAGAAAACAGAATTTCAGAAAAAGACAAAAGTAAATAACTGTACAGTATAAGCTATTTACTAAAAATCAAAAAGATTCATAATCCCATGGGTGTTGATACTAACACCTTTGATTGGAATATGTAAAACTCTACTCTTAACTACAAGTTTCACCTGTCGAGAAACCATATTCACCATAGGAACTTTCAAATTTCAAACAGCATCATTCCGAGCACACCAAAGCTCATATGTAAGACTGCATAGTGCGATAGTAGCAATCTTCTTCTTAGCTGTAGAACACTTCCACTTCCGATGTAACAATCCGACTTACCGTTAACTGAGTAAACAGGGTCATCACGGAGTTTATTTCCCAACAAACTTAAATCTCAATTCCAAAACTTGTGCAAAAGGGTCACCAGTTCTATGACATAGCTGTATTAACTAATTCTCAATTCAAGCATCTAACTAAACAGAAAGTAATCATAAAAGTCAATACAAAAGTCCAACACAACCAATACAATCTAGTCCAATTACCAAAACCTAATACAAAGCTACAACTTCTCACGTACTCATCTCAATTTAACATCCATGTAGCTCTAATCATCACCGCTAATCCATCGTTCCCGACCGGTTCCGATCTGTAGACAGTCTAAAAGATTGAAACAACAGCGGGTCAGGTAAAACTGAATGAGAAGGAGCAGTCTAAAACAAAACAAACACATTAAATCAAATCAAAGGTTTATAAGTAACATCATTTTCCTAGATCTATGTGCGCACAGGGAGTCTAGTTGAGAGAAACAACCATAGCTCTAAGACTATGTCACTCTCGGGTGAGGCTAGTAAATAATTTTAATCACAATTCACCTCAAATGTAGGGAATAGGAGAAAATGTCCCACCACTTCGTCAAGGACCAGCTCGTAAGCCCAATCCATTGACCATATCAATATCAGGATAATCATTCATAACCAATTTATCTTAACAATATAATTTGACAAACTTTAATCAAACAATTTTCAAAACTGTAGTCTGGCCAGATCCTTTAAGGGACTGCTATTACTCACCGACAACGTAGCTTTAAGAACTCGAGTCTGGTCCTCAGCTATCAACTAGAAGGGTTCTTCGATGATAACGTCTCCTGGAGCATAACAAAGTCACAACATCACTAAAGAGTGTTCGATAGTACTACACTAGCAGATAACTTATTAAATCTCCCCCTCAAACACGAAGCTTATACCAAGATTCTATCCTAGCGTTTCTAATCATCAAAATAGGACTTATTCTAGTCATTCAAGCCCACAATCGACAATGTTCGTAAAGAACTAATAGTCCACCTAAGATCTTAAATATCTAACATTTAGTTCTTGACAAGTATCCATAATAAAATTACATCTCAACATCACCTATTTTAACCAATCAATATAATACTCATTCTTTTCAAGATGGGCCAATTATTTAATTAGCACAACAACGAAGATTTTACTCACCACTAATGAATCCACAAGAACCGTTTAATTCATTCCAAGACATCGAATTATTAAATATTTTGCCATTAACACTCCTAGTTCCTATAGTAATCCAACATCACATTTCCACTATACTAGCTACAAGGTCCATTACATTTAATTGAGCAGCTTATACAATGAATCTCAAATGTTTAACTTCATGAGGTTTTTGATTGAAAAGATTAATTTAGTAAGAGCATGTCAATTGAATGTGATAAAGAAATGGTAATCCAATTGCATATATCCAAAAGATGCGGCTAACAAGATGAAATAACAAAATTAACAAAAGAAACTTGACTATCTTCTTGCCCTATACTGGGATGTGCCGAAAGAAGAGAGAGCAAGAAGGCACAGTTCTTCGAAAATGCTCAAGAAGGTTGGGCAACATTCATGGTGTAGCTGTTGGGTTCAAAGAAATCAGATGAATTGAGAGGGAGAGAAGGGTTAGATCAAAGTTTCATGATCAGAAATTATAGAATTGAAATTCAGAGAAAGAGGGGATTATACATGTTATTATTTTGTTCGTTATTTCCAATAATCGAGGAACCAGATGGAACAAATATGATTGTTGGCTTCGATTATTGTTGAAATTCTAAGTCAGAAGAACCATAGAAAGAGGATTTGTTCATGTATTGAAGGATTCAACAAGAAAAGAAGAAATTTCAATCCTAATTTCAGAGAGAATGTCGAAAAGGCAAGGGAAAGAGCAGTGACAACAACCGCAATTGTTGAGGTTCGAAGGACTTTCAGGGACGTTTTGTTGGGGTTGTTGCTGAATTTTCAGATGTGGCACAAGGGAGATGAGTAATGGTTGGATAGGGTTAACATTGAGTTTCATTTAGGCTTTTAATATATAGCAAATGAGGATTATGGAAAAAAAATAAATTAAATACTAAATAGGAGGTAAAGAAGATTAATTAATAAAAATAAAAGAGATGTAACTAATAGGCCCAATTACTATTTTATAATCTTAGCTCGAAATTCTTTATTGAACTCAACCCACAACAATTCTCGTTCCAATATTTATTTTAATTTTGTTAATATTAATTCCTTAAATGTTACATTCTACCCTACTAAAAATAAACTTCGTTTTCGAAGTTAAACCAAGTCCAAAGTCTTGACTTAATACATTTCCGAGTATACTACCATACTATGTACAACATAAGAAACTAAACTAACCAGCTAACCTTAAGGGTTCGACCAAGACCTAGCATTCCTCGAAATCTTACGATTCTACCCAACTTAGATTGGAGTTCATCCTCTAACTTACCTTTTAAAAACTAAGGAGATGTAATAGTCATAACAATGATCATCGAAATAGTACATGAGCAAAACCAAGAATAGTCGCGTTTCAGAGCATTCTTTGCCTCTCGTTTGACTTCCCTAGTTACGTGGATACCGTAGCTCGTTCACCAATGCTACAGAACCTCAAAGAGTATCACGCATATTCCTATTGAGAATCTAAAGTAGCGTCTCTTTGTACCGCAAAGTGTCATCAAGGGTTAGCTATTCGAGCTGAAGAACGTGTGAGTCGCCTCTGATGTAATGTCTCAGCTAAGATGTGAATCATGTCATGCATTCGGTCGATAGAAGTTGGTCAAGCAAGGCGTTAAGCTACTTTACCCATGCGCTCAAGAATCTCAAACAATCATAATACTTATATACCCTCTAACAGGTGAACTATAAGCATAACAACCCTTAGATAAAGAAATGCCAAACCCAAATATCGAAATAACATACTTCTCAATGCTAACCAACAAAGCGTCAATCTCATAACTACTCCTGATTAATTATGGATTACAATAACCCAAAATCTTTGATACGACCATCTAATATACTTCATACCTCGGAATAAAAAACTAACTTACCTTACAAGGAAACTCAACATCATTAGGATCCCGAGAAATTTCTCTTTAAGTAAATCAATAAAATTATTTATAGCAATTCATATCTCACCCTTACCATTATCGCGTTCAACTTGGTAACCAATCCAATCGATTCATAATCATCTAAAATCATACTGAATTCAAACACAACCTGTTATAACCTCAAAATATTCAAAAATCTTTAAAACCTAGAACACCAGTTTTCTCTTTGCAACCCTAGTAATTATATAACAGTCTATCTCATATAAGCTCGATATCATCCTCAAGCTATCAATAGAAAATCATCCATTTATAAGTAATTTAACCCATGTTGAATCTAGTATAAAACTCATTAGAACCTTGAACATAAATCTTACAATTCTAACTTATGTTGATTCATATTGTACTCATTACCTACACAACACAATTTTCTCCTCGTGCATTAAACAAACTCTATATCATAGTTAAACCTTGACTTCGCATTTTTTCTCCAAGTCTGTAGACATGAATCCTTGGTAGCATTGTAATCATTACCCTAAAGTCCTAACATATATTACTAAATAACTTCCGCAGTTTAATTGTTTCAAATAATCATAAATTTGAAACACTATTCTTGTAATATATAAACCATACCATTTTAATAACCTAAGTCTTCCACTCTAGATCCTCCAAAACCTTCATTGATATCACACTACTAGTTTCGACGCTGAATCTTATATTCATCAGTGACACTCTATCATCAAATTATGTTTACACTTAGTAACATCCAATGAAGGTTATATTCTCATTCATAATTGCATGATCTCCAAATATCGCATTCATGTCAGAACTATAAGTCGCTACCTATTCATGAAACTCCTCTCAAAATAATGGCACTATCGACACTTCATAACCATTTAACCTTGTTTTCTTGTACCAAACTATAATCACATTCATGGATCGACAGACAAAAGTTGATAGTGAAGAGCTAGCAACAAGAAACGTGATACGATTCATAATCTTAGAATATTTAGCTACTAGAACAATAATCAACAAGGAGCTATGATAAACATAAAGACATAGGCATCGATAAAAAAATACTTCCAATATGGCATTGACCAACTGAATCTTCTTACCATCACGATCAATCGTTAAAGCGTTTCCCGTTTAACCCCGTAATCCTCACACCTCACACCTTATATTTTCTATGAAAATCTAACCAGCTCAATCACCTAGACTAATTTTGATCTCTTATCTGAAATATCTAACTCCTCAAATCATTCATTTTCTTACTCCCAAGATTGAATGCCCACTAGGTGAACTAACCCTAAAGATTAGTCACGGTTGTGGGTCGGCTCTGATACCACCTGTACAATCCGACTTACCGTTAACTGAGTAAACAGGGTCATCACGTGGTTTATTTCCCAAGAAAGTTGAATCTCAATTCCAAAACTTATGCAAAGGGGTTACCAGTTCTATGACATAGCTGTATCAGTTAATTCTCAATCCAAACATCTAACTAAAACACAAAGTAATCATGAAAGTCACTATAAAAGTCTAACATAACCAATACAATCTATTCCAATACACATTTACCAAAACCTAATACAAAGCTATAACATCTCACGTACTCATGTCATTTTAACATCCATGTAACTCTAATCATCACCGCTAACCAATCGTTCCCGACTGGTTTCGATCTGTACACAGTCTAAAAGATGGAAACAACAGTGGGACATGTTAAACTGAATGAGAAGGAGCAGTCTAAAATAAAACAAACACATTAAATCAAATCGAAGGTGTAAAAGCAATATCAATTCACTAGATCTTTGTGCGCACGGGGAGTCTGGTTGAGAGGAACATCCATAACTCTAAGACTATGTCACTCACGGGTGAGGCTAGTAAATAATTTGAATGACGATTCACCTCAAATGTATGGAATAGGAAAAAATGTCCCACCACTCCGACAATTACCAGCTCGTAAGCTAGATCCATTGACCATATCAATATCAGGATAATCATTCACAACCAATTTATCTAAACAATATAATTTGACAAACTTTAATCAAACAATTTTAAAAACTGTAGTCTGGCCAAATCATTTAAGAGACTGCTATTACTCACTGACAACGTAGCTTTAAGAACTCGAGTCTGGTCCTCAGCAATCAACTAGAAGGGTTCTTCGATGATAACGTCTCCTGGAGCATAACAAAGTCACAACATCACTAAAGAGTGTTCGATAGTACTACACTAGCAGATAACTTATTACATCTCCCCCTCAAACACGAAGCTTATACCAAGATTCTATCCTAGCGTTTCTAATCATCAATGTTTGTAAAGAACTAATAGTCCACCTAAGATCTTAAATCATCTAACATTTAGTTCTTGACAAGTATCCATAATAAAATTACATCTCAACATCGCCTATTTGTACCAATCAATATAATACTCATTCTTTTCAAGATGGTCCAATTATCCAATTAGCACAACAATGAAGATTTTACTCACCACTAATGAATCCACAAGAACCGTTTAATTCATTCCAAGACATCGAATTATTAAATATTTTGCCATTAACACTCCTAGTTCCTATAGTAATCCAACATCACATTTCCACTATACTAGCTACAAGGTCCATTACATTTAATTGAGCAGCTTATACAATGAATCTCAAATGTTTAACTTCATGAGTTTTTTGATTGAAAAGATTAATTTAGTAAGAGCATGTCAATTGAATGTGATAAAGAAATGGTAATCCAATTGCATATATCCAAAAGATGCGGCTAACAAGATGAAATAACAAAATTAACAAAAGAAACTTGACTATCTTCTTGCCCTATACTGGGATGTGCCGAAAGAAGAGAGAGCAAGAAGGCACGGTTATTGTTGAAATTATAGAATTGAAATTCAGAGAAAGAGGGGATTATACATGTTATTATTTTGTTCGTTATTTCCGAAAATCGAAGAACCAGATGGAACAAAGATGATTTGGCTTCGATTATTGTTGAAATTCTAAGTCAGAAGAACCATGGAAAGAGGATTTGTTAATGTATTGAAGGATTCAACAAGAAAAGAAGAAATTTCAACCCTAATTTCAGAGAGAATGTCGAAAAGACAAGGGAAAGAGCAGCGACAACAGCCGCAATTGTTGAGGTTCGAAGGACTTTCAGTGGCGTTTTGTTGGGGTTGTTGCTGAATTTTCAGATATGGCACAAGGGAGATGAGTAATGGTTGGATTGGGTAACATCCAGTTTCATTTAGGCTTTTAATATATAGCAAATGAGGATTATGGAAAAAAAAATTAAATACTAAATAAGAGGTAAAGAAGATTAATTAATAAAAATAAAAGAGATGTAACTAATAAGCCCAATTACTATTTTATAATGTTAGCTCGAAATTCTTTATTGAACTCATCCCACAACAATTCTCGTTCCAATATTTATTTTAATATTCTTAATATTAATTCCTTAAATGGTACATTCTACCCAATTAAAAATAAACTTCGTCTTTGAAGTTAAACCAAGTCCAAAGTCTTGACTTAATACATTTCCGAGTATACTACCATACTATGTACCACATAAGAAACTAAACTAACCAGCTAACCTTAAGGCTTCGACCAGGACCTAACATTCCCCGAAATCTTACAATTCTACCCAACTTAGAATGGAGTTCATCCTCTAACTTACCTTTTAAAAACTAAGGAGATTTATTAGTTATAACAATGATCATCGAAATAATACATGAGCAATACCAAGAATAGTCGCGTTTCATGGCATTCTTTGGCTCCCGTTTGACTTCCCTAGTTACGTGGATACTGTAGCTTGTTCACGAATTCTACACAACCTCAAAGAGTATCGCGCATATTCCTATCAAGAATCTAAAGTGGCGTCTCTTTGTACCACAAAGTGTCATCAAGGGTTAGCTATTTGGGCTGAAGAACGTGTGAGTTGCCTCTGATGTAATGTCTCAGCTAAGATGTTAATCATGTCATGCATTCGGTCGATAGAAGCTGGTCAAGCAAGGCGTTAAGCTACTTTACCTATGCGCTCAAGAATCTTAAACAATAATAATACTTATATGCCCTCCAACAAGTCAACTATAAGCATAACAACCCTTATATAAAGAAATGCCACACCTAAATTTCGAAATAACATAATTTTCAGTTTTTTAAATTGATTTTTTAAATATTTGATAATCACAATTTTTAAAATGATTTTTTTTACTAATATGAAGTTTTCAGCTAAAACTTTTCTGTTCTTTCTTAAAAGTAAAGTCAAAGATACTTTAATTTACAAATTTGGGCTTTGAATATGAATAATTCTAACTAATTACTTAATATTTTAGCAAATTTAAGTTCATTTGTAAGATCGTACGATCCTAAGATTCGATTCTACTCTTTGAATGATTATAATAAGAATTTAATAAATTTGCTTGTTTTTATAATTATGATTATTTTTTTAATAAACTGAAAAGATTTTTCATTGCACCAAAACAAAGATAGTTAATACACCAACAACAGGAAGTCACCACCTTCGTAACAGTGCATCAGTATGAAGGAGACCCCCATCTTCTAGGAAGGGTTAAGCCAACTTACTCATCATGAGTAAAGGAGGAAGGAAAACCGACACAAAGAAAGATGTAGAAATACAAAGATACAAGCATAGTTAATACAGATTCCTAAACGAACTATGAGTAGAATTCTATAGAAGGGTATAAAGCATGGAATCTAAGCTTTATCTCTTATTTAAAGCGATGCATAAAAGCCTGAACTGAGCTAACATGGCGATGCCAAACAACTTCTTTTTTCACTCTCCATAGGTGGTAAGTGAGGCTACACAAATAACAGATATAACAACTTTTCGCTGGAAATGGGACGTTTTCCATTTCTTGATGGCAAATCTATTCCCAGAAGAGTTGGGAATAAGAATGCCCAACTAAGAATTCACTTCTTCAACACATCTAGAGCTAAAAGTACACTTGAAAAACATATACTCTATAGTTTTAGCAGTAAGAACGCACATGGGGCAGTTATTATCTTCGACTATTCCAATCTTAAAGAGTTTATCTTTTGTCTTAAGTTTGTTTTGCAAAGCAAGCCACAAAACAAAGCGTGCTCTAGGTATAGAGGTTCTATTCTATAAAAAGCTCGTCTAAGGGACACTATTATCTTGAGTGGGTTGTGCCTTATAAACTTCACAAATCATGTATTTTCTATGTTGAACCTAATGTGCTAGCTTATCTATAGCCATGCAAATCTTCTTTACCACCCAGCTAGCAGTAGGGGTTTTAAAGATGAGCTAGTTTGCGCCCTTCATATAAACACCATGGATCCATCAAACCCAAAGAGATTCTGTCAGATGATGGATATGCCAAGCTAGCTTGCCAACAACAACCATATGCCATGTTTCAATATCCCTAAGACCAAAACCCCCTTCCTTTTTAGGACGACATAGGAGATTCACTTTCCTAATGACTGACTTAGGAACGATGAATAGCATACACCAGTAGGAACTAATACTTATAAAGACCAAAGAGATGAGCCGAACCCTGGCAGCATAAGAGAGGGATATTCCATACCATGTGCAGATTCAAGCTGTCATTTTATCAACAAGAGTTTCACAATCTGCAGCAAATATCTTCCTAGAGGTAAGAGGAACGCCTAAGTACCGGAAAGGAAGAGAACTAATAAGAAGTTTAACCTCTTAAGCAATCAAAAATTTAAGATCCATAGGATAAGCTACCAGATAAATAGATGGTTTTGAGTGATTAGCACAAAGCTCAGTAGAAGCAGTTAAGGTACTCAAACCATGACATAATAGTTGGGCGGAGTTAAGATCACCCCAACAAAACAACATAAGATCATTTGCAAAAGATAGGTGGTTTGGCTGCATATTCCAGCATTTTGGATAAAATTTGAACTGCTTGTTTAAGCCAATGACCATAAGAATCCTGGAGAAGTACTCCACACCAATCACAAATAGAAGGGGAGATATAGGATCACTTTGCCTTAAACCTCGCCTTGGATTAATTGTGTAGGAGGGGCCACTATTTAGCATGATGAAATAGTGAGTCAGATTGATACATACCATGATAATTTTAATAAAATGTGGAAGGAAATTAAGGGAAATAAGCATATCATGGAGAAATGACCACTCCATAGTATTGTAGGCCTTCCTCAAGTCAACATTAATAAGGCAACTACGATAGCAACCCTTCCCAAAATAATGCTTAACAATATCTTAGCATACAGTAGTAGAAAAAACATCAAGTGCTGCGATTTTTTACCCAAGATATGGTGCAGGTTTGACCCATCGCACTATTACTAGGAGTAGATAGTCTATTAATCAATATTGCGGTTAAAAACCGCATCATATAATATCATTATATGCAGAGGTTCCCCTATAACAACTACATATATCCTATTGATAGTGTGCCATTTTTATCCAAAATAGTGTGAAAAAGGCGATGCCGGAAGGAACGATCGCGGCAAAATGGGAAGAGATTAATTCAAAGACACTATCGGCAATCCAACTATATCTTTCAAATGAAGTGCTAAGAGAGGTTGTTAAAGAAACTACAACCAAGGGGATATGGGAGAAATTGAAATCACTCTATATGGCCAAGAGTGTTACCAATAGGCTACTTTTGAAAAGTAGACTCTACGATCTACTGCTTGGAGGAAGGTAAAACTTTAAAACCTCACTTAAATGAGTTTTATTCCATTGTTATGGATTTACAAAACGTAGATGTTAAGCTTGATGATCAAGACTTGGCTATTGACCTTTTATGTTCTCTACCCCCTTCTTACAAAAATTTTAGAGAAACTCTAATTTATGGTAGAGATAACTTGAGTAGTGATGATGTGAAAAACGTTTTGACACAAATGGATCTTATTGATTCACAATTATCACAAAAATCACAAAGTAGTACGAGTGATGGGTTGTTTTCTTAGAATGGAAGAAAATGATAGAGAAAAAGACCGGTAGGAGCATCAAGACCTTGAGAACCGATAATGGTCTTGAATTTGTTGATAATAAATTTCTTCAATATTGTTCTAATGAAGGTATTGTTAGACATAGAACTTGTACAGGGCATACTCAACAAAATGGTGTTTCGGAGAGGATGAACAAGATGTTATTGGAGAGGGCTCGGTGTATGCTAAACCAAGCAAAATTGGGAAAGAAATTTTGGGCCGAAGCCGTGGCTACGGCATGTTATTTGAACAATCGCTCACCTCATACTGCCTTGAAATTCAAATCACCACAAGAAGTGTGGTACAACACTCCAGTTAATTATTCTAGTCTTAGAGTCTTTGGTTGTCCGACTTATTTTCATGTAAAAGATGGTAAGTTAGAACCTAGGGCTAGAAAATGCATTTTTGTGGGATATGGAGTGGGTGTAAAAGGGTATAGGGTTTGGTGTATGAGTCAAAAAGAATAATTACTTCAAGAGATGTTGTATTTGATGAAAATAGCATGTTAGTCTCTAGTGTATAAAAGCCCATTGATAATCTTGTAAATCTTCCTATTGATGCACAAGTGGAGGTTCAACCTCCTAATATTGATGAAGAAAAAATTGATGATGATGATATTCAACAAAAGGTCTCCTTCTTTGTCCATAACTAGGCAAAGAAGGAAGATTGTGGCTCCAAGGAGGTATATTAAAGAGTGTGATTATGTTGCATATGCTCTCAACATTTCTAGTGAATTCGAAGGGTTACATGAACCAAGTACGTACAAGGAGGCTATGGCCTCAAGTGACCCAAGCAAATGGTTGATAGCCATGAAGCAAGATGTGGAATCTCTTGCAAAGAATGAAACTTGGGATATCGTTGAAGCACCAAAGAAAAAGAAAATTGTTGGGTGCAAGTGGATATTCAAGAGGAAGAAGGGTCTATCTAGTGGTGTTCCTCCCATCTACAAAGCAAGGATGGTTGCAAAGGGATACTCTCAAATTGAGAGTGTCGATTTTCATGAGGTATTCTCACCGGTAGTGAAGCACTATTCTATAAGAGCACTACTTGTTTTGGTAGCGATGGAGGATTTGAAGTTACATCAATTGGATGTGAAAACGGCGTTTCTTCACGGTGAGCTTGAAGAAGAAATTTTTATAAAGCAGCCGGAAGGTTTTGAGGTCGCCGGTAAGGAAGGTCATGTGTGTAGATTGAAAAGGTCATTATATGGGTTGAAGCAATCGCCAAGACAATGGTACAAGAGGTTTGATACTTGTATGATTTCACATGATTTCATTAGAAGTTCTTATGATAATTGTGTTTATCTTAAGAAACTTAAAGATGGTTCTTTATTGTATTTGCTTTTATATGTTGATGGTATGCTAGTAGCATGTAGTTCTATATTTGAGGTGGAGAACTTGAAAGTGTTGCTTTCAAGTGAATTTGTTGTGAAGGATCTTGGTGAAGTCAAGAAGATTCTTGGAATGGAGATTTTGAGAGACGGGGCTAAAGGTGTCTTATACCTTAGTCAAACGAAGTACATTGAGAAAGTTGTGCAATGTTTCTCCATGGATGATGGTAAAGGTGTGTCTACTCCTCTTGCCTCTCATTTCAAGTTGTTCAAGAGGTTGTGTCCACAAACAAAGGCGGAAGAAGAGCAAATGGTAAGAATTCCGTACACAAGTGCCGTTGGTAGCGTGATGTATGCCATGGTATGTTCTAGACCCGACATAGCTTATGCGGTGAGTTTGGTAAGTAGATATATGTCAAATCCGGGTAAGGGACATTGGAAGGCACTTAAGTGGTTATTGAGGTATTTGAAAAGTACTTCTAATGTTTGTCTCATGTACGGGAAGGATTCAACCGAGTTAACCGGGTTTTGGGACTCGGACTATGGAGGTGATCTTGATAATAGAAAGTCCACAATTGGGTTCGTGTTCACATTGGGTGGTTCGACGGTAAGTTGGGAATCATCGTTACAAGATGTGTTTGCTTTTTCAACGATCGAAGCGAAGTACATAGCCGTTGCCGAGTCATTCAAGGAGGCAAAGTGGCTCAAAGGTCTTGTTGGTGAGATGTGCAACAAGGTGTGTTCGGTAAGTGTGTATTGTGATAGTCAAAGTGCAATTCGCTTGGCTAGAAATCAAAATTCTTTTCATAGAAGGTCCAAACACATTGATATTAAGTATAATTTCATCTGGCATGAAGTTGAGCACAAAAGGGTGATTTTGAAGAAAATTGATACTAAATAAAACCCGGCCGACATGATGACAAAGCCATTGCCTACTATCAATTTTGATTTGTGTGTTGACTTGGTTGGTTTAGCTCCTTACTTGAAGTAATGCCCTTTAGGGAATTTGTGGTGTGTATTTTATTTTTTGTTAATATTTTTTGGTAAGATGAAGTGGATTGATTAATGCTTTGACTTGGGTGAACTCAAGTCAAGGTGGAGATTGTTATGAATAGGTGTGACTTGAGAGCACAAGTTGATGTGTGCATTCATGTGTGTGACTCTTGAGATAGAATCCAATGATTGTGTTAATGTGGATGTTTAAGTTGATAACTTAATGATTTTAGTGTTAAGTCTGATTTATTGTGTTGAAGTATTCATAGGAATTATTGGTGTTAATGGTGATTAATGAAGAAGTGCAAAGGGTCTTGGAAGATGCTTTGCTCGAGCAGAAACTGACATAAGAATACTGAAGGTCGCTCGACCAGCTTGCTGGACCGAGCGAGCTCTTAAGTTGGTCGAGCGGACAAACAGAATGTATCCAGAAGCTGCCTGTAGCTTGCTCGGTGAGCTCTCTGTTTTGGTCGAGCGGATCCTATGATACGCCTAGGATGCTGTTTTTTGTCCTTTCAAGTTTTTGGAGCTGTTTCATATCATTCATTATTCAACATTAAGCATGTATTAATTGAGCAATTGTCATTGAATGTTCTTAATACTATAAATAGAGCTCTCATACTCACTCAAGATTGATCATAAAACACAACTCCTAAGTTAACACATAGCTTTTTGATCTTATCCTTTACACAATTGTAATACTTAATTTGTAAGAGTATTTTATACTCCTTTGATATAATATAAACATGAAAACTACACACGACGGAGGACGTAGCCATCATTAGGTGAACCTTCTTAAATCTTTGTGTCCTTTTTTCCTAGTTTTACATTATCAAACATTTGTTTAGTTCATTGTTATTACTATCATTCATCAAAGTTCTTAGCTTTGTATCGATCTTGGCAATTATTTCAATTATTTAGAGGAAGTTTACTCCTCATGATTTAACTGTTATAGATCGGACTTTGGAAAAAATAATATTGGCTTAACAAAAAAATTATTATTTCCAATTATCAGCGTTACATCTTAATATCATATCATACAATATTATTCCATCTTAATAACACTTTTTCATTCTAATAATCTACCCACTCGGTAGATAAAATTTTTTCTGTAAAATTATCATGAAATAAAATTTGTTAATTTAGCAAAACTAAGTAGTAACTATTTACAAATAATTCTAATTTCACTTCCTACTATTTTATCCCCGTAAAAATTCCTTTTACTTGGTGAACTTGAATGTTAGTACTTCCCTCTAACTTAAATCCATTTCTTCATTTATTTCTTCGCTGTACTCCTCGACAAGGTATTTTCGTTTTAACTTTCTGATTTTCTACCACGTTTCTATTTTACCGTTGAATTTGAGGTTAAATTCTGTAAGTTTTCAACAATTGTAAATGCGGAAATCATATCTATCGTTTACTTTCAATTCAAATTTCTATTTTTCTAAAATTAATCAATCAATAATTAGGGATAGGGATGGCAACGGATTCTGAACGCAGATCGGATCTGTAGATCCGAATTCATTTTTCACAGGTCTAGGTCTTAAAATTCTAGACCCATTAGATTCGGGTCGGGTCTAAATACATTTAGAATTGACAGATCCATATATGGGTTTTAAAAATACCCAGATCCGAAACCGTGGATCCTTAAACCCCGTTTTATTAAAAAATACTTAGAAGTAATACTCCACTAGTTTTCCTACGCTTTTGTGATTTATTGTTTATCAAACTTTGCATGTGAGTCTAAAAATTATTGATCTTCAATTAACAGATAAGTAACTCAATATAATAAGAATTTACTATTTTTCGTCAGATTTTTTGATTGTAAAAATTTTTTTTTTATTTTAATGGATTTAAGTTTGTTATCTTACACAAACTTGATTATTAAAATATGTCTAATGGATATATTTTCATCACAATGTTTCTGTTACTTGCTTTTTGGTAATATTATTGTTGTTTTAATTTTTATTTGTACTATATAGAAGTAATTTTTATCTATTCATCGAATTAATTTTAAGTTTATAATGCTATTTTGAATGATAGATTGTGTAGTTATGTAGATTATTATTATTATTATTATTATTATTATTATTATTATTATTATTATTAATCAATGAATATAACTATATAACAGTCTCAATACGCTGCAGAGTTCAATAAAACATGTGAAAATAAATTGGACCGTTTTTGATCCGGATCCAATACTAGATCTGCAATATGCATGGATCCGAATCCTAAAAGTCTAGACCTGCAGATTGCTAACTGGGTTCAATCTATGAAAAAAGATCTAAATCCATGTCCGTCTGGATCCGGTTTAGATCCGACCCGTTGCCATCGATAATTAGGGACATATTTAACTGTTCAATTTGTTCATTAAATTTGAATTCTGGAAGTCTTTCTCAATGATTTTGTATTGCGAGTTCAGCATTTTTTTAGATAATCACGTGAATAAAGTAGTTCTATTCCTTGTTTCTGCAAATTTGATTAATGAACAGCAATTTTAAAATGATAGAGGAGTAATAGGATTTCCGTTTATTTCTGTAGTTTTGAAGATTTCAAAGAAAAGGAAATCAGTATTTTTCCAAATACTAAACTTCAAAATATTATTTAAAATTTTTTTTTTTATAAGCACTAAATTATAAAATTTTTACGTATCGAGATTGCCGCTCCTGCTACAAGTTTTTACTTTAATATGAAATGAAGTTTTTTGTCAAATACATGTTCATACTTAGGTTTTTTTTAAATTTTACAGCCTTTTACTTTGCAAATTATTGCCTTTAAAATTTAAAGTAGCAGTTATTAGTGGCACTTTACTTGTTTCCCTTAATTAAATTACTAAATGCATTTTGATTCTTGCTAATTACATTTGACCCTCCTTAATTATACCCATTCACTTTCCTTGCTCAACAATTTAATCTGCCATTTTTTGCGTTGTTCTGTCTTCTCATCCTTAACCAACATCAAATGAAGGTAAATTTCTAATTCCCTATTTTATTCTAAATTTACTTGAAAATTTTATTTAGTTAAAGTTTGGGCTTTTGTTTTTGAATTTATATTCACCTTGTAATTAAGGTTTCTCTACTAAATTTTGCTTGAATATTTTATTTAGTTAAAGTTTAAGTTAGGGATTTTGATTTTTTTCCCTTAATTGTGATGTTAGTTTTTAAATTAATCTAATTATTTTATGTAATTTTTGCCCAGATGAATTCAATTAATGATTATGTCGTAATGGATAATGGTAATTTTGGTATTGTCCTCAAGAAAGCACATATTAACTTACCCACTATTCAAGAATCTCCTAGGAGACCCCAAAAAGTGGGTAGAATAGTTGGCACATCTTCTCCTGCGGCAAAAGTACCTATAAGAAGGAAATTGAATTTGAAACAACCATTCTATTGTCACTCTGTGCAACCCTCTCAAGCTTCTCTTAACACAAGAACACTTTCACATTCTTCATTAACTGTCCATTTATCACCTACACAAGAAGTACAACCAATTGAACATACTAGGAAGAAAATTACACCTAAGAGACCTTACAAAAAATTTATTATGCCCATAGATGATAATGAGGGTATAAATATAATTAGAAGGGCCGGTAAACAGAACAATTTTGTTTTTGAGGTTGATGGTCCTTATAAAGATGGTACTGTGATGATGTTGAGTTGGATGATGATGATTTTGAAGACAATGTGGAAGTTGATTTATTTTCAGAATGTATAGGGGCTTCTATATTAAATGATGTCAATAGAACAATTGGAGAAGGTGGTAATTTAGATGGTGGCAGGAAAAATACACAGAAGGATAGGGATGTGGGTGAAGATTTTGTTGGTGGTGACGGGATTAACTATGATTCTAATGATTTAGACTCTAATGGCTAGGAAGGAAGTCTCGTATTCAATCATGAAGAAGATTTTGGGAGGAAAATTTCTTTGAAAGCAGGATTGAAATTTCAAAATATATAAGTGTTAAGGACAGTTCTACAACATGCTATTGAGAATAAGTATGATTATTATTTGATGCAAATGCATCAAGTGGTCAAGACCTTATAAATAGCTCACTAGTACAAGACAGTGTTCCTACTTTGTCATCTACGCCAATTGTACATGAAGGGCGAAACCAGGTCAAGGATGCTTTACAAAGACTGAACATGACCTCAAGATACTATGTTGGGAACAAGGAAGCCAAGACTACAACAAGGAACAACAGCTTACACTTGGAAATGGGAACAGACAGCAGATCCCAGACCAAAGCATTTTCTGACGACCAGCAGACCTTGCTGAGTCCCCTAAGCGCAGAGCCGTATCACCAGACCCTAATCAAGGTTGGGATGTCATCTTTACACATAGGCCAAACCATCAAGGTCCCAGGATCTCACTGATAGACCACGTGGCATCATAGAGGCTGAGTGAAAGGAGGGCTGTCTGACAGATTTTCCAAATCAGAATGTACTTAAGTATTTTGTCTTCTATTTCTGTTCTATAAGCGCCTTGTATTAGCACGTGTTCTTTAATTAAGCGTGTGATTAGTTTTAGCCGTTAAGATGGTTGAGTGCTCTATATAAAGAGAGCCTCACCCCATGTAATAAACAGCTTAGCATTTGATTTCATTTGATTCAATACAAGTAGAGGTATTTCAGAAAACTTGTATCTGTTTTCCTTCTTTGAAGTTGACGGTGTAACAACCCGACTTACCGTTGACTGGGTAAACAGGGTCATCACTAGGTTCGTTTTCCAAGAAACTGAAATCACACTTTTAAAACTCAAGCAAAGGAGTCACAAGCTCTTCAACGTGACTAACTCAGCTAAATCCCGAAACCAACATCTAACTAATACACAAGATAATCATACAATTCTCTACAAGTTCGATATAACCAGCACAGCCAAAACAAATATACATTTATCCAAAATCCTAATACAAATCTTATTTGTCCTTATGCAAGTCAATAAGTTACTACTCACTATACATAAAATTGCTATGCCACCATAGTCAACTAATGTACACAACTTTTAATAAGAACATCATGCAACCCAAAGCTTATTTGTCCTTATCGAATGATAACCATCTTACTCCTCAAATCATAAATTTGTTATTTACCTGCACTTCAATATATAACTACATTCAAAATTCCTATTTCATATTTTTGACTCCAACACAAACATTTAGTAAGACAATCCCAAGATAACGAATATACCTTAGATTTTTAGACGAAAAACCCTCCTACCTATCTACCTCACAATATAGCATCTCAAAGCACTACAAATACCTCTTAAGTCCATTAATTCTCTAAGACATATGCAAATTTTTCCTTCAGCAAAGGTCTCGCTTTCATGCTGTCTTAGTTCCAATTTAGTTTCTCAACATGATTTGCCGCAAACAAATAATAGTTGTCAAATTCCAAACTTCATTGCATCCAAACTTTCATAAGACACTTCTAATCCTAACTTACCTAAAGTAGTAAACATATTCCTCAATGATGAACAATAAAACGCCAAGCCTTGGGACTAGTTCTACTTTTATCCATTATATGAGAATCCAACATACTTCATTTATCAATAACCCAGGGTTTTGAACATAAACTTTCATATTTGCAATGTATTCCCTTAACTTTTCGTTAACCAAAATTTACAACTCTAGCTACTCTAAAGTAACTTACGTTGAGATCCATACATATGCGGTTGCAACTAATATCATCAATTATACTTAACAAAGCCTCAAGTTAACGAATGACATCCCATCCTTATGTCATATTTGCTCTTCCAACCAGCAAAAGAAACTTTGTTCGTTCTAAATGATAATCACACGATTTTCCAATAACGCTAATAAATCAATAAGCTCCAATATCCAAACAAACTATAATTTATGACATGGTCTAACAACATTAAAAAAATTCATCGTTTACTCCAACATATGAGCACCGTATGTAACTCAATCACTAGGCTTTGAAAATTATCATATGCTCTTATCATAGACTTTTCTATCACGATGGCTTCGAGTACTTTGTCTTCACTAACTCTCCTACAATGTCACAGACATTCTCAATGTTCAACTCACTTACAACCGAACACTATCGAGTTTACACAACTATATAACCTTGCTTTCGTGCACTAAACTATAATCATACTCATGGATCGACAAACAAAAGCTGATAGAAAAGGGCTAGCAACAAGATGAAACGATTTGCAATCTTAGGACATACTATTCTAGCTACTAAAACGATAATTGACAAGGAACTATGATAAGCAACAAGACATTGGCATCATCAGAAAACAAATTCAAACGTTGCATCATCGAACTGAATCTTCTTGCCGTCACAATCAATTGTTAAGAGCGTCTTCCCGTTTTACCCCGTAATCCTCACATCTCACATCCTACACTTCTAAAATAAAAAAAAATAAAAAAAAAACAAGGCTAACTCAAACACCTAGGTTAATTCCACAATTATATTCACTTATGTTCCTATCTCTTATCTTAAACATCTAAATCCTCAAGTCACGTTTTTCCTTACTCCCAAGATTGTATGCCCGCTAGATAAACTAAACCTAAGGATTAGCCACGATCGCGGGTTGGCTCTGATACCAACTGTCCCGACTTACTGTTGACTGGGTAAACAGGGTCATCACTAGGTTCGTTTTCTAAGAAACTGAAATCACACTTCCAAAACTCAATTAAAGGAGTCACAAGCTCTTCAACGTGACTAACTCAGCTAAATCCCAAAACCAACATCTAACTAATACACAAGATAATCATACAATTCTCTACAAGTCCGATATAACCAGCACAGCCGAAACAAATATACATTTATCCAAAATCCTAATACAAATCTACAAATTCCTATGTGCTCAGCTCAATATGCATCCTTGGAACACTATTCAACACCGCTAACCCATCGTTCCCGACCGATTCCGATCTATAATCAGACTAAAAGATGGAAACAACAGAGGATCAGATTAAACTGAGTGAGAAGCAACAATCAAAACAATTAAACACAGCAATTCAAAACAATGGTTTAAAAGCAACATCAGTTCCCTAGATCTATGTGCGCACAGGGAGTCTAGTTGAGAGGAACATCCATAGCTCTAAGGCTATGTCTCTCTCGGGTGAAGCTAGTCAATATCTCAATGACAATTCGCTTCAAAACAGGGAGTAGGTTCCTCAACTCCGTCAATGACCAGCTCGCAAGCCCGATCCATTAACCATATCAATATCAGCATAATCATTCATAAAACATTTATCACATTCATATAAATTTCACAAACTTTAAATAAACATTTTGCAAATGGTAGCCTGGCCAGACCCCTTTTTAAGGGACTGTTACTACTCACCAATAACGCTTCAAGAAGCGAAGTCCGTTTCTCCACGATCACTAGAAAGGTTCCTCGATGATGTCGGAGCATAACAAACATAACATCACAACAAAGCGTTCGATACTACAAACTAGGTTCATATAACTCATTGTATCTCCTCCTATTGATCGCATCTTAGTTCCATCTTCTATTCTAATAATTCTAATTTCAAAGATTGCGCAAGTTCTAACTCTAACCCCCAAAAATCATAAGAAATTATATAACCATATTTAAAGCTAGCTTATGTTCTTGTAAAGATCGTACGTCTCCACAATCTCCTTTGCATTTCCAATTCAAACACTTCTATGCTCATCTAGACTCAAAACCAAGAAATCAATCAAGAATAACAAACTATCCAAAAAGAACACAACTAAGTTATCCATTCAACTAATATTTTCCACACAAACCCAAGATACTCTCAAGAACAACCAATTGTATATATTCAAGGTCATATCCAACACTTACATTACCCAACTATTCAATTAATAACAACAAGATTTATCCACCATTAGCAATTTCACAAGAATCTCCTAATATTCAAGAACATCAAAATTCCATAATCTTTCTACATCTTATCATCCTATCGATATTCTAATCTTTGTATACTAATTAACAATTCCAACAAATTGCTTCAATATTCCACAATCTACCATTTATACATCATAAAACCCAAATTACATTTGATTTTAGAATTCTTCCTCAAAACTCCTCAATCACAATCTATTACCATCACATATCAATCATTACTGAATTCATTTAAATTAGATTAAAGTGAACACACACATACAATTATACTTGAGGTTTCCATAGATTTCTCAATTAAGAACTCATCTAATTAGGAATCCCGTAATGATTTTAGGACACCTCTTAGTAAAACAGGCATAACTCACTCATACGGAAACCAAATGTGACGATTTAAGTGGCTACGCGACCATTACTCAGAGTTCTACTATTCATATTAAGACACTAAAACCCAGAAACAATTAGAATGATCCCAAAATAGCCAAAACAGAAGGTTCGTTATGGATTTCCAAGACTGCCTGCTAGTATTTCACTATTTTGAACATAACTCTCTCATATAAACTCATTTTGGAGCGATTCAAGTGTCCACGTGATCGCGACTCGAAGCTCTACAAATCTCATGAAGACACCAAAACCCCAAAACGACTCTAACTATTTCAAAAACAGCAACACAAATTCGGACAGAACAAAACGGAACCTCATTGTCGATCTTTATGACAGTCTACTAGTATTTTGGACATAACTTCCTCATATGAACTCATCTCGGGGTGATTCAAGTGCCCACACGACCGCGACTCAAAGTTCTACAAATCTCAAGAAAACATAAGAACCCAAAAACAATCAAAACCATCCCCAAAACAGCCAAAATAGAAAGTTCAGTTTATGAACTGAAATTTCAAAATCCCAAATACTCAATTTGATAGTAAAACTTAAATAACCCAAATAACCAATTCTAATCAACACTAAAAACAACTCAATTACTAATTGAATCTATATACTCATCTTAAATTCAAGTTGATGCTTAAATTTGATTTAAAAACCTCAAATCAATTACAAAACTCTAACATTTAAATTGAAAACAAAACAACAAAAGAGGGAAAAGTGGTTACCAACAATAAAGGGAGGAGGAGAAGCGGTTGCTGTTGGTGGTGGAACTCATGGCTAGGCTTGGTTGTGCCGCCGCTGTGGGTGAGGGGAGTGGGACGTGAGAGAAGGGGAAGAAAGGGATTGAGAGTTTGAAGGTAAAAGATGATGAGGATGAAGAAAGAAATGGGGAAGGGTATGTCGGTTAGAAGGGAAAATAATGGGTTCATTTTTAGCTTTGACCCGTTAAATTTTATTAAAGTCGTCTCATCGTAAAACAGTCTTATATAAGACATGCTGTTAGGGTATAATAAACGATTTATGAAATAAGTAAATGGGTAGTATGAATTTGGATTTCATTTAGGAATCTATTTTTCAATACTTTATTTAAATTTATTTTTATAAAGATAAGATAATAATCAATTAATAAAATATAATTAAAATACAATTTTATCGAAGTATTCTTTATACGAATTTTATACATTAAATAAAATATACCTCTTTCTTGAAAATGTTAACAAATGAAATACTTGAGTCAATATTATCAAAATAATAATATTATTACTCAAATTAACTTACTTAATAACCCCAATCAGCTTAATAAACTTATAATTAAGCTTTATTAAATGTAGTCTATTACAGACGGTGACTTCATCAAAGGTATACGGAGTTTCCTTTGATCTTTGTGGGTTCAAGGATTGTGGAACAATCATTAGCACTGCAAAGAAACCATGTGTGCATAGTCTAAAAGACATTGCACGTTTATCATTGTTAGAGGGGCGTTGAAATAGTCACTGACCAACATCATCAGAAAACCAAGAAAGGATTTCTTGGCTCTGGTAGTGTGTGTTGAGGGATCTTTTCGTTGTCGTTTTGTAGCATTGTGTGTATAATCAATAAAGGCTTCCGCTAAACATTTATCCTTGCATAATCAAGGCCTTAATCAGCCCTGGTTTCGCATCATTATTCCCATCATAATAGTAATAAGAGATTTGATGCTTATTGTATAAATAGGTGTGACAAATGCCCTTGGAATAGTAAGAGATCGGTAAGGAGCAGGTATACTTACGAAAAAATTTCTTGTAGCTTTTACATTTATGCAAGTAGGCCGAGAGGTGAAAAACAATGCAAATCAAAACTTGCAAGGTTGATCACCAATGTTGGAGAAACCATTACATTAGAAAATTAACATCAAAATCTTTAGCTGTGCAATAGTTAGATGTTTGGTGTAAATATCCAGAATGGGATTTAGTGAAAGGTTTACAAATTAGGGTGAAGGAAGAATATGGAATCATTGTCGGTTATAATAAATGTTGGTATGCTAGGGCAAGAGCAAAGATGATGTTGCATGGTGATGGTTCTGATCAGTACAAGAGGCTGTGCGAGTATGTTGCTGTAGTAAGGAAATATAATGAGGAAAGTATTGCATTGGTTGGTGTACAACCCGGGGTTAAAAGACCACTTTTCCAAAGTATTTTCATTTGCTTGAAGCCAGTTCTTGATGGCTTTTTACAAGGTTGCAGACATATAATTGGTTTGGACGGGGTTCATTCAATTGGAGCATATCCTGGAATTTGCTTAACAGTAGTTGCAAAAGTTGGAAATAACAACATTTTTCCACTAGCGTGGAGTGTTGTGGATGTTGAAAGACTTCCGTACTTGGATTTGGTTTTTACATCACTTAGGCGATAACATTGGAACTTTGACTGGTTTTGGATACACATTCATGTCAGACAGAAAAGGTATGTAAAATATCTCAACATTAACACACATGGATAGATGAGAAGGTATATTATGCAAAGACATCATACCAAAAGAGAGCGGGTTCATTCATTTGAAGGAACATTGCTCCCTTATGTTAGAAAATAGTTTGTTTGGGCTCAAAAGAAGTATAAAAGCTGTGTTGTGAGAGTTGCTAGTAATACTTTATTTGAAGTGGATTACAAAGAGCAAACTTGCTTGGTTCATTTGGAAATTAGGACTTGCTCTTGCTTTCGGTGGCAATTAAGTGGGATTCCAAGTCACCATGCGTATGCCACTATAATTGATAATAGAGGTAGTCCTAAGGATTTTGTACAAAGCAATGTATGCTAAGACATATGAACCTATTGTGAATCTGATGCCTGGTCCAACTGATTGGGATAAGACACCACATCAACAGCCTGACCCCCTCCTTACAAAAAGAATCTTGGAGGACCATCACTAAATAAAAGAAGGTTACAAACCAGTGAGAAGAAGACAAGAAAATATAAATAGAAGCAAGGTCCTGATTAAGTGAGAAAGGAGGTTGAAAAAACAGAATGCATGTTCAATATACAAGCAGCTTGGGTACAACAAAAAGACTTGCAAGAGTAACCAACCTCCACCTCTATCTCAGCATAAAAGTAAAGGTGGTAGATCCACATCTGATGATGCGGGCCGTTAAATTAAGGGAACATAGACAGAAACTAAATGATCCTGAGCATGTATGATAATTTATATGTGCATTCGGAAGCATAATTTCTTTATAAAGAATTTTAACATGCTATAATATTACATTATGCAGGCAAGTGTTATGTTCTTTCAAGGATCATCCTCTATGACTCAAAGAACTTAAGCATCTCATGTAGTCGATGGTTCAAAATATCTGATAGCCCCCCTCCTGTTTGTGTTTAGGCTTTATGTTTAGTTGTATTGAATTGGATGTAATTTTAATTTGTTTTACTTTGCTTTTGAGTGTACGAATTATCACATTTAGATAGCCAAGATAATGGCTTGACAGTAGTAACTGTCTTTTTGTTTGAAGTATGAGTTTTGGTATAAACTCAGTTTATGAGATGAAGTACTTGTATGAATTTGGTTGTTTATTACAATATTTTTGGCTATAGTTATTTTAAGTCTATCATAATACACTGTGTGATAACCAAAGAGTGTAAAATAGAGTATATAGCTTGACATTAGTGATGGTTAATTTCAGCAATGACACAATGTAAAGGAAGAGAAAGAGAAAAAAAAAAATAAAGAGAGATGAAATGAAGGAAAGATGGAAAAATTGGTGTGCCTCTTCTAAATACAGAGAAGGGGTTTTGTTTCATAGGGAATAGATGTATATTAATTAGTTCAAGTATAATTAGGAATAGTCAAATGTAATTAACAATAGTTAAAGTGTAATTAGTACTTAATCATGGAAATAAGCAAAGTGGCATTAATAATTACAACTTTAAACTTTTGAAAACAATAATTTGCAAAATAAAAAGATAGAGGCTGTAAAATTTAAAAGACCTTAAGTATGAGGCTATATATGTTAAATATCAAAAGCTTAAAAAATCAATAGTAAAACGTCATAATCGCTCGTAAACTATCAACTCTTTTTCTTTCAATACTCCTAAGATCTAATTCTTTAGTAATGGTACGATATTCCTGTATTACTTTTCATCTTAACTTTTTTAAATAAATCTGGCAATATTAGCATAAATCAAGCTTAGCTAAGGTTTGAAGGCTTTTGGGGGAAAGGATCCATCCAAATTTTCTCATTAGCCGACCCTATATCCCATCTTGCAACTAAATGGACTAACGTGTTGCCATTCCTTTTGACAAAACTACAACTAAAACCCATGAAGTTAGGACACAAGGCAACAATACTATCATATATAAGGTGCAAGGGAGAGGAGCCATCCATTCCACCGTTAATGGCAGTAAGCATATTTAGTGCATCGCATTCAAGCTGAACATACTCAAAGCCGTATCTAGCAGCACTCTCGAGACACAAAAGAGCAGCAGCAGCTTGACTCACCTAAACTGACCACCTTGCTTTCACTCTACGAACATCAGCAACAATAACTTTCCTACATCATCAAAAAAGACTACACCAAGACCACGATCCAAATCAACTACAACATTTGCATTGAAGTTCACTTTAAACCACCCACGCATCGAAGGAGTCCAAGATTGATAATGTTTAATAAGGGGTGCTAAGGTACCGACGTTTTAGTTGAGAAGTTATTGTAGTCAGACACCAATTTATTAAAGCTATCAGCCATAGTCACTGGATCCGCATTGGTACCTTCGAAGATATGCTTATTATGTTGAAACCATGCAACCCATAATGTGGCACAAATGGAGCTTTACTGCTCCCTTGATGCATGGGCATGGATCCAGCCAAGAAAATCAGAGAAAGAGTAGTTGGGAGCATCGTTCAACAGTCGACGAGCCGTATGGATGGACCACATTGGAGAAGACATTGGGCAATCAATAAGAGCGTGTGTAATGGATTCAACACCATTTTTAAATCTATCACAAGTAGGGGAAGGAGCACAATATTTCTGATATAACACACATTTTGTAGCAAGTGAACCTTTGCAAGCTCGCCAAATAAAATGCCGCAGTTTTGGAGGACCCGGGATATTCCAGATAGTGGTCTAGAATTTTGTATCAGCAGCAGGAACAGAGTTTATCAATCTCCTCATTGTGACCAAGAAGACCAAGCCAATATCCACTTTTAATAGAATACATACCGTTCTTATTCAATTAACAATATAGATTGTCACAAGGCCATCGATTAGAAAGAGGAATAGTCAAGATTGCAGCAACAGTGTCAATATCAAAGTGGTGTGAGTAGCATCACAACAACCATTATCAAAATCTATGAGTTCTGACACTAGTAAATTGGATTGACCATCCAGTTGTGAGCATGGAACAATTAGGACTTGCCCCTTAAAAATCCATTTATCATGCCATAAGTGAAACTAGTTTCGTAACCTTGATGTGCCTCCAACATAGATGTGTGGTTGAAATAACGAGCTTTAAATACATTAAGAAGGAGAGGGTTCGCACCTTCAAATAACTTCCACAACTATTTAGCCAGCAGCGCAGTATTGAAACATTCAAGTCTCGAAAGCCCATGTCACCTTTACTCTTCGGAAGACGCATAGGTTTCCAGTTATGCCAATGAATTTTCCTCCTCTGCTTACTTGAACCCTACCAGAATTTTGCAAACATAACATGAATTTCTTCAATTAAAGCACTTGGCAACCTAAAGAAGCTATCATATAAATCGTAATAGCTTGGATTATAGATTTGATAAGCACCTTTACCGGCTCTAGACAAGAATTTCTCCTTCCATCCTTGAAGTTTTTTCCATTCTCGATCCATTAGACAAGAAGAGATCTCCTTCTTTGAGCGGCCAATGATTGCAGGGAGACCCAAGTACTTTGCATGCCGATCAACTTCTTTAAACCCTAAAATATACACAATAGCTCTTCTGATTTGCTGATGTACACTTTTGCTAAAAGAAATTTTGGTCTTATCATAATTTAGTTTTTGACCGGACGCTCACTCATATTTGCTAATGATATTAGCTACCTCTGAGCATTCCTGCACAGAAGTTTTAGCAAAAAGAATATTGTCACTTGCAGAAAACAAATGAGATAAGATGGGAGCACCTCGACAGATACGAATGTCATAGGTAACCTTTTTATCAATGCCCAAAGAAATCATCTTTAAAAAGGCCTTAGTACAAATAATAAAAACACACAGCGAAATCAGGTCTCCTTATCGTAGATCCTTCAAAGGAACAACCTCCCCACACACTGACCCATTTATTTTAAAAGAGAATGAGACACTGGAAATACAACTCATAGTGCGATGCACCCAAGCAACACTGAATCCCATTTTTGTCATAATTCTCTCCAAAAAAAACATTTGACTTTGTCATAAGCTTTACTCATATACAGTTTAGGTGCAAAAGTCGCTTTACCCCCATTCCCCATCTTTTCATGGCATGAAAAGGTTCAAAGGCATGGAGTGCATTATCTATAATGAATCTTTCAGGAATAAAAGCACTTTGATTTACTAAAATAATATCCCCCAAAAATATTTTGAGTTTGCTAGCCATAAATTTGGAGATGATTTTGTAAATGACATTGCAACAGCTAATAAGGCGGAAATTAGACATTATTGTCGGATCTTTGCACTTGAGAATAAGAGAGACACAAGTTTTGTTAATGGTTTTCAAATCAAATCCCCTCTCCACCATATTCTAATCAGACACGTAACATCATCTTCAACTATCTCCTAAAATTTCTGAAAAAATAAAGCATGAAAACCATTAATACCTGGTGCTTTGGTAGGGTGCATTTGGAAGAGAGCTAAACAAATCTCCTCACGAGTTGGATCAATGTCAAGCAACATGTTCATATCTTCAGACACCACAGTGGCAATGTCTTCAAGAGCTTTAGGAAACCAGAAGGCAAGCTAAAAGTAAAGATTTTTTGAAATAAGCCACTACCAACCTCCCTATATCAGTTTTCCAAGTTCCCCAATTCTCCTCATCGTCACATAGGCCATGGATCAGATTTCGTTTTTTCCTTGAACTCGCTTTGCGATGGAAGTACTTTGTATTTTTATCACCATCTCTTAATTTATTCACCCTGGACCAGAGGTGCCAATATGCTTCTTAAACATGATGCAGACCCTCAAGCTCATTAGTCATCGACGAACACGCAACAAGCATATTAGCATCAGAAGATTGCCTCTATGCTTCAGCAAGCTTCTTTACTTTTTATCATGCTTTTTATTTCACTAAACTCTTTAGCAACCCAGTCCTGAAGAGAATTTTCACAAGTTTCTAATTTTGCATGAACCACACTATTAACAGGCAATTGCCTCGCCTCGGCTACAACCTCCTTGCACTTCTCATTTGACAACCAAAAGGACTCAAAACGAAACAATTTTTCCCTGCAATCCTCCCTCCTTTGATTCTCAGTGCAAAGCAAATTGGGGGCATGCTCTGACTTATATATCGGAACTTAACAAACATCAGTGCATGGGAATAAATCCACCCATTCCAAGGATGTAAGAAAATGATCCGGTCTTTCACGCACAAAAGGTGAAGGAGATTTCCCTCTACACCAAGTGAAGCAGCTACCATGATAACCCAAATCAACAACAATACAAGCATCAATACAACTTCCAAAAGCCTTAATATCCCTCTTGTTTCTGATAGAGCCACCTTCTTTTCATTCATACTAAGAATTTCATTAAAATCCCCAAAAAAGACAAGCGGGAGTTCAACACTATGCACTAGAGACTTCATAACATCCCACGTTTTATATTTATTAGCTCTATCTGACCACCCATAAAATCTATCCGCCACCTAAGAACTCCCATAGTCGTCCATCTCAACTAACACAAAAATATGTCTATACGAGATCAACTTGAGACTAATATTTTGATCCTTCCACCAAAAACCAAGCCCACTAGAGTTAGCCTGACTACTAACACAAACACCAATACTGAAACTGCATTTATTATCGACACACTCTAGCTTGCTACTATCTATCATAGACTCCATACTAAAAACAAAATCAGGATGCTCTCTCCAACACCAGGTGCTGAGACCTTGAACTGTCTCGGGGTTATTGATCCCCCAACAGTTCCAACTCAGGATTTTAATTGTTGTTCACAGGGTTGGTCACCACCACCAACACCCGCTAGTGTATACTCTGGAGCACCACGAAAGTCAGAACCACAATTAGTGACTAAGAAAGACCTCTTCATCTCAACATCACCCCTCATAACAACATTTATATCCCACAATTTCCTCTTGCAGGATGAAGCTCGTTCACCATATTGAGAATCCCGATCCACCATAGAAATTCTGCAGCTATCTTCCAAATTTAATGTTTTCCTTCTTATCTTCACAAGTTTCTTTGCACTGGGTTTATGAAAGTCCATGTTAAATTGAAAGTCAACAAGTACGACCTCTTTAATAGCTTTCTCCCCACTTTCTACATTTACCTTATCTATGCCATCCAAAGATAACACCTCCATCCCAAAAGTTGTAATATTAGCTTTATCTATCAGTGGAGTATGACTGGATTCGAGCACAGCAAGGTTATCTAAATTTCTTTTTCAGATATAGGCACCAGCATACCAAGCCCCTTATTCTGTGAGATCCCATCCCCTTCAATTTGATCAAGCACATTATCATGTCTTTGCAAAGCCAATCCAAGAGCAGGTACTTGTTTCGGTTTTGGAAAAAAAAGACATATTTTCATTTTAAAAGCATGCTCTTCTTCTTTGTGTTTGTTGTATCCCCTTCGCGGTGATGCCCCGATTCTTTATCTTCCTCCACAAAATTAGAGCAATCCTTTTCTATGTGGCTTATAATACCACACAAAAAACAAAAGCGAGGGAGCCTTTCACATTTGACTGTAATCTTGACCGTACTACTACCCTTTGTACCAATTAACTGTGATCATTTCAAAATTTTGGTGATATCCAACCAAACCCTAATTCCAACGTAAGGGTTAATGTCCAAGAAATCTTCCTCTATCTCCATAACCTCTCCTATGGTCTTTGCAATGGTCTTGATTTTATCATTAGATCTATACCCGAAAGGCAGGTTATAGAATCGGATCCATAAGGGCGAAAAACTTAGAACCATTTCAAAGGATTGCTCTTCTTTTACAATTTCTTGTAGTACAAGTAACTTATTATCAAAACACCAAGATCTTCCATCAAGAATTTTTTTTCCCTATCCCTCCAATGGAAGATTTGGAATAAGAATAAATTCACACCCATAGATCTAATCACTACTCCATTTTTGAGGTTCCAAACATGCAACAGAGTACGTTTAAGTGCATCAAAATTTAAAGGTTTTTCAGAAAAAAAATACGCCCAAATAACCTAGTTTCTTCATCCGACCCTACAATTTCTTCTTCATCATTGATGATTTGCAACTTTGAGCTTTGTTCAATTAATTCCGCCCATGGAAATTAGGTGTTCCTGAATTACAGGGGAGAAAAGTCTAAGGAAAATCCTAGAGAGAAAAATTCCATAACCCTAGAGAGAAGGGGACTCTACTTTTCATCCTAATTCAGTCTATGTAACATTAGAACATTTGTATTTTAGGAAGTTTTTGTTATTTATAATTTATAATTATAATTCTCTTATCCATATATATTCCCTAGTTTTCTTTCAACTTTACATCTCATCCATACAATTTAATGCTCCCTCTTATTTGATATTATTATTCTACTAGTATACATACCCCTGCAATGCACGTTTTGTCTTTGTTCGATAATTTATATATTTACATTTTAAATTTTTTTAATAATTTATTTCAAATTTTTTTTTACTCACTTGCTATTAGCGAAATAAAAAGAAAATAACAATGTAATTGACGAATCTTGAATAAACATAATTGAGTAATGAATATGTACATATTCATTATCAAGTGCATTGCACTATACATCATTTTTTCAAACTAAATATAGATTGTAGAATGTGTTTAGTTACTTGTATTGAGTTCATTACACTATATTCATTGTCTAAATCCCTACAACTCCTTAGGTATCTATATATGATTACACATGACAATTTAATAGAATTATATATTATTCTATTAATTTTTACTGTATAATCATAATATATTTATTTTTATTAATTGATTGCATGAATTATAATAGCATAAACTTAATTATAATTCATATAAACATATAAAAAGATAT